>NC_088360.1:123110546-123208046 GCF_034508935.2 Berghia stephanieae
TTCACTCTTTCATGTGTGCATTCATTCAATTTTATTCATTGGTACATTCATTTAAATTTATATTCAAAAACATGTAAGAGGGGCGTAGAAATTTGAGTGCTAAATCATTTGTTCATCAAATGCACGTCTATGTGTATTTTCTATAAATTCATCGTGTTCTGTCTGTAATTCCTGCTACTAACTTCTTTGTTTGTGATCTATGTATGTATGTATGTATGTATGTATGTATGTATGTATGTATGTATGTATGTATGTATGTATGTATGTATGTAAGTATGTATGTATGTATGTATGTATGTATGTATGTATGTATGTATGTATGTCAGTAAGTATGTATGTATGTATGTATGTATGTATGTATGTATGTATGTATGTATGTATGTATGTATGTATGTATGTATATGTGATATGTGTGAGTGTGATTTTTAGTTGCATTGTATTTTTGTGTGTGTGTGTGTGTGTTTGTGTGTTTTCTTCCATCTATATCGACCCCCCACCCCCCATTCTATCAACTAATTATTTATCTATCTTTCTATCGATCCATTCATTGGTTCATTCACATAGCTCTCTTCTCTCTTCAATGTGTCTGTACTGTATGTGCTTGTATTTGTCCATCTGTCTGTGTGTGGAGGGGCGGAGGACGCGAGGGTGTGCCGATCCATTTCTTTCAAGTGTCTTTATTTCGGTCCCTTCCCCCCATCCCCATACGTTCCTTTTTCATTTGCTTGTGAGAACTTTGTTGTATGTGTAGTGTAGTGTAGTGGTAATATCGATCTTCCCATTGATTGGACTGGTATTGTTGTCTTTAGTCACTCGGCGCTGCATTAGTAGGCACAGCATTGCGTCACAAGTAGAAACCCCTGGCCCCATCAAAGTCAAGTCTTATATCATTGAGTTTTACCATGGATAGAAAGGCAACTAAGCTTCCCCACATGGATGAATGGGTGGATGGAGGGATGGATCGTCCAGTAAGAATTGTGAAATTGGGTGGTGTGTTTTCCTTTTGACTCATCTTTTAGATTAGTCATCAGTAATCAATCATCATCATCTTATTATTCACCAAAATTGTTAACATCATTGTCATCATCATCATCATCATCATCATCATCATCATCATCATCATCATCGTCGTCGTCGTCGTCGTCATCATCATCATCTATATCATCAAATCAGCATTGTCATCATCACCATCATCACCTAATTGTCGTCATATTTTATTTATCATTTTTAGTATCCTGTAGACACTAAATCGACATCACTGTCTCTTCCCTACGCCGCAATCGATTCTACAACTAAGCTGTTTGATCATTGAGCTGTTTTCTCATCCTCATCATCATCCTATATCACCCTTTAAGAAAAGTTTGCTTGATTTCCCCATTTGCATTTATATTGGTAGGTCAACGTGCCTCTGCAAAAAGCTATAAAACCTACACACATTCGTTTGGTAGTTTAAAAAACAACGAAATAGGGGGAGAGAGAGAGAGAGAGAGAGAGAGAGAGAGAGAGAGAGAGAGAGAGAGAGAGAGAGAGAGAGAGAGAGATGTGGGGAAAGAAAAGAGGAGAAAAGGAAAGGTAAAGGAAATCGCACAAGAGAGAATATCTTTGACAAAACCAAATCCAAACCAGAATTGACGTTATGGATGACGTCATATTATTATTATATATTTTTATTTATCTGGCACGGAATGTGGAACAGAAATAGACGGGCCCTGGTGAATGAAAGGCGTTTTTAACGCTTGGTTAGAACGGATAGTCGGTGATAGAAGGGATGGATGTAGGATGGTTGTTCATTCCCAGATCAATATTAGCAGCAGTATACTGGCGTACACCAACAAAACACCTTGTTTTTCATTCTGGCCAGAATTTTTTTTTAAAAAGCAACTTTAAAATATCGATGAATAAATGATATGAACCACAACTTCTTCAAAAATTCTTAAATCTGAGACAGTCTCGGTTGACAAGTTGGGGCCGCCTTTAATTCATCCATGTTTGAAGTAAATTTACGTCGACCAAAATTAATAAATAAATGGCGTTTTGTTAGTGCCTTGCCTTATGGGCGTTATTCGCCGCAGGGAATTTTCGATTCCGTTTGTTTTACGTTGGCAAAGATGAGTAAACGATGATGAAAGGAAATTTAAAAAGAAAAAAGTAAAGCAAAGTTTCCGGAGGATATCAGCTTATCTTGGAGCTTATCTCAGGTTCTGGGGCTTGGAGAAAAGAAAAGAAAAGTAATGACATACCCGTTCATACATTATCTTTGTAGTATATCTTATTGTGCATTGTTTGTATTGTAAGGTGGCGACGAGAGCAATGAATAAGAGACGAGTATCATATTATTATGTCAGTAATACATAACTGCCAACCCTTCCGCTTTTGACGGAATCATTCCTGTTTTCACTCTTCCTTTTTCTACAATTCCGGCATTGTCTCTAAAATTCCGATTTTCAAAAATAATAATGATGATGAGAAGCAAAAAAAAAGGAGTGTAGGTTAAAAAGGTGAATTTTTAAAAAATCGATTGCCAAAACGGAATTAAGTAGGAAAATTAATTGCACTCCTTTCCCCCTTCCCCATTCCATTACCTAATACATATTATATATGATATGTAGCTTTGCCAGCTGTGCCAGAATACCTTATTTGTGTGTTTGGTGGTAAAGTTGGTTGTTATTTCAATACAGATTTATCCATTGTAAAGAAATTCCTTTTTGTTGTTGTTGTTGTTGTCTCAAATGGATGGGAGCATCACCCTCGAATCATATACCTATGATGTTCGCATGGGTATACGATCCGATAGTGATGTTGTTTCTTCTTCTCTTTACTAGCCTACCTGCTTCTTTGGTTTGTGATTGTATTTTTGACAGGGGATATTTTTTTTCTGTAAATCTTCTGCCTGTTTGTTCTTGGTTATTTATAATTTAGCTTATGATATCTTTAGGTTATTATTTTGATTTACATTTGTACTATTTTTGTTAGATTGCTTGTTTTTTGTTTCAGCGGTCTCTCATATAACCTCAATTGTGTTGGAAGAGACCTAAAGCAACAAACAAACAAACAAATCAAATTCCTAATTTCTGACCCTCTTCTTCCACTTTTGGAATGTGAAGGGTTGGCATGTCTGGTAATAGTGCTTTAAAATGAACCAAGTGTTCCTGAAATGCCCATAAAACAGAAGAAAAAATATATTGTACATTACACAATGCATTTTCTTCGAGGAAAAAAAAATATTGAAAAAGGAGAAACAGATAAAAGCATAGAAGAATTATTTTTTTTAAACATCCATTCCTGTTATTGAACTACTATCAATGCTCGGTCATATTACGTATTTTAAAGTTCCCTATCAAGGACATTTTTTTTTAATTCCATAAATTTATATGTACAATAATTGCCTTAAATCACCAGAAATAAGCCCAAGTCATATTCTCCTTCTGAGAAATATTCATTGTCGTTTTCCTCCAATAGATACTTCGATAACGATTCCATAATAAATCGTCCATGAAATCCTGTCATCTAAGTTTAATCCGGTTTATTTTTAGCTTTAAACTTTCAGCTTTAAACTTTCCGTTTTCTCCTTAAACTTCAATTCTAAATTTGTCTCGTCTCGTCCAATCCGCAGGTCGTTGAGTTTAAATGTGCGACTATGTGGTCTTGTGGTATGACACTCGCTTTCAGATCGGAAGGTCCTGGGTTCGAGCCTCGCGCTCGGCGCATAGTTGAGTCCTTGGAAAAGTCTCTTTACTCACATTCTCTCACCGTACTCAGGTGTAAAATGAGTACCTGGCCGTTAACAGCTTTGTCTTTGTCCGTAAAATTGTAATATCGCCTAACAGGCGTCATGTAACGTCCTACATGTTAAATGTTGCTGTTGACCAGGGACCCCCTGTAAAGCGCTCTGAGCACATTTAGTGGATATTGCGCTATATAAAGCTCAATAAATAATTGCGGGTCAAAGGTCATCCATTAGCGGGTGACGTGTCAAACATAAAGTGTAAGTTCCACAAGAGGAGTTGAAGCTAAATAAATGTATTATCAAGTGCAATTCGTTCGTAGAATTTATAGACACTACAGGCGTTATCTATATAAAAGTCCACAACGACCGCACCTTGATACGACGGCTTTTTTTTTTCACTTTCACATCAGCATTTTACGTAACGATAGAATTAAATGACCCGAGCTCATCAAAAAGCCGAATCTTAACTGAGCTTTTATATTGCGCAATAGCCACTAAACTTGCTCAAAGCGGTTATGTATCCCTGACAAAGAGCAACACGTAACATGTAGAACGAGACATGACGCCTGTTAGGTGATGATACAATTTTTTTTTATAGACAGAAACAACGCTGTTAACGGCCAGATAATCTTTTGCATCTGAGTACGGTGAGAGAATGTGAGTATAGAGTATTTTCCAAGGACCCAACTATGCGCCGAGCGAAGCTCGAACCCAGGGCCGTCCGATCCGAAAGAGAGTGTCGTACCACAAGACCACATCACCGTATTTCCGTCAAAAAGCCTAAAACATAATGATCCTTTGAAGTAGTACTTATATAAACTTCAAGCAGTATTGAAGTCATTTCATCTGTTCCCTTGATTGTGTTCGATTAAACGTTTCTACCGCTGGGAGTGTCCACTCTCTTCCGTCCCAAGTTACCGTTCACTAAGTGATTACCTTAGTTTAGCACGCACCCATACTCTCTCACATGCATACGCGCGCACGCACGCACACATTCACACTGATACACACGCATACTCTCTCTCTCTCTCTCTCTCTCTCTCTCTCTCTCTCTCTCTCTCTCTCTCTCTCTCTCTCTCTCTCTGTGTGTGTTCTTTGCTTTTCTTGTAACGTTGTTTTTTTTTTGTTTTTTTGTTTTGTTTTTTTTTTTTTTTTTGTTTTTTTTTTTGTTTTTGTTTTTTTTTTGGGGGGGGGGGTTGTTTGTTTTGTTTTTTACTATCCCTTTTATGGAATTAAGGGGTTCCGATAGCTCGGTTGGTGGAGAACTGGCTTCACACACACACACACACACACACACACACACACACACACACACACACACACGTATAATTGCGACATAGATCGATCTCAGGTGAAGTTGAGATTTTTTTCTGATCCCCTGTCCACCCAGTCGTGATTGGGTAGCTGGGTCTGTTAGATCTGGCGGACAGTTCTTTGCGATAGACTAGCGGCCTATCCATACGGCAGCAAGAAATTGTTATCGTCCGTTTCACGCAATGGAAACTGGGATAACTACGGCTCCGTGGGCCTAATTGCTCTGAATGACTACTTATTTTTATGCAATTCGAATGGCAGGCGAATGCAAACAATAGTATGACGAAGGGAAGCCAATTCAGAAAATGGAAAGAGAATTGAATCAGATAATAAACATCGATTATTAGAATTATAAGTACCTATAATGTAATAATTTTACACATTTTAAGTATTGCTATTATCGAAAACACGGTGCCAAATGTCAAAAAATAAGAATTCGATTTACGAAGTTGGTTAAAAATCCCCAGATCGATCAAGTTGCGTGAAAAATAGATAACAGTGTACATGAATTGTTTTGGTTATGTTCGGTTTGAGCGGCAGAGTATTGATGGGGCGCGATAGAATCTAGGGCAATCCTGTCTTTGGGGGGAGAGGGGAGGCATGTTTATATTTGGCGGGATCAATAAATATTGGTCTAAAATGTAATGGAAAACATCACCGCAGATCATTAGATAGCGAATACATCGCGCGCTGTCATTATCCGGTAATGGCAATGTTTTGTATTTTAACTATAGGCTAAAGCGTGGTTAATTATTAGAATTTGGTTCAAGGGGCTGCCTGTTTTTTTTGTTGTTTTTATTTTTGTTTTTTTTTTTTTTTGTTGTGCGCATTCGATGTGTTGTATCATTTTATGCTATGTTAAGTTGGGAGTATTTATATTAAAGAATTTATTTTTAAAAGCTATTTATATTTCGCATATTTTTTAAAACTTTTTTTTTTTTAATTTTTTTATATTTTTTTTTGCTATTGTTATGTCGCAATGGTTATGAATGATCATTACGATGATGATTATGATTAGTATTAAGACGAAGATGATTACAATTACAATCATGATGAATGATGAAGATAATTAACGATAAAATAGATAAGAATAATAATAATAATAATAATAAAATAATAATAATAATAATAGAGAATAATAATAATAAACTAAAAAAATAATAATAATAATAAAATAAGATAATAATGATGATGATGATATTAATAATACCAATGAAAATAATTATTTAAAAAAGGCAAAGTATTGTCCATATCAACAATATTAAATCAAGCCCATAATTGCCTTCGGTTATCAGACCTGCAAATATGTGCACGTTTGGTAGAGGTGACGGAAATGTTACGGAAATGAAAGTATTTTTTTTTTAAAGCCTTCAATTCTTTTTTTGAAACAGGGGGTGGGGGGGGGGGTCTTTTGTTGTCTTCTTTTTAACTCTCTCTCTCTCTCTCTCTCTCTCTCTCTCTCTCTCTCTCTCTCTCTCTCTCTCTTCTACTCTCTCATTCTCTCTCTCTTCTACTCTCTCATTCTTTTCTCTTTAAAACAAACTGTTTTTAATTACGCGCTGTTTAGACACGCACATATATAAATTTATTCTTCCTTTTCTTTTTGTCCGTTTCCCAGATGCATGATGACGTCAGTCAGGCTCCACAGGAAAATAGATCTAACCATTCTCGTCATAATCTCCTCGAAATCCTCACCCACCTACTTATTTTCTTCTGCCTTTCTTTTTTCTTTCTTCATATTTCTTTCTCTCTTTATTTCTTTCTTCCTTTCTATCCTTTTCCCCCATTTCTTTCTTTTTGATGTTAACAAATACATTTCCCGACTTAATGTCCTTTTGACATTTTTCCAAACTTTTCTATAATTTGCTGTATTTTTGCTATTCTGTTTTGATCTTTTCTTTTAATTCGTACGTTTTGGTTTAGAGTTCAATTTTGGAAATAATAACTATTTGAAAGATATTTTATTACAGTGTTCCCTCTCCGATCACCCTTTAATTTGGAATTATGCGTTGGCAGTTTGTTATTTAATTCGTCTTTTGTTTCAGGGTGTGTTGACTGAAAGCAGGAAGTGGAGAGAGATGTAGAATAGAGAGAGAGAGAGAGAGAGAGAGAGAGAGATGTATGCTGAGGATTGAAAGACGAGATTATAGAAGAAGAAGATAGATGATGGATAGATAGAAAGATAGATGATAGAGATAGATAGATAGTAGATAGATAGATAGATAGATAGATAGATAGATAGATGAGATAGAAAGAAAGATAGATAGATAGATAGATAGATAGATAGATAGATGATAGATAGATAGATAGATAGATAGATAGATAGATAGATAGATAGATAGATAGATAGATAGATAGATAGATAGATAGGTAGGTAGATAGATAGATAGATAGATAGATAGATAGATAGATAGATAGATAGATAGATAATTGGAGGTTCAGGGGTGGAAGATAGAGAGTAAAAGAGAGAGAGAAACAAAAGAAAAGAAAGAGAGAGAGATAGAGAGGGGGAGAGAGACTCTTTTCCCTATGGCCTTGTATGGTGTAATTTCCCTGGAGAGCTCTAGTATAATACCAGGCATATTCCGAGTCTTCTCGTAATTGGATCTTGATCCTTTTTGCCGTTACTTATTAAAAACTGTTTTTATTGCAGTCGTTTGAAGCATCTGTTCCATTATGATATTTTCATACGTCAGACATTTGCTGTCCGCTGGAGTTGTAGTGTTTTGTATTTGTTTTGTTTTTTTTTTGTTTTTTGGTTTTTTTGGGGGGGGGGGGGTTATTTTTTTTTTTAATTTTATAAATGTAACTTATGTGATTTGAATGTTTATGCATCATATCACGGAGTCTAAGGAAAACATCTTAAAACTCCCTTAGTTGACGTTTGCCGCATTTCGTTTCATGTTGTTAAAAATTTCTACAAGTTTAAATGTTTTTTTGTTGTTTTTTTTTATTGTTTGTTTTTTTTTTTTTGTTTGTTGGGGGGGGGAAGGGGAGTTGTTTATTTTTTTGTTTGTTTTTTTTTGGTCAAATAATGCATTTTTTTTTTTAATTTGCAATTTTTTTTGTTTATATTTTTTAATAGTTATCTTTATTGTCTTCAAAAATTATTTTATGATTTATTTTATAATTCCTTTTTTTTCCCATTTATCTATTTTTTTAACACCAGTCACATATAATGTCACGTTTATTATTATTATTATTATTATTTACTTTTTTTTATGGATAAGTATGTTACATTTTATAAAATTTATTTCGATAACTTTGCTAAATTTGGAAGAGTTAAACTTCAGAAAATGAATGTAAAACAGATAGGCTCAGTTATTTGCCCTGAGCGTGTTATAATGTAAAAATAAGCACTCACCAAATCCATTCCCCACCCCCATCCCAACCTCCACCCCTCAATCCCACCCTTCCTCATTCATTATTTTTCAGGTTTAGAATTCTTCGAGACATCAGCCAAAGAAAACATCAATGTGAAAGCTGTGTTTGAACGTCTTGTGGATATTATCTGTGACAAGATGTCTGAGAGCCTAGATGCTGACCCGACCATGGTGAACAATCCGACTAAGTCAACAAGACTGACGGAAAACACAAATATGAACAACTCAGGCTGTTCATGCTGATACTGCCGGAACTGGCATACTGTACACTTCATATTATGATAAACCTTATTTTAAAATATTTTTTTTCATCTTCACACCCATCTTCATGATTCGTAGCATTTGAAAATGCGCTCATACAGACTTAGGAATGGTAAACTTTCTTTTATGACAATTGGAGTTGAAGATAGAAGAAAAAATAATAATAAAAACTAAAGTAAGAAATTGATGAAATTCTGTTTGTGGCGCTGTGATAATTGGCTTTGGTGTTTGATGCCATCGCTATCAAAAGTGGAAACCATTGGGTTAATGGGAAAATTCTTAATTGTCTTGTAATGCTTTACAATTACAATACTATTATTATGCACACACTGACGTATTGACACTTACTCATACCAAAAAAAATAAACGAATAAATAAATAGATAAATAAATAAATAACGACTAACTAGAATGAAATGAAATAAAATGAAATAAGACCAAGTAGAGAATTGATAATGCATACAACATCAACTGAATCATTTAGAATTTCATATTATCATTGATCCATCGTCTTTTCCATTTTAGTTCAAAAATTGACAAGCCTATAATTGGTGGACTTAAAACAGCAATTATAACACTGCTCTCTCTCATACGACGCAATGATGAAACTTCCCTACTCATACATACGTGATCATCATTTATTGGGGGAATTTTTAAATTATTATTTAAAATGTAATTTGGTTTAATCTGTCCTTTTTTTTTTGGTCTAAAATTTAATCAATATTCCATTCAGTGTGTTGAAAGATGTGTTTTCTGTCATAACAAAGCAGTCAAAGTAGATCATCTGTTTGATTTGTTAGTTCTGATGACAAAGTCTTGTAGCTAGATTTGGCACATGAATGAGATGTATATGGTGAGGTATCTTATGACGTTGAACATGAAATATGTTTACCGTGTAATTGATCAACGATATTGGATACTCTCAAATAGACAAATGACAACAGTGTAGTGTGTATTTGTTGAAGTTATAATCTTGTGTTTGTTTATTATTATTTATGTATTACATGGGTTGTGACATTAAGAAGGAATGGAATGACATCATTGAAGTTAACGTGTAAATGATAGGCTTCTGTGTCCCTGTAAAGAGTGAGAGTAGTTACTCATGTATTTGAATGGAAGGAACGAGGATGGATGAATGTAAGGTGACGAATATATCTTAATTTTTGTATATTTATTATTTTCATATTGTTGTGCCCCTTCCATATATTTGTCCAAAATGATGAACTTGTTGAAATTTTATTTCTCCCATCTTTAATTTGTTACTTTTTACAAACTACACATAGATCTGACATTTAAATAGTCATGCATTTTGAGCATGTTGCTTAACTCCATTCATTTGCTATCTCAGATGGTCTTGGGGATGCGGGGACTTATGCCTGTGCTATGCATCACTTCCATTACTCGTCTCTATGTATGTGTATATTCAGACTCTTTATAGATCTAAAACTTTTTAAAAATTAAAGTGTCTAAACTTCTAACTGAATTATTTGTTAACTTGCGAAGGGCGTTTATTTTATAACTTGGGGGTTCCTTTGATTTGATTCCCTGGATTTAGTTGTATTTTTGTTTTTATTTAAACCTTCTACATTATTATTTATTTGATTTTGATGTGGCATTAGAATGTTTTTTTATTTTCATTTCAAGAATATTCTCAAGTATCCAAACTTTAAAAATAAATAAATATCGCAATGAAAATACTACTTTCTACCCCGTATTTTATTATCCAGAGATCTGATTTAATCCAGGATGAGTCTGATAATTGCTCACTCCTTCTGTCTCTTGTTTCTTTTAAGTCATAGAGGAAGGTTGTTTTTTTGTGGGTTTTTTTTTTTGTGAGAGTTTGAAATTGTTTACTTGTAGTTTTCAATATTAGAAAATGATCTCTGCAGTAGTTTATAAATGTTGGTCAAACTAACAGCTGTTGTTTATTTTACTATAATATGTTTGAGTTGGAGAGTTTTTACTTTCTTTATAGCTATGAAAAGTGAACACTGTTCAGACCTTCATACGTAAAATGCAATTGTACTTTAACAATCCACAATATAAGCATACAATATACAACTTACAAAAATTATTAATATTTATCCTCAATATTCAAAAAACATTCCTTTAAAACACGGGACCATTTCCAAATTGATCTTTGTTTAAATTTTTCCCCTACATAATTTAAGCAACATCGGTTTGATATACCTACCAGGTAACCAGTAAAACATTTGACTCTGACAGTGTCCTACAGTTTACTGATGGAAACGTCGGTAAATGGAATGGCATTAAGCTCTGAATACTTTACTATGTTTCTCTCGTGTCTTTGCTTTCAATGGGATTTCAGGTTGGGTCATAATGAGCAGATTCAAATATTTGGGCAGCATTAGTGTTGATTGTTTTTTTTTCGGGGAAGGGGGGGGGCGTGGTAAATTTTTTATTTTAAAAAAAAATATATTTCTTATAAAGAACATGAATTTATACCACGACTATTGTCACCTCGAAATGGTAAATCATTACCTTCACAATTTTTGAAAAGTCTGTTTCTATTGAATTAAGAAACAAATGCAAGGATGGTTTAACTTTCCATGTATGAGATGCTGATAGTGGCTGGTAATTAGATAGCAGAGCAAAGTGATCTTGTCAATAGACCCACTCCAAATTCTCATTACTGGGAGAAGGTATTTAGAGCATGACAATGCAATTTTCAATATATTTTATGTAGATCATTTGATTATGCCTTTGTAATGATAAATGTACATAGCTGTAATTTTGAAAATTCAGCTATTGTTTTTCAGTGTCAAATGCTTTTATGGTCCGCCTGGTACTTTTTTTTTTGTTAGATTTTTTCCCTCTCATTATGATTTTTCTACTTTCAATTTCAATCTACAATTTTGTTTATTTCTTGGGCTCACGAAGTAGGTGTGTGTAATGATGTCTAAATCCATTTATGAACCCAGTCTTACAAGGACAGCACTAAATGGTCTCAATTATACAGTGAATGACTGATCTCAATATCCAATATTACAGTTAATTTGCATTCTTATTATATAGTAGAGAATGATATTAAATGTGTAATAGCTCAACCATGATTTTAAAATGTTAAAAATTGCAGAACTGACCTAGGATTGACAGTGTCAGCCTTTGGGCTCTCATAGATCTTCTATTTAAAAGTCAATGCCATTTTTATGTTAATTACAACTGCATTTTTTAAAAATGTGGTTGTTGTTGTTGTTGTTGTTGTTTTCCCTGTGTTTCAATTATACTTGCATTTTGTAGAATAGAAACCGTCAATGTACTTTGTCATAGGTGGGAATTTCAATTTCCTGCTGAATAAAGAAAGATTTACTGCTAAAATGGAACAAGAAAGCATTCTCAATTCAAATGGGCATTTTATCACTATTTGTGCTATGTTTAGCGTTCAAATTCAGCCCAGAATGCAATGCTCTGCATCAGTTTAATGTCCCCCATCATTTCTTTGAGACACCCTTTCATTCTGTCTCCAAAACTGTGATTTTTAATTCCTTCTATGCTTTGTAGATGAGTTGAAGGATACCATCTGCATTTACCTCACCTGCGCTTAGGCTCATTAATTTCTGATTTACGGGGAATTGTCTTTCATCGTCACGTTTTGCACAAAGAATGATATTTCATTTCCTGAAAGCTCTGATAGTGAAATAACATGGTGTTTTGCAAGGTACCGACAGCGATTCATTGATCATAATTCTTTTTTTCTATTGTTATCTTGTCTCATTTTTAATCTTTAACCTCAAACAGAAGTTGGAGAATTAAATTAGGCACCTGACTAGATTAAACGTTTATTCTGGAAAGTTTTGTTATTCAGTGAACAGATTTTGGATTAATTAAGATTTCGTGTCCAAACTCATTTCTAGAATGCCTTATCATTTTCAAATTATTATTTATTTTTAAAACTTTTTCAAGCTTAAATGCAAATTTGGTAACTGTCTAATTCAAGAATTGTTTTTGGCTTGATATAAATGCCATCCTTAAGGGAACATATAGTGACTGCGCAATCATCTTGGCTTACATAATTAGAGGTATGTGTCAGATATATCATTAATCATATGTGAAAGTAATGCATGTTGTCAGTTCTGTTTACAGAAATTTTAACATCAACCGCTGTGGGCTTCGTGCAATTAGTTTTGATATTTCTCCAATTTCTTTGCATCAATCAACAATTGCTTTAAAAAAAATTCAACACATGGTCTAAATATAATCATTATTTTATACTCGCTTCGTAAAGTGTACAATGTAAATAATTAGCGTTTGCTTTGATACAAATCTATACACTTAATCAGAATGCATAATTGAAACCACACATACAATGACTTTTGGAGCTCAATACAAAATGGTCTGAAACATACAAAACATTTGTTTTTTAAGATTTTGCTTATTTGAATTTTTAAATTTTACCAAATGTATTATTCTTATAGGATTCACTTTGTGTGTTTGATTTGTGTTTATTGTGTGTGCCATCTTTTATATTCTCATTTCGTTTTCCATTAGGTGTTTGCTGTTACAAAACATTCCCCTCAAGCAGGTATACTATGTGCAATATTCTGTTTAGCTTATCTTTCATTCACACGAACATTCTTATTTTAAAACATTTACGAGGCTCATTAATAAAGTCTTTAGTATTTAAAATTTTGATTCTCAACATTTTAGTTTGAGAATTAAAATCACATTCCTTTTCATTTATTTTGATTTGAATGTTTACGAGATAAGTATTATAATTCTTGCTAATTTATTATTCTTTTTTTTTTATCATTTCCAATTATTTAATCTTCTTGTCATTTTAAAAAAATAAAATTGGTGAAGAATTAGTATTTACCAATTTTATAAATATACATATACACGTTGTGAATCATCGCTCACAATCAACAACAGATGGCCTGGATAATTTGCTTCGGCTTAACATTAGCCAGGAACTGTTTGTAATTTTGTGTCTTTTACTCTTGAACTAATATCTCCCCCAAAATAAACTCTGTGTGCTGCATATCGATTATGCACTGCTGTGAGTATAAATCAATCCATAGTCAATGCCTATCACGTGTTATTCCTCTGATCTAAACAGCTTAAAGTTGCTTTTATTTAAGCTGAGGTAGATAAATGCCATATTGAACAGATCTGACTAATGGTAATAATATTCTGTACTCTGACACTCCTTTTCTCTTTTCGCTAGAAAACTTTTTCTTCATATATTGATGACCCGCAACTTTTCAAACAATCTTAAACCTGAGACGTTTGTAAGACTCCTTTTTTTTTTTTTTTTTTTTTTTTGGTGGTCAAAATGGGGTCGTGTTAATCTATCAATATTTGAAGGTAAAAAATTTTGGCCCCCAAAAGAATTATTCAAGAAGTGGTTCGTCATGTAACAACAGAATTGTGATAGTTTTTGACTGTTGTAACAATTGATTTTTACTATCAGTTCGTTATTAGTTGAATGACGCACAAGAAGAAAAAACAAAACAAAAAAAAGAACTAAACTAAACTCATCCGTGGCTGTGAAATAATGTAAATTATAACAATAATAACCCTTTATTTAACCTCGTAATGGACGTTCTACTAGTTATAGTGTTGTCACTCAATGTACCATTTGTTTTGCACACTTTTACCAAAGTATATCAATGATACTAATCTGCTAGAAGCTGTGGACTGTTAAAAGTAATAAACGAAAATGATTATAACAGCTTCAAAAAAAGAACAAAATAACAAGCACAGAACGTTTCGGGCTCAAACCGGTCTTCAGCCAACAACAGAAAACAAGAAAATGATAAATACATTACTTAAAAAGCCAGATTGATGACAGCGAAATATTCAGTACGTCCTGTAGAGAGGCCATACTGAATATTTCTCTGTTGTCATTCTGGGTTTTTAGGAACGTATTTATGTTTTCATTATTTTCTGTTGTTGGCTGAAGACAGGTTTTGAAACCAATACATTCCGCGTTTAGTATTTTGTTCTTTTTTGAAGCTGTTATATTCATTTTTGTTTACTACTTTTTACCAAAGTATGGATCATGTAAATTTGATTGTTATCATAATATACAAGACAACCACCTTTTTTTTTTTAACACAAAGCTTTCAGATTTTGAACATTTGTGATTTTCTATCATGGAATTGAATTTCAGGTCCATGAAATAGCAAATCTTATACCCTCACATTCGATGAATTTAATTGACTGAGCAGACATTTAATAATGAACTCTCTTTGAAATGCTGATCTTTAATATTTTGTATTCTTTTTTGTTGTTGTTGTTATTATTTTCAAGGAAAATGGAAGAGACATGAAATGTAGAATATTTATTTTATGTTATTGTATCCTTTCCATATGAGGTAGTTCCCTTTGTTAGTTTCAGATGTCATCAGGCTTTTCCTTCAATATGTAAAAAAGTACAGGAAAGTACAGGGGGGAGGGGGGGGGGGGGGGAGGGAGCAGAAATGCTCGTATATAATATAGATAAATAAACGTATTGATGGTCGGTGGATCAAACATCTGAATTCTTGATTCGCACAATCTGCAGATCAAAACTACATACAAGTACAAGCGTTGCGCACCATGTTGTATTTAATTTTGGGCGGATCAGATCAGACTTCTGATCTGATGTCATCAGAGGTCTGATCCACCCAAAATTAAGTAAAACACGGTACGCAATGCTTGTATGTAGACTTCACAGTTTTGATCCGCAGATTGTTATAATCGGGGCTTCAGGGGTTTGATTCGGCAACCATTGATTTTCTGCTTTAGTCTCGTAGATAATGCTCCCTTTATGCAGAGTGGTTTTATTGTCATATTAGAAATACATAATTATATATATATATATATATACGTTTTAATTTCAACAAGACCAAAAAAAACAAAAACAAAGGGGGAGGGGCGGGGGTAGGGACGACAATGACTACTTTAAACTGACCAAGTCAACCACTACTGGAAACTACCGTCACTGTTTATCATATTTACTTGTATGTATATCACAATTTCGGATTTCTCACTGGGAGGATTATTATGTTAACCCTTGTATCTAGTTAAATAAATGTTTTGTGCTCTGTCAGATATTGTTTAGATTTCATAGACTGACGAAGAAAATAGTACAGTGTTACCAACACTCTTTCCTGACACTCTTTTTCCTTCGTTTGTGTGTGTAACCAAAAATAAATAAATAAATAAAAAGAGGAAAGAAAAAGAAATGGGAGAAGCATCCAATAGTGGATTTGACGATTCATATATAATTGTCTTAAACTAGCTTACATAAATATGTGGATTATTTTGTCATCTATTACACACTTGTGTGTGTGTGTGTGTGTGTGTGTGTGTGTGTGTGTGTGTGTGTGTGTGTGTGTGTGCCCATCCATACTTGGAAGAGTATAATTCAATAATTTATATCGCATGTTTATTCTCATGTTAGTTGCTGAAATAGAGGTCAAGGGTCAATGTGCTAAAATGCTTAACTCGGTAGTAGCCCATAATGTATTGCAAATAGTGGTTCAGTCCTGTTTCAATCATTATTTCTAAATAGTGATAGTATTATTTATTTAATGATCATTTTTTTTAAAAATTACCATTCCACAAGCACATGATATATCCTGTATACTTCCAAATGTAGTAAGTCAACTGTTAACTATCTAAGTATTTATGACGTCATTCCAGTCCCTCTGCTTACCCTTTTCATTCAGAGTAGCAACAAAATTGAATTCCCTCGCTTGGTACTAGTTGGTAATATAAGTGAAAAGGGGAATGAATGTAACGATTTTAAATAATATCTCCTTAGATAATATTTTTTTGTGTGTTTAAAAATATTATTAATTTAGTTTATTATTTATTGACCTGTTGAACATGCAACGCTATCTATCTGACCTTCGTCTTTTTCACAGTTGTGTTAATGTTTTTTGGTATTTTTTCCCCTTTTTATTTTAATTATTGATATTGGATTTCCTCCACTTTTTTAAAATTGATATATATTCGTCTTGTCACTATTGTGAGGTTAATCACGTCCGCAGCACACATGGTTGGTTTGTTGTGTTGAAATCATCGTCATTATGTATAAGTTATTTTGTCTGGGTTTGAAATGTTGACGTGTAGTGTGTAGGTTTACGAGTACAATTATTATCATTAATATTAATATTATTACTATTATAACTATTATTATTTTTGATTCTCTGTAGGTAGGTTTTGGCCTCAAAAGGGTAACCTACAAGATTAAAACAAAACATTGGACTTGTCTGTAGATATCAATAAAGGCATGATAACTAAGAATAAGAGTTGCTGTGTTATTATTTATCGTCTTTGTTGAAATTGTTGTTGTTATTGTTGTTGTTGTTAGTTTTTGTTTATGTGCTGATGTGAGTGTTTGTATGTTTGTGTGTGTGTGATTATATTATCTCTTTTTTATGTGAGGTTTTTTTATGATCTTAATATGGATTTTGGTTATAATGATGAGGAATAATAGGAATATTGTCGGCACGAAATAAGTTGGGACTGTAAGTAATTGTAAATTTTTCTTTTTTTTATGTCTGTGTGTAATTGTTTTTGTTTTTTTTTGGTTTTGTTGTTTGTTTTTTGTTTTTGTTTTTTATTGTTTTGTTGTTTTTTTTTTGTATGTTGTGTGTGGGTTTTTTTGGTTTTTTTTTTTTGTTCCTTTTTATTGCTTTGGATTTTTTTTTTTTTTTTTTGGGGGGGGGGAGTATTTTTTTTATCTTGTAACTGATTCTGGGCAGGACATTCACGTTGCCTTTCTGTCTTGCCACCGTTCTACGATGCTAAAAATAGCAAATTGATACCTCCTTTCTTTGGATAATTCTATGTGTCTACTTCTTTTCAAGACTGATGACTCAAATTGTCAGTCTTACCTAATGGAAAAATACCCTCATTTCAACTTAAACTTATTGTTCTTCACAACAATGTTCAACTGAGTATGTTATAGTTTTTGTTTATCAGATATATACGACGTACACACGTTTGCAGATCTGATCACCGAATGCAATAATTATGGGCTTGTTTTAAAACGTTGTAAGGGACGATATTTTGCGTTTGTTTCCATTACAACAATGAGGCCATAACAATTTGAGTTATCAGACCTGCAAATAAATATACGTTGGACTTATCAGATCATTTTCTTTACCCGATAACAAAATTAAAACACAGAAAATATTATGGCATATTATGAGCCTAACTCTCCTGAGCCAAGTTCCATCCAATTAATCGGCAATTTCCGCTATAACTATGACTGGCCACAATAAAATGCGTGTTCGTTTCTCTTAACAGATAACCCAAAAACAAAAACAAAAAAAAGAGACAGAAATGACAATAAAACGACAGCTGGTGGATGCAAAGGAAATTAATGCTATTAACCCGGACTACAAATTTAATCTACATATGAAATCAAACCATTGGATGCGGATACCCTTTTATCTTTTGTGAACGCTCGGTTGCGCATAGCTGTCTTTGGCATCTGTACATATACATTAAAAATAACACTGGTTTATTTAATTATGACGTATGTATGTAAAAAGATTAGCATTAAGCCACTTGACTTATTCTATTAAAATCCATTGACGTTTCAGAGTAATAATTAAATTTGACCTAATATGAGTTACACGTTTACCTAATGCGTATGTGTGCCGCGCGCCTGTTTGTGACTTGTTTTTCACATTTTGCTCTTTTTTTTTTCTTTTTTTTTTTGGGGGGGGGGGGCGTCATTGTTTTGTTTGTTGTTTTTATTATTTTTTTTTTGGGGGGGGGATGTTTGTTTTTGTTTTTTAAATCAGATATTGTATTTCCAAGTTCTAAAATAATATTGTAAATGATGCAATTAATAGCTACTCTAACCCCTCCCCCACCCCCTGAAGATTTTATCAAAATATATAATAATGTGGGTATGAGTTATGAAAATCAGATATTGTATTTCCAAGTTCTAAAATAATATTGTAAATGATGCAATTAATAGCTACTCTAACCCCTCCCCCACCCCCTGAAGATTTTATCAAAATATATAATAATGTGGGTATGAGTTATGAAAGATCACAAAATGGCCATTGCGAGGAGGAGGGGGTGGGGGGGGGGGGGAGCATATAAATTATATTATTTTAGCGAACTACAGAGGCCTCTTCTTGGAAGGAGGGATTGGGCGGGGGGGGGGGGGGCGGGGGTTAACTCTTGCTCTCTCTTCTTTTAATGATGGATACGGACTTGTTCTTCTTGATTTGTATTCCAAAATCTGAACACCCTGGCTTTCAATCTCTGATATTCAAAACCACCCAACTCTATCGATTCACTATTGGCTACATCGCGTCGACCTCTAACAGACACAATTCAATACCACGGTTTTGGTTGGGGTCAGTGAGTGTGAAATCAGCACACACGCACGCAAACACACACACACAAACACATATTCCATTGATTTTGCAATATTTTGTCGGGCAGACAATGACCGAATGACATTATTATTATTAAATTATTTTTTTTTAATAGAGAGATACGAGGGAGAATATGGGAAGCAGAACAAAAAGGCAGGTGGAGGTAGGTAGAAAACAAGAGACTGCTATAATGACCTTACCGAGCAAAATGCGCCATGTCTACCACTTAACTGTTATCTCCGTGGCTTTTTAACGATTCGAGTTGCGCACTTTGGAGGATGATTTTATATGCGTAAGCTACTCAGAATGAAATGGATGGATAGAATAAAAAATGAAGAAGTATGGAAAAGAACACAGCAGAAACCAGTGGGAGAGGAAATAGGAAGAAGACGATGGAGGTGGATTGGACACACGCTTAGAAAGAACGACTCCACTATAACAAAGAAAGTATTGGACTAGAACCCTCAGGGCAGAAGATCAATGGGAAGGCCACGAGGAACATGGAGAAGAATTAAAGAAGCTGATGTACAGAGAAGTGGTAAGACCTAGAATGAGATTAAAAAGATAGCTCAGGATAGGGAAGGATGGAAATTGTTTGTCTGTGGCCTATACCCTGACCTAGGGTGAAAAAGGCAATGATGATGATGATGATATATTATATATATATATATATATATATATATTATATATATATATATATATATATATATATATATATATATAAAGTCACCAGGGGATGAATTTGTCCTTTGTCGCGTCTTCTTGTCTTGTCATTAAGTCGCAACTCCGTGCATCGAAGATAATCGCCACTGAGTTTGGTGAGGACAAATGGACCTGCCTAGGCTTTTATTTTGATTTTATTGATTCTCTGTCAAATTCAATTTGGCCATTAATTTTTTGATATACACACATACATACATACATACATACATACATACATACATACATACATACATACATACATACATACATACACACACATACATACATACATACATACATACATACATACATACATACATACATACATACATACATACAGACAGACAGACAGATGGACAGACATACATACATACACATTCCTATTGTTTGCATTTCAACAAGTGAAAACCTGGAGAATTGAACCCCAACTAAACTATACTACTATTTCATGATAGACAAGGGAGGCAATTCATTATTTAATTCAAACACACAAAACAATTGCAGAGTTACTATATTTTTGCTAAGTTCTAAGTTCGTTCCATGTCCTGTGCCTATGAATTATTGCAAATTCCTCCAAAGTTACGAAATGTGGTGATTTTCTGCATACAGGCTTATATTTTAAGTGACTTTATAAAATTTGAATATGATAGTGATAGACATAATGCCGAATTCCTTTGATCTTTTCACTGTTTTTTAATAAAATATAACTCAAACTTTAAAATCTCTACAGTAATCATGTGCTGATTCTCTTTCCCGTGGAGAAAATAATCATAACAAAGTGGCATTCAGTGGTGTAGCTTAGCAAGGTAATTTTGAGTTCTTTCCAATAATAGAATATTATATAGAGCTTGACAGTGTTGAAAAGAGACTCAAAACGCTTTATAATTGATCTTTTCTCTGATGGACCACGCATATAATATATTGGACCACACAAGATCCGTTAGGTGTATAGATCTATACATTTTTCGGACAAAGACAATGCTGTCAAATACCAGGGGGATTCTCCGAAGTTTTACTCCTGTCTCCTTTCACAAAGTCATAACGTCCGACCACCTTGTGATAAAGAGAACTCATTGAGTTTGCACAAGAAATTTCACACAAACCGACTGGCCACCCATCGATGTTTGTTTTTGTTTTTAAAGGTTTTACGGCGCTTGCAACACATTTAGGTTATAACAGCGCCAGTAGAAAAAAAGAAATGGGATAGTAGAAAGTTATAGAATTACAATTAAAGCACCCAAGAGAAAGTAAGACAAAGGGGAATTTGGAACAAATAGGGATCAGATGTAGATTCCAAGAGCATACCATCAATGAACTTAGTCTGAGATCACTTATAAGTCTCACCAGACACAAGCACAAGATCCAACAAAGAGTAATACACTCAAATGCTTACATTTCATTATACATTAAAAATAACAAATATAATAATACATAACAGAGAGATGATTTACAAGAAAAAATATATCATCTCCCAAAAACAATATGCATTTGACTGTTTCCCTCCCAGCCAAGGACTCCGGCCAGGGTCGGGACAAAACCAAGCAATCTCATACCAAGACCAAGACAGAAAGTATGTTGGAAAACAGATATAAGGGGATAGACACGGTATGTATCTCCCTGCCCACTGTGGAGGTAGGAACCCCACCCAGCCACCCATCGAGCACAGTACATGTTCACTATTCTTTAAATATGTTTTCAGTGGGGCACTTTGAATGTAATAATGTGAAATATCACAGAATCTAAACTTCTTTCCCAATACTACTCATTGTGCCATGTGACAATTTTGAACGTTATATCCATAATATCAGTTTTTATGAATGTTAGAAATCAAAGTCAAAGCCTTAATTTGCTTTTTGTTGTCCGAATTTCTGCCATTCAAATGAAAATCAAATGCCCTACTATCAAAAGCTTGTGATAACAAGAGAATAATAAGAGGAGAGTCCAACATGATATTTTAGAAGTGTATCTTTATTGTAAAGTGAATCATAAATTTATTTACATCACATTAATTATGAAAAGAATAAAATAGACAATTAAAGTTAAGAAATAAATTTAAATTGATTGCATAGTATGCGCATTTTTCATTGTAAAATTTGTATAAGAGAAATATTTTGTTGATTTTAAATAGTGACAGAAATCTTAAAATTCATTTAAGAGCAGAAGAGTACACAAAACAATCAGAAAGGAATTTAAGAAAGAAAAAAAAAATAATGACAGAGTGGAAAACAATTCTTTTCATTGTTATAATTTTTTAAAATGCAGTCCTGCTTACCTCAAAACTTGAGGTTATTGTCTTTCCGGTTTTGGAAATAATTATTATAAATATAGATCAGTTTGAGTATTCGAAAAATGCATTATTAGATTAAATATTAAATTGCAACATTTGGAGAAAGAATATAAAAATATGACAATATATCAATTACATACACAAAGGGTCTTTCTACATTAAACTAATTATGTCTCTTGCAAAACCAAATTGAATGAAACATTTCAATCTGTGCCAAAATTTATTCATCTTTTAAAAATTTATTATTATTATTATTACTTATGATGTCTAGAAATTCATACAGTGTAACACGCATTCGACGAACTACACAGGACAGCCGGAAAAGGTAGCCGGAAAAGTTTGTCGAATCTGTTTTTCGACGAATACGTGAAGATGGCTGTATTGATACATTGATATTATGAACTTCGTTAAAATACTCATAACATCCGCCAGCTAGATATAACATACCAACACACAAAATGATGTGTAACCTTAAACGTTTATAGTCTGATTTATAAAAGTTAGTGAGAACTACTCATAAAAATGGCTGGCTAAAAACAAAAACAAAGAGCTGAATGACTTCAATTTCATTCCTTCTATATGATCTCAATATTTTGCATCCAGGTCTCGTAAATTCATACCCTTTTGTTGGCAAAATAATGAATATCATTCACTCCTGAGTTACTCACTTAGAAAAACAAAACACACACCGCACAACACGGCACGTGGGATAATGTGGTGCTCTGATTGTTTTGGTCAGACAAGCACTTCTTTCTCTCTCTCTCTCTTAGTGGCGAGTGTGTTGCCTAAGTCTCAATTTAATTCATCGAAACCATAAAAACATAGATGCCGTTAAAAATTTACTAAGACAATGAAAGAGATAATTTGGAAATTCTGTCCTTGTTTGTTAAACCTGTGAATTTGTCGAATGCGTGTTCGATGAACGCATATTGCACTGTATTTTCTTTGTTTTGTTTTCGACGCTTGTCTGTTTCCCAAAATATGACAAGATAAAGATCACAATGAATATGCTTATTACTATTACAATTTACTAACAACACTGTGAAACAGAAATGTGGATAAAATAGGATAACAATTAGAATCAACTATATGAAGAAAAATAACTCTTCAAGAAACGAATACACATGGATTTCTGTAATCAATGTGAAGAAGATAGTTGAAAAATGCTCGATTTTCTTTACAAAGACAAAACCAGTTTTATTAAAAACTTGACTAAGATCTTTAAAAGTGAGTATGAAAAAGTGTCAGACAAAGCAGAAATAAAAACACAAGAAAAAATCAGTCTTCCTCGACTGGGGATTGAACCTCAGACCTGCTGATTACCGGACAGATATGCAATCATTACATCACAGAGGTTAACCAATAGGTGGGACAATTTAATGTCTATATTCTTCACACGAGTACGCATTTTTTTCTTGTATTTTCTTTCTTGCATTGTCTGGCAGTATTTCATACTCACTTCTTAAGATCTTTAGTTTATACCCAGTGCCTGCTCCCTAATTTCTCAATTTGATATTCTCAAAAACTTGATATCAATCTATTCAATATTTCGAAGTGCTTTTTGGCAAGTTAGACAAGGTTTTTATTTTCACTTGTGAAAAACAAAAAAAAAAGGAATTCAAGTAATCTTAACATCTCCAAGAGGCACATTTAGGTATTCAAAATTAAAACATGACGCATACCTTGGTACAAAACAAATGTTAAGAAGGTTAAATTTACAACAACAACAAAATCCATTTAAAGTGAGGTTTTTACTAAGAGATTATGACATATTTAAGTATATATAAATATACAAATACATACTTTTGTTTCTTTCATTTACCATTATAAAAACTCACATTGTTATTTTCTTAAAGGTAAGAATTCAAATAGTCAAAAATAAGTACTGATAAAAAGGTCAGGAATTCTGCATGGTGCGAAGACTTTATTTAAATTTTGCATGACATGGTTTTCAAAAGCACTCAACATTACATAGCCGAATTATGATGTTAAAAGTAACACAAAGCAATTCAGACTCATATTTGTTGCTAAGTGCAATTAAAATTATCTACTGAAATAGCCACCCAAAGAAAAAAAAATTGGTGAGATAAATCTCTCTTTCTTTTTTAAACTGTTGAGGCAATCATCAAAGCTTCTGGTGACAGAGGATCAAATGGTATTGAATTGGTGCATCATTTTCCTGGTGTGGAAATTGACGTTTGTAAATGAAAAATAAAAAGTCTCTTATTACATTTAATTACATCTCTTTGGGTAAAGGTTCATGAAGTCAACAAAAATATGAGACCACTTAAATTGATTTTATGTTTTATGCCACACTTCAAAACCATATCATGTGTATTTGAAATGAATATGATGCAGCAATTCAATACATTTTTCACACCAGATTCTCTCCTTTCTAACTAGTTTTGGAACTGACTTAATTCCTCATCTGATAATAATGATATTTATAAAATACAGAATAATAAATTTAAGAAGGGAATATCACATTAGTTATGTTAATAGAATGAAAGCAAATGTATAAGTACAGATCTTGAATTATTTATCACAGTCGGGTTTATCACAGCATAATAATACAATATATTATAAATGAAGTACATTTCGATCAATTTCACAGATATTTGCTGAAAAAGAAATAATGAACGTAAATCGGATCTAAAATAAAATAAAGTTAAACAATATAATCCTTAAGAGATTAAAATTTTCTCAATTCTGTGATATGAAATGGTCAGTGACATTTTGTGGCTACAACAAGCGTTGATCATTAATTATATTACTGCCGACCATAGGTGCAATGCAATTGTCCCAATGCAATGAGGAAAATAATAAAAATAGACTGTCTAGAAAAAAAAAAGATTAATGAAAAATATTTAAAATATCAACTCCAAAAACGAAATTGTCTTTGTGTTATATTGAAGTAAAACTGTATTAATTCTATTTGTTTTACCAAAAAAAAAAAAAATAATGATAATAAAACAAACAACAAAACAATATGAAATGCTTACATTTAAGGCTAGTATTAACTTTGTTTTAAACATTTGAAAAAGAAAGTAGTCAAAATCAAACATTTTTTCAGTGACACGTTTCATTCCATAAATAAAAAAGGAAGATAAAATTCATTTAAAATATTTATACAACTAAATACATTATAGCAATCATGAACATGCTCTTTAAAATTTGCAGAAAATTGTAATTTTTAGTTCATGACAACAAATGCAGACCTAGAAAGGTGCATCTCATTTTGTCATCAGAAAGCAATACCTATTCAATTTCATTATTTAAAAAAGTTATTGCTGCCATTTTTGGATGTGTTTTTCTGTTTGTTTTGCTTTGTTTTGTTGTTATTTTTCTTTTCTTCTCTTTTTTTCTTCTTTATGCGTAGTAAAATCACACCTCAGACTTAACGTCCTCTGATGGAATGTCAGCCAAATCTTCAAGAGTGACTCCCTCCTTAGTTGATGTTACATCTGCATCATCCTGTACAAAGGCTGGGTTGACAAATCCAGTGTCTGGTTCACCTCTAGCGTCAATTATTTCTGGAGCATCTGTTACTTCTGGTACTGGTGAAGTAGCTACTGACTCGTGGACTGATGTGTTATCAAAATCAGCCTCAACAACATTTATTGTATTTACATTTGGAATTGGTTCATCCAGTAAAGATGCAGCCTCATGGGAAGTCTCATGTGGTTCTTTATTCTCCATCTCTGAAGAGGATGGTTCTTCTGCTGGTTGTTCTTCTTTGTTATGAATTTCAATATCTTTTACAACCATAGATAACATGGAACCTGGTCTGTAATAAATGTAAATTTATAAGAAATTGATGATTTTCAATAAGCATTGCTAAAACGAGTACCACTATTAATTTCAAATCTTACCTTATATTGTTTATGTCGATAAAGCGCAGTCCTCTTAATTGCAATTCTTTTTCTTTTTTGTTAAATCCGTGTTTTTACAAACATAAATGAAAATAAAGAAAAAAAATAAACTTAAAATATATTTATTAGAGTTTTAATGCAGTCCAGGACAGGGGTTTAATCGGTATAACACGAGTGGTTAGATTTACAGAATGAGTACAATTATTGAGTCCATTCATGACTTTAAGAAAGCTCTGAATTATTCTAGAAGATCACTGGCTCAAATTTTGTACTATGATAAAAAGAAACCAAAAAAAAGTTGAATAATAGTATTTCACTAGTTCCGGAACAGAAAATAGATTGTATCAATTTCAATGCAACAAAACCTCACTTTGATAATAAATGTGTATTTAAATCTGTAAAGATAACTTTTAAAGTAAATGGATAATTACACTCTATGACCAGATATAAATATTTTCCATACCTTGATTCTTCATCTTTCATTGTAAGCACAGGTGGAACGCGGCCAAGGAATGCAGCTAGACTCTCCTCTTCATCACTCTGTTAAAAAGTAATCAAAAAATAACATGATTGAACTAGCCAAAGAGTCTTCTCATTAAAAAAAAATTATTCAGTTGAATAAAACCCAGAGGAGGAGGAGGAGGAGGAGGAGGAGGAGGAGGAAGAGGAGGAGGAGGAAGAGGAGGAGGAGGAGGAGGAGGAGGAGGAGGAGGAGGGAGGAGGAGAAGAAAAAGAATATAATAATAATAGTCTCACATCATCAAGATCCATGAGTTCCAGTGGTCTGTCGATGGTACCTGCCATGTACAAAGTCTCCATATCAGGACCCATTGGAGGTTCAGGGTACAGGTCCTCTCGGTATTCTACCTCCTCTGTTGTTAATACGGTAAAATTTTGAGAGAAAAATTAATTCTGAACTTGAGGAAACAATAATTAATGTAGCAATAATTTTGAAATATATTAATCAAATCAATTAAATGAAAATGAAAATGCTGAGATATCTCAATTTAATATTTATAATATCATGGTATCAGATAATGGAAATGATAGACATACAGATTCATAACATCTCTATCACACCAGATAGAATTAGAGGGTATTAAAAATTGGGATTTTAAAAATACTTGCAAAAATGGAAATATTTAAAAATAAAACAAATATAATTCATTTTGTTCAGTTTTTAGCTATGCTAATCTTTGTCTCCTGTTTTAATTTTTTTAATGACCAAAGAGAAAATTTCGTTTTAACCACCCAAAATAAAATAAGACAACAAAAAACACAAACCTCTTGTTTCTACAATTTCAGGTAACTCGTCCCATAGTTTGTGGAGAGACTTCTGTGTTACAGGATCTCTCACAGGTTGCAGCTTCTTAGAATTCAGAAACATGCCTGCAAAGAGAATTTTGGAAAAATTATATTTTACATGCAAAATGACGTATTAAAAAAACTCAAGCATTTATTAATGAACAATTCGTAAGGTCAATATAAAGGGTAAGGCAAAATTACACAAATTTGAAGTTTTGTAATCATTTATTCTTCTTCTTCTTCTTCTTCGTTCCCGTCACGTCACATGGTCAGTCCGGTCTGGTGAATGAAGCCCACAGTGGTCCTGAGGTCGTCCTCACTGCCGTACATCTTCTTTGAGTATGGGGTTGGGTCAGGCCAGAAGTTCCTTCTCAAATATCTATATAATTCTTCCCTAGTATCCTCATGATGGAGGTGGATTGGACACACCCTTAAAAAGAATGACTCCACTATAACAAAGAAAGTATTGGACTGGAACCCTCAGGGCAGAAGGTCAAGGGGAAGGCCACGAGGAACATGGAGAAGAATTAAAGAAGCTGATATACAGAGAAGTGATAAGACATGGAACGAGATAAAAAAGTTAGCTCAGGATAGAGAAGGATGGAAACTATTTGTCTGTGGCCTATACCCTGACCCAGGGTGAAAAAGGCAATGATGATGATGATCCTCATGACTCATATGCTTTCCACAGAGAAAATTAGTGTTAGATTGTTTCTTATGAAATAATCTTTTCATTAATACTGTTTTCATCAAATTTTAACTAGCAGTTTTTCATTTAGCGCTGAATTAAATTTGTCAACTCAATTATAAATAAAAATTCTAATGAGTTTATCAAGGCCATTTATTCATCACTTCTCTTTGGATAGTTATTCTGTCAAAACTCTTTCACTGATTTAAATTTTACCCACTGTATACTCTTGAAAACAGTGACAAAAATGAAAACAAGTGATAAGTTAAAATGAAACATGTCATGATTTATTATTTGACAAAATAATGAAATAAACAATGTGCAGCGTGGCTCAGTACGACGGTCTTTGCTTCCTACCCAAAAGGTACCGAGTTCAATCAACCGCCGCTGCGTTGTGTGGCCTTGAGCAAGTCACCTCGCCCTAGCTCACTTTGCGGCGCTGCTCTGCGGCCGACACCTAGGTTCTTCCAGTCTTCCCTTGGAATAGACCCTAAAGACAAATTTCGCCTTGGGGATGAATAAAGGGAATGTTATTTATTTATATTTTATTTTATTTTTTATTTTATTTTGTTATATAACTTAAAAGAAGATAAAAAATGAAATGAATATTTATCATGGATAATTTCGCTCATCTACAAATTGCCTGTTATGTTTACTTTAATGCTATTCCTCCTTGACGGAACCCAAGAAAGACTGGATGTGTAATAACAGGTTTCAATCAATATTATGTGTCATATATTTGTTTCCCATTATGACCTTATATTTTTTAATGAGTCATAGAGAGAAAAAAATATATTTTACTATAGCCTTTGTTTCCAGATTTCAATAAACCTTTGCACATCTTACACTTTTCTAAACATTACATTTTTAGATTGAGCTTACTCTGACCTTCAAAAAATCTAAATTCAACAACGTACCAATGATGTACATCTTTAGTAAAAGTCGCTTCTTGACAGGATGAACCAGTATCAAATCATAGTCACGTTGGGCCAGGCGATGACAGAACTGTGGCATGATCTCCACAAACTTGGAGGCATTTTGGCGAATGTTTTCTTTGACTGTTTCTGATGGTCAAAAGAAAAAAGAAAAGAGAGCATATGTTAGACGACTAGTAGTAAACATTTTTATGGACATCAACATTTTTTTCTTTGTTATTTAAAATTAAAATCAACTGGTTCCATGATAAAGGAGTCAATCATTGAGAAATATTTCAAGGCCTGAGTTTCATCAACGAGTTTTGTTATATAACTTAAAAGCACTGTTTTTCATTACCATTATTTTTTTCATTAACTGTATAAGCAAAGTTTCTAGATAAATTTTAAACCAAGTTTAAGCTATTATTATAGCACCCCTCTAATAGGAATAAACTAGTCGAGCTAAAAATGCATTAATGACAGCTTTTGACATAATCGTTTATTGGCTTTAAAAATTTAAATTGAAGGTGAGGTAAGCAGTCATTTACCAAAATATTATTGACTTCTGACCTTTTACAATGATTTTACGTACACTGCACTGAACGGTAGTTGAATTGAATTAATGACATCTGACCTTCACCTCTTAAATTAATTTTCCATGCTCTGCACAGAACTGACCTTGTACTGAGTTGGGTCACCATAACGTTTTACGTCACTTGAATAATAAAAACAAAGGGGAATAATACGCAACATTGTGATTTTTAAAAATTTTGTTGACACTTTAAATTATACTAAAATCTACTTCTTATCTCATCTTACTTGAAAATTATATTTACCTTTCTAATATTTTCATATTTACTGACTTCGACAATGATTTTATAAGACATTGTACATATTGAGTACATTATACACTTTTTGACCAATATTGAATATCTTTTATAGGAAATTGTACATACGATGTGCTGTAAAACAGTTTTTGACTAATATTGAATTTTTTTGTAACCTTGGAGATAGCCATCCCAGGTTTGGGCTCATCCATCGGTCCAAAAATCCAATTTAGGTAAAAATCTATATATATTAAATTACATCCCATAAAAAATGTTCACATTACCAGCTTCATTTTAAAAACATATATATTTTGTGTAAAACACACTTCAACTCAACATTGTATCATATAACCAAACAGCTTCTTGATATGTAGTATAACACTGATATTAAGTGACAAAAGAGCAATTCTCTATTTTGTCAGAAAGATTTCTTGACATGTTGGAGGTAATCTTGATCTATCAGTCCACAAAAGCAATAGTTTTTTTACTAAAATTTAAAAAAAATAAATAGATGTTTTATCACCGTTTAGCATGGCATGCTGGGGAGTCTCTGGTCTGTCTTCCCAACCTAACCTGTATTCCTTGTCAGCTGCATAACATCAGGAGTTGAGCTGCAGATGCATGTTCCTCATATAGTTAATTTTTATCGGGTTTAGTCAAGTAGCCTTCATTCTGTCTTTCCCACAATCTCTTTCATGATTGACGGTCGCCCATTCCCCGCCACCTACTGTTTCCTGGCTTGCAGTTATCAATTTCAGTTATTCTTTCTGCTTAAAGGGCTATATTTCATAAACAGAGGATCGTCACGTCCTGGGTCATTTGTGTCGATGAGAGATTCTATGGGCCTTAAACAAAGGGATACCAGCCCTTTCCCCTAAAAATCTCAATTTTTTAAGAAGGATACATGATCACAATCAATCACAGATAGTCATGCAGAAGACATGGGCCACAGGCCGACCAAAGAGGGAGTATAGAAGTGTTAAAGTTACAGCACTAGGAAACAAGTATGAGCTATAGGGGTAGATTAAGAAAAGTAAGGACATACAGAGGACACCACACTACAGAATGAGTGTGAGGTGGGTGGGTGAGGAGCAGAGCGTGTACCACTCATCGGTGGGTTCTGTTTCCTGCACCTTAAGAGGAAGGGGTCCCACCTACTCCCTAGCCCGGTTATACCGCCGGGGACTCGGTCGCGCCCATAACAAACTCATTAGAAACGGGGAACACCACGGGAAGGTGCTGTTATGGACACAATAATGCATGAGAGGCCATATGCAATAATCTCTGTCAGACAGGATTACGCGGCAATCAATGCACCTGGAAATGAGAGGTGTTGGGTTCGAAATGCACATCAATTTCCTTTCAGCAAGCGGGACGTCCGGCCCAGACCTTGCAGCTCCCCATGTTTTATCACCAAAAAGCAAATTAACAAAAAATTAATTCTCGCTCTTAATTTTTTAGACTTTCCATTTAATAAGATAGAAAGAAATATTTTAATTTTTTTTTTTACCAGAGAAAAGAGATACAGGCTCTAATCGTCTGTATACATCTATCATATCATCCAAAAGTTGCAACAGTGTAGCATGGACTCCATCCTTTGTTTTCTCAGCCTCTCGACATAAAGCATTGATGATTTCAATCTGCCGTGCCAGCTGATGTACAGGAGCAAAAACAGAAGGGGCCCTGATACAGGAATCTGTAACAAATTATAAATCACAACTCGCTGATACAAGGATACATTCAGTAAGCAATATCAACATAGCTTTCAGTTTTGTTTTTGTGTGTCTGTTTTGTTTTGTTTTTGTTTTTTGGTGTTTTTTTTAAATCAATATGTTTTAAAGATGAAGAAGACCATACAGTAAAATAAACGAAAAGCAAATCTACTGATTTGCTTACATATTCACTGAAAATTCACTTTTATTCAAGAAGGATTCTTTCATATAAGCGAGATATTTTGTATTTGTATGCATGAAAGACAGCGTCTTTTCAAAAAAAAAAAAAAAATAACTATCATGTTAGCACTATTGATAATAGAAAATTAAGGAAGGTTATAAGGCAATAATCACTTATTTGAGTTAAACATATTTTGAGTTAAATTGACAATGGAGACCAAATTCCTAAAATATTGTGATTCTCATCTTAAAGCTATAGAATCATCTTTAACTGAAAATGAAAATAAAAAGAGAAGTTGAAAAATATTGCAGTGATATAGCCTGTTTGTCTAAAAAAAAAGTAACAGTTATGAGATCATAATTCTAATAAGGCAATTTTAAGAATATTTTCATTTAAGGGAAAATGGGAGAAATGAAGGAGGTTTTTGGACTTATAGGTCTCTAAACATTGCAAATCTTTAAAAGTAGTAAATAAAAATATTTACAATAAAAAAGTAGGATTGCTATTTTAAAAATTGTAACAATAATTGTTCTGAAGAGTAAATATGCAGTAAAGTTATGTTCCCTGAGATCGTGTCCGAATAATCTTGGTCACTTTTTACTGAGGAGAGTCCATATAAAAAACTTTCACTTACCAAGCACAGCCCTTCCTCTCAGCACAGCAGCCATAAACTTGTAAGTCTCCATACCGTTGACCTCATACTCGTAGGAAGTCATCACTGGCCAGACAGGATCATTAGGGAAGCACAATTTATGCCCGCAGAATTTCACCGTTATCATGAAAATGATCCAAGTGAGTATGCATAACACAAGAATACTATTGATTCCGGTTAACATCCAATAACTGTAGGGCTCAACCAACCATGGACTCTCTACCGTTGCTGGCGTTACAGAGGTAATCAACGCACCAAAAACAGCATCTGTGACTAAACAACCAAGACATACACTCAAGGCAACGTTGAAACTTAAAACTCTGAATGGACGGATAAGGATTACCAGTAATGCTAAGAGACTCAACATAACAGATGTTACAACTGCTTGATTATGAATGTACTTATCTGCTGCTGCATAGATGATAAGAAGAACCAGCTTCACCACGAATACAATTGGTCTGTAATAAACCGCTCGCAGACGAAATGAAGAGAAGAGGTGATAACCCTGCACAACCCAAACAACGTCCAAACCTGCCATATATTCTACCTCTTTCAGTTTCATGTAGTCCTCATGGTGATAAGAAGTTGCTGTAAGCTTTTGTCTTCGAATTTTGACCGCCATCCAAATAGGAACAACAACGAAGACTAAAACTATCATGACCAAAGCAGGAACAAAATATGCCCAATAAATGCCCTCAAGACATTTCTGAGAAGAGTCAATGGCCATTTTGTCATTAGGACAATGAAACAGTCTGAACAAAGCAGTGCCCAGGGGTAAAGCAAGAATTTGACAAAAGAAGAAAAAAACTCTTTCAAGTCGTGCATAGTGCACCATCAAATATGGTGGCTGTCTATGACGCAGAATGAGGAAAATTGATATAAAAATTGACCCGAAAAGGAAGAAGAAACCTGCCCATCCAAGAAGAATGTGATTGTAATCTACAGGAATACTAGAGCTTGGAGTTTCTAAACCCTGAACTCGTGTGTATGCCTTGCTGTCAACTTTGATAAATTCCCAAGCATCTGCATTGAAAATAAAAATGAAATTTGTGTACTTTAACCAAGAAGGAGGATATGACCATTTCAAAGACATGGACTGAATCAGGGCTAAAATCTGGAACATTTCCAAAACAATGATAACGCAGTCAGATATGACCAAAGCAGTAGAGCGTTTGGCAAGACGTTTCTGGGCTTTCCTGTCCAGCTTATGGGATGCTCCTTTAGTCTTTGTTGACTTTATTGTATCTTGCATCTTTTGCATGGGATCAGCCGGTAGAAAAGGCTGAGCCTCTCGGAGATAAAGGAGTTTAGTCATTCTTGAAATCTTTGTTGTTTAGAACAGTGCACCTGCAAATAAGATTTTTTTCTGTTAAAAATAGCATGTATTATTTCCTTCTTATTTGGTTTAGAAGATGCTGTTATTTTCATTTAAAGTAAAACAAATTGAAAATCTTGATTCATAATCATGAGTGCAGAGGTAAAGAAGTGTGAAGATTATATTTAAAACCACAAACGAAATTGTGTAATAAAAATAAATAAATGATATAGTGGCTTTGCAGTGTTGGCTTGAAAAATGCAGAGATCATAACAGTTTATTGTAGCCGACGAATGTTTTCATTTTATCAATATATTCTTTCAAACTAGCAGCAAAACTCAGAATTGCCTCTTTTTTTAAGTTGGACAGTTATGCTTCTGTATTGAATGAATTAAGTTAGAATGAAAGATATACACTCCGGCACGGTGGTTTCCTTGAACTCATTTGAATGTCCATGATTTTTTCCTTATTATTCTTTGTTATCATTTCATTCCTTACTCGAACAAATTTTTACCTCAAACACGGTTTCCTCAAACTAATTTCACCCAGCCAACGTGAGAAAAATTGATTAATTAGTTACTTAAACTTAAATGGTTTTTATGTATCCGGTGATTTTGACCACTGATGACTTACTGTGACATTGACAGTTCCTTATGCATGTATCTGTCTACCCTGCATGTGTGTGTATGCAGTATGATACATAAGCAGACACTCACACTCACACACACCATTGCAATAAAGTCACCTCTCTGCTTTTTCTTACCACTTCGCCATTAGTTCCAATTCCAATGCCACGCGCCATGATCATGGTTGGCTACCACGATAAATGAATGTGGTGATACAGTAACTCCTCATCCCCTAATACAACACACGCACACACACAAACACACACACACACACAAACACACAAACATCAACCCCTTGTAACATATCAATAAAGAAAATAATAATAAAGTTCTCTTTATTCATCCTCAAGAAGAAATTTGCCTTAGGGTTTATTTCAAGGGAAGACTGGAGTAACCCAGATGTCAGCCACAGCACTGTGCCACAAATTGAGCTATGGAGGGGTGGGTTGCTGAAGACAAAATAGAGCGGTAGATATTCAAACTAGGTATCTGTTGGGTACGAAGCAAAGACCATACCGCTGAGGCACATTGCCCCCCCCCCCCTCCTGCCTCCTCCTCTCCATCAAATGCAATGGCAATATAAGGTTTCCTCTAACTATGGTTACCTCAAACGTCTTTGCTCGTCCCGAGGAGTTCAAGGAAACTATGCTGGAGTGTAGTGAGCACTATACAACATTGTTCATGTCTCAGTGCATCATTGAACAGAAGGTGCAACACAGTGGTGATAATCATTAATTTGTAGAAGATATAGCCTAAAGCAATTAACAGCAGCGGCAGGCAATTACTAATGCCAATACCGATCACAAGGCATCAGCAGTGTCCTAATCAGTAACATACATAAATTTCATGTTCTTTATTTGTGTAAGTGTCGTAATACCACTATCACTAGTACCACCCCAAATTGTCTGTCAGTGACAGGAAAGAAAATTTAATTTAATTAGGGGGGAGTTTAATAAGTGGAGAAAAGGAAAAATGATAATGATAATGTCTTTTATATTTATATTGAGGTTTTGATTTTAGGATTATAATTAGGCTAATTAATCAGTAATTACTACGGTGGTGAATTACATACATGTAAAAAGAGGGAATACCGTGAATTTCGGAATCTGGAGGTCTCTTTATTTCCGATTCGATGTAGATAGAGTTTTTGGTGTTCCTTGCACCACTTACTATTCTACATACTCGACCTCTAGACTTAGATATCTAGAAACATTAATAGTGACATTAATTGTAGACACTTTCATTACAAAGGCAAGGGCTAATTCTTTCTCAATAAATTTCTGATGGTTAAAGTCTAAGTAAGTTTGTTACACGCGGGAGGCCTTCCGAAAGCTCCTACATCCCAGTATTCTTTTTCTTTTATAATGTTCTAGAGTAGGGGGTTTGGCAGGGGGGGGGACTTTTTTTATAATGTTCTAGTAGGGGGGTTGGGAGGGGGGAGGCTTCTTTTTTTTTTTTTTTGTTAGTTTTAGTTTCCCCCCTCCTACTAAGCCCCCTACTCCTACTAGATAGATAGAACATTATAAATTAAAAAAAAAAAAGAATACTGGGGATGTAGGAGCTTTCGGAAGGCCTCCCTTACAAGCAAATACTGTTCTCAACGGATGAGACCCCCAAAAAGGGTAATTTGGGTTGATCATTGTCGTTTATTTATTATGTTATGATATTGATTTTGTGTGATGAAGTTGAAGTTGAGAAGTCGGATTTTTATTTCATTGATTTTTGTTTAAATTACTTGAAGCTCACATGATAAATCTTCCCAAAATATAATTTACTTACAGTTTAAAACTATGTTGTGTATAATAATCACATAACTTGAATCATTTCAATCACATTTATCGAAAAACATGCCACTGGAATTAAACGCAAGACACTATCATGAAATAAACAGCCGCCATTTTGTTCTGGAGCGTCATTTCTCCCAGACGACGATTTTCGGTTTCTACTTCCGGATCTAAATTAAACGATAACCAGTCACATTAGTCAAACTTCCCCCAAAAACAACACTTTACAGACGTAGGTGCGGGAGACCTTCAGAAAGCTCCTACATCCCCAATATTCTTGTTTTTTTTTTATAATGTTCTCGTAGGGGATTTGGGAGGAGGGAAACTTTTTTTTTTAATTTTTTAAGTCTCCCCCTCCCAAACCCCCTACTAGAACAAGAATACTGGGTATTAGGAGCTTTCGGAAGGCCTCCCGTAGGTGCAATAAATTGGTCTATTTATATTTTACAGGGATGAGAATTACTGGTCACTAAAAAGGAGGAATTTTTTTAGCGCTAGATCAAGAACCATCCATGCAAAAATAACCTATAAATTTAAATTTCATTAAAAGTTATTGTGATGCAATCCAAAATGTGTCTCCCAGCAATTTCTGACATCACTCGGAGGAATTTCAAAAACTGAAAGTGTAATTATAACATGGTGGTTGTAGTAATGGTAGTGGTAGGGATAATGATGTGGTGGTGGTTGTAGTAGTTGTGGTAAGGATGATGATGTGATGATGTTTGTAGTAGTAGTCGCCACATACATCTCCCGTATTCACAGATTCACTAATGCCCACATCCCATTGTTTCAAGTTGACCAGAGACGGTGACCTTATTTTATTGGTACGACAACTCCGCCTGGCAGGTGAGAGCGTGGCTCTACCGTGTGAGCTATCCACGAACACAAAAATATTCGTTTCAAACCCAAGTCATTTCTAGATCCCTCTCTCACCCACTTCTTGAGACCGCCGATTTGTTCGCACACCACCATCGCGAAGTAATTTTGACCAGCAGTTAAGAAAAGTGATTTATTCTCTATTGTCTTCTGGCACTTTTCTACTCACTTCATATCTTGTTGTTACCAACATAAGTGCCTGCTCCACTCACTTTTCTGAATTAAAAATTCACCCCATACACCGGAGCATACTCAATGTCTCAATCGTTTCTATGTTATATGTTTGTGTTGAGAATATTGGCTATTAAGCTTAACTGCTGGTCAAAATTACTTCGCGATGGTGGTGTGCGAACGAATCGGCGGTCTCAAGAAGTGGGTGAGAGAGGGATCTAGAAATGACTTGGGTTTGAAACGAATATTTTTGTGTTCGTGGATAGCTCACACGGTAGAGCCACGCTCTCACCTGCCAGGCGGAGTTGTACCAATAAGGTCGCAGGTTCAAACCCCACCACCGCCGCGAAAAATTTTTATTCTCTATTGTCTTCTGGCACTTTTCTACTCACTTCATATCTTGTTGTTACCAACATAAGTGCCTGCTCCACTCACTTTTCTGAATTAAAAATTGACCAGAGACGCCAACTTAAAATTTGGCTCACGTCTTGGTGAGACATAGAAACGATTGAGACATTGAGTATGCTCCGGTGTATGGGGTGAATTTTTAATTCAGAAAAGTGAGTGGAGCAGGCACTTATGTTGGTAACAACAAGATATGAAGTGAGTAGAAAAGTGCCAGAAGACAATAGAGAATAAAAAAAAATTTTTCGCGGCGGTGGTGGGGTTTGAACCTGCGACCTTATTGGTACGACAACTCCGCCTGGCAGGTGAGAGCGTGGCTCTACCGTGTGAGCTATCCACGAACACAAAAATATTCGTTTCAAACCCAAGTCATTTCTAGATCCCTCTCTCACCCACTTCTTGAGACGAAAGAACTGGGTGCACTTTACTGATTTGTGTATGTGTGTGTGTGTGTGTGTGTGTGTGTGTATACTTGTTAAGTACATGAAGATGAAAAGTAAAAACTTATTGAGGCTAAAGAACTGGGTGCACTTTACTGATTTGTATGTGTGTGTGTGTGTGTGTGTGTGTGTGTGTGTGTGTGTGTGTGTGTGTGTGTGTCAAAGTGAATGTAGTGATGAGTACAGAAAGATGAAAGTGAAAAATTAACGAGACTTAAGAACTGAGTGAACTTTATTGATTTGTGTGTGTACGTGTATATGTTTGTAGGTCATTCAGCGGCACTTAAAATATATATGGGGCTGTAAAAAAAATATAGATTTAAGTAAGATCAAAAGCACCGGAGAAAAAGTGACTGGTTCAAATAGGGCTCACAAACGGACTCCAAGATCAAACTATCAATGTAGTTAGTTTGAGGTCACCTAAAAGTCTCACCAAGACACAAGCACAGAATCCTTATGAGAGAAATACAAAATTTAGAACAACAAATCTAACGTCACACAAAAGAGAGATGATATACGAGGACAAACATATTATCATCTCCCAAAAACGACTATACATTTAATTGTTTCCCTCTCTGCCAATGAATCCAGCCAGGAAAAGGATCAAGCCAAGACAAAGGCAGAAAGCAACTCTGATCCATTCAAGTCAAAAGATCCCACCAGGAAGATGATGTGATAGTGGTGCTTGCACTAGAGGTGGTACTGACTACAATGAGGGCAGTGATGATGTGGTTGTGGAAATGGTGTTACTGATGATGATGTGATAGTTGCTGTCGTAATGGTGGTAGAGATGGTGATGATGTCATGATGGTTCAGGGGTGAGAATGACTGGTCACAAAAATGGAGTTCAAGACCTATCTATGCGACGATAACGTATAAATTTGAATTTCATAAAAAATTTACTGAGATGCAATCAAAAATGTGTCTCGCAATAATTTCTGACACCACTTGGAGGAATTTCAAAAGTTGAAAGTGTAATTACAACATATTGTAGTAGTAGTAAGAAAAGATGGCGGTAGGGATGATGATGTGGTGGTGGTTGTAGTAGGGTCGTGATAAGGATGATGATATGGTGGTTATAGCTGTAGAGGTGTTGGGAATGATGGTGTGGTGGTAGTTGTAATAGGTACGGCAAACTGCCGCTAATGCGCTCTGGCGGACAATTTTCGATGTGTTTTACATAAATTTTACTTCGTTGTATTCCATTAAATATCAAAATGACAAGGATAAAATTTATATCAATCGAAAGCTTATTCAAATCCTTTAAAATGGTGTCTAAATGATTTATCTGCTTATTTTGAAGATAATTTAAGTGGGTTTTGAAACAAGTCACTAATCGGCTCGCCCGCTGATGGAAAAAACGAACTTTTCGCGATCGGTCATCTTGAAGAGCTTGGCGAATTCGGGCCATGGGTGGTATCGGATCAGTAATAGAAGAGTAAAGGAAGGTGCCCCATATGTAAACAATAACATTTGACGTCAAACGTGACCCAGATTTTTTTTATAAATGACCCGAACTATGCTGCAGTTGACCTTTAGTAATGTCATGCGCATCCAACCAACTTTTTGTTTACATGTTGCTAAGGCAGCAAACTGAAGCTGGTCGTGAATAAATTCCAGCTGTTTACTCCGAGCCTGAGATAGCTAGGGAGGCCACGATCATATTATTTATAGCCCAAATGCTCCTTTTATTTTGTAGGAAAACCATAATCATGGTTCCCCCTCTTCCCGTAAACAAAACCATATCTATGTTCAGGGAAACTAAGATTGTTGCTTGTTTTTGGTTAAGGTGGACCGTACTTTTTTTTTTTTTTTTTACAGCGTATCAAATGATCAAAGTCAAAGCATACGGTCAATGCAATGAAGAGAGTAAATTCGAATCTATCTCCTATCTCTTCGCTCAGATGACCATTTTGAACAGAAGACTACTACTACGTACTTCTACTATAACTGCACTACCACTACTGTATTATAACCACTGATACCACAAAACTAGACTGAACTAACGGACCGTATGGCTCAGCGGTACGGTTTTCGTCTTGTCACAAAAGTCGAGCAATGCCAATGCTAAGTGTGATCAGTAATAGGATGGATGACTAATCGTGAAAAATTGTGGTCCCCGCGTTGTTTCCCTGGCTAAGGCACTTTACCGCTTACCCCACTCGATTGAATGAGTATCTGGCTACAGAAATGACGGGTAGTGACAGGTTTAGTACACAAGGGTCGCTTAACAGGCTGTATGACAAAGAAATATGGTTCCATACGGCTTGTTGAAGTGGGGGGGGGGGGATAAATATGAAACATTGTGAAGCGCATTGCTCACGGCTATCTGAATCTGTTGAAATGCGCTGTATAAATATTCATATTTATGTACTTGGTCCAACTGTTACTATTTCTACTACTAGACCTCTACTACTAATATCATTATTAATAACAATAATAATAATAATAATAATAATAATAATAATAATAATAATAATAATAATAATAATAATAATAATAATAATAATAATAATAATAATAATAATAGTTATTATTATTGTTGTTGTCAATATCATCGTTTAATGGTAAAAGTGTTAAAGATACTTGCAAAATGTTGGTGTTGTGTGTGTTGTAGCAATCGGCCTCCAGCGACGCAACTCTGTCTACAAGAGACGCACAAGACCGTGGCACTAAACATCCCTGGCATGCATTTAGTCATACAACATGAAAGCAACATTCACGGTAGCGTTAACTACATCAAAGTCAAAGACAAATCAATAGTGACATACAACCAGGACATGACAGTAAGTGAGGTGGAAATTCTCAGAATTGAAGGCAACAAACCTCCACCAACGCCATTCAAGTGGCCAGTTACATCCACCACTAGTGAGAAACCAATGATTGTGATAGGTGACTTTAACAGCCACAGCACCAAATGGGGATACAATGAGAACAACGAAGATGTAGATACTGTTGAGGAATGGGCTGACCAATATAATCTGACACTCTTCTATGACGCATGAATCATCCTTTTCAAGCGCTCGCTGGAGAACAGGTTACAACCCAGACCCTGCATTTGTGTCTTCCAGCCATGTCAAAAACTGTCGGCAACCCCATACCAAAATCACAATCCGGACCAATCGCCATTGAGGTAGGATCAGTCATCTCTACGAGAACAAACAAATTACATGAACTGTGTTCGTGGACCTGGCAGCTGCCTATGACACAGTAAATCACAGGAAACTGCTCCTAAAGGTTGCAAGGGTAACTCGTAACACAAAAATAGTTGCAATAATAAAATCCCTTATGTCAAACCATCACTTTTTTGTGGAAATGGATGGGAAGAAAAGCAGATCACAAAAGAACGGACTCCCTCAAGGATCGGTAATTGCACCTATCCTTTTCAACGTTTATACCAATGACCAACCTCAGTTCGAGAACATCCAGGGGTTTCTATATGCTGATGATCTGTGTCTCGCGTCCCAGGCCTCTGATTTCAAGACCATTGAGGAGAGACTAACGGATGTCCTGGAGCCACTCTCTGAGCCCACATTTAAAGAACTCACAAAATGCTAACCCAGGAAAAACTCAAGAGTGTGCTTTCCATATAAAGAGCCGCCAAGTCTAAAGAAAACAGGAAACTGAACATCTCCTGGAATGGGGACATATTGGAGAACAACACATTCCCCGTGTACCTCGGTGTTACCGTAAACCGCACAATGTCCTTTTCTCAGAACGCAAAGAAAACAAAAGCAAAGGTGGCCAAAAGAAACAACTTCCTAAGAAAAGAGAAGAAAAACTTACACGGGGAGCAGATCAGAAAACAGTCAGGACAACCATACTAGCCCTCTGCTATTCAACAGCCGAAAAGGTCTCACCAGTCTGAGTAAGATCCTGCCATGTCAAAATAACACCTGCCGGATCATTAGAGTAACTTGAAACCGACTGCAGTTCCAGTCCTCCATCGGCTGGCTGGCATTGCACCTCCCCACATTCGAAGAGCCACTGCTTCCAAAGCCCAGAAATATAAACAGAAAATGGACCCAAGGCACCCCCAACATGACCACAGCCCAATAAAAAGTAGACTGAAGTCGAGAAAGAGCTTCATGACGGAAGAAAGCATCAACCCTGACCATGCAGCTGTATACAGGATTTCCACACAGAGTGGGACAATCATGCAAATGAAGCTGTTGGAGATCCGAGAGAAGAACTGTCCTACGGAACCGAGCTCCCCAGGAATGAATTGGTAACACTGAACACAGCACGGGCAAAACTTGTGAGAACAACTGGTGGCATGAAAAAGTGGGGGCTGGCTGAGACTAGCTTGTGTACATGTGAATGCCCAGAGCAGACATCCTTAGAGAATGCCAGGATGGGCTCAGCTGCACTGACCATGACCTAAGAGTCTGCTCCCCAATGCTGTGGAGTGAGTTTGGTGTTGGTGCGACAAGCTATGATGATGATGACTTGCAAAATTAATAAGTCTTACACCTGGCAACATATAAAAAAAAAAGTAAGATGACAAAGATTAAGATTAGAATGTTAGGATGATGATCTTTTTAATATCAAAATACTTTTGTAACCCGGCATTGCTAACTTTCATGTGTAACCCAGAATGAAAAGTTATTACAAAAGACGAATGCAAGATATTTAGATAAATTGCTAGTCTATCATTGTGGTAGACGTAAATGTATTAAACTTACATATCCAATAACCTGTAGGTTAACAGAGAAGGAAGGGCGCACAAGTTCATTGTAATTTGAAATTGAGGAGTTGGAGTTGGAACAAAGTTGATTTGCATTGAGTCAGAATTCAATCAAGTCTTAGATTGAAGAAAAAAGCCCAAAGAATCTTTCTTTAAAACAAGAAACAAAAAAAAAACCCCAAAAAACCTACAGCGTGCACCAGAATGAATAAAACAGGACAGTCTTTAAACTGCATCAATGGAAATCACATCTTGCATACAAGACCTCTAGTGCTATTGTGAGGACTGGTTCTCAGTCTCACCCGTCCTGCCGTATCTGAGGGCCATAACACAACTTGTGAAATCGAAATAAATTAAAAGCAGATTATAAATTTATATCACTTTTATTGTCATTTCATTCATATTCATGTTATTCAAACTGAAAATCATTTTTAAAAATATAGATAAGATGTTTCTCCATTATAAAGGTATGCTTGTATTCTCATCCTGTGAAAGAGAAAGAAAAAAAATAAAGAAAATTGATAATTATTACTGAAACTGTGGAGTTCCATTTTTTTAAATCTGTGATTTAAGAGCCTTAGCAAAAGCTTTGATTAAGAAAGGTTCTGATATGCAACATCACATGGTCCCATCTATCAAATTCTACTACCATTACAAATCAGCTACATAAATAGATTCATCAGTACTCTTATCTTGTTGATAAATTAAATTATAAATATAGAAAAGGATATAATAAACTTTTAAAAATAATTAGAAAGTTAAATGGTAGACAAGATAAAGAGATATTTGCCTATTTCTTTTTAAATTTCTTATTCATAACCAAGGAAGCAGGTTTCTTTTGCTATATTCTTCTTGACTTCCCTATGTAAATGTTTCTTTCGAGTGTATAACAAGCTCACAGGGCATTTGTATAAAGAAACAGGAGCCAATACCATTAAAATGGAGATACCACTGCCAAAAATTACAACGGGATAGAAATGCATTGGTTTTAACGTGTATTAGACGCTGTCATTAGAAAAAAGTTTTTTAAAATCTTTACAAACTACAGTAAGCTGCTTTTAAAATTAAGAAACGCTCGAAAGCAAAATATGGTCCTGTTCTCTCAATCACCGCTCTCTAGTCTCTAGATTATACTTGGTAGGTCAATAAAGCTGAGAGGTTTTATGAAGAATATAGAATAAAAACATTAATTCCATTAAAAAAACATAGAAGGGTCCATAATGATATATGAGGAACTCTATAAGATACAGTAACAAATGAAAGCCATTTTGATAATCTTGAAGGATATGACTCAATGATGATGATGATGATAATAATAATAATAATGATACTTCTTCCTGAATATAAATTGTTTAATTCCCATGGTATAGGCAGGCCAATGCTTCCAGAACAATTAAAGGAATGCAGAGACTCATTCTTGTTGTAATGTTATTTAGATCTGAAAAAAAAAGATAAGCATGGCATCCTAAACCATTTTCCCATGGTCCCATAAAAAGCAATATCATCTCACACAAAATCATAAAGTAAAATTCATATGGACCACCAATGAATAAAAGTTATAATTATCTTATTTTATCAATTATTATCATTGGATTTATTTAACTTTATATTTATTATTATTAATTAAATGCCAATTTGAAATTAAGATAGCAATGTTTGAATGAATAACTGGATCTAACTCTACAAGTAAAATGTAAATGTGCAACTTATTCAGAGTTCATCAAGCACTTGTTACAGTCTGTTGCTTCATGTTACAGGAAAAACTCCAGTTCCATGAGCCTTATGACTCTAAAGGACCAATTATTTCAAAGTAAGATGAAATACCATTTATTGTTTAAAGAAAGTTATCAAGCACTATTTAAGGTCTGTTGCTTCATGTTACAGAAACAGGAATAACTCCAGTTCCATGAGCCTTATTACTCTAAAGAACCACTTATTTCAATGTAAGAAGAAATACCATTCAATGTTGAATATATAGACATGACCTATTTCTTAATGGTTTGCTTATATTCAATAAAAACATTAGAAAACATAATGGACCTGGAACTCAGATACCACTAGGTTGTTAAAACTAAAACCGTTGTGTCAGGTCTAATTTTATCAGAGATTTATGATCATGAAGGCAAGATTACATAACCAATGTCGATTAGCTTTTAAAAAATGGGCTTTTATTTACCTTCTGGTGAACTCATTTGATCAGTATTTCCTGTATTTAACTTTTTGATCACATAAGAAAAGTCTAATAAACATTGAATATTTTTTAATGCCTCTAGATTTCACTTTAAAGTCAAATAAAATATCTGATCACAAATAAAATTTTTGATAATTCGATCAATAGAGAGAGCTTTTCAAAATTGTTGGCTTATCATTCCTCAGGCAAAATTTAGATAAGACATCATGTCACATATCATGGTGTTTCCTATGAATTACAAAATCCTAAAAAGCTTCTTCTTCATAAAAAAACGTATGAAATAAAATTAGGTAATCTAAAGTAATCAGAGAGGTTTAGTTTTCATTTCAATCCAAGGTAAATCCGTAAAGAGTTGTGGGACCAGGCCCCACTTGATCATTACCCCCAAAATAGATTGAACTAACAGGGATGTGTATAGATAGTATGCAGATGACGTCACTCAGGCCTTTGTTATTGTTTTTGCCATCCGCGTTTGTGAGTTGTTCTCACTAAACTGTATTAACCAGACTATAAAAGTTCATGGTTACACAGAGTTTGTGTGTTGGTCCGTTATACTTCCGGATGGCAATGTTGTGAACTCCTTGGCCAACCGCATTCTATCTATAAGTATAAAACTGTAACAAAACCCCACGACCCCCCACAACACTCATACAAAAACTTAAACACAGTTTTTTTCATTTTCATTCCTCTTGAGCCAAGGGAAACTCGTTGCTCATTTTAGCTGCACAGATTCATTCAATCGCTCTCCCCCCCCCCCCCCCCCCCCCCCCCCCTTTTTTTTTTTAAATCTTTTTTTTTTTTGGAGCGAGTCTATTCTTTTATCCTTTTTTGTTTGGCCTTGTTCCGTTTCTGAGCATGAATTTCTTAAAATTGTTTTTATTTTTTTTTTAAATAAAAAAATATTGTTTTTTTTTTTCCTCTATCGGTCTGGGAATAACCAATTTTCGTTATTGGCAGACCCTGTCTGGGAATAATCATAGCGACGACGAAAATATCAGACCGCACTCCCTGCATTTTACAATTGTATGTTTTCTTTCACAGAGCTACCGACCAAATAAGGCGAAACGGCTTGGAAGATCCAAAACGTCATACATGTAGTTTGACACCTGCCAAATATCAAAGATGCGAGAAGGGGTTGAGTGGGACATTTTCTTTTCCCAGACATTCTCATTTTTTCACCCCTTCCTCCCTCTCTGCCATTCCTTATCCCATCGACTCTCAGCAAAAACAATAACAACAAGTCTTATGTGGCAAAAACGGCTACCAACTTAAATCCCTCAAACAACACAAGATATTGAAAATCGGTGGCAGAGACCCTTTGTCTTGTTCCTTTTCCAGTTCCAGTCATGAATAGATAATGAGAGAATGAAGACTGTTTCGAAATCTATTATTATTATCAGGTCAGGAAAGAGCGAGAGTCAATAAAATATGACAAGCGGTGAAAGCTACGCGCCACGAAAGATGAGGATTAAAAAAAACAACTTTTGTTGAGATTTCAACTACTGAGGAGGGGGGTGTCTGCTCTTTTTTTTTGTTCCTTTCTGTTTTGTTTTTCGGTCAAGTTATGACTGACGCTGACACTGACACACGTTCTAGACTGTAAACGTTACCCATAAAATGTCATAAATTACGAAAAGTGTGTTCTCTCACAGAGTAGTATTCGAATCACTCACTGAATGAGCATGAAGCAGACATGAGTGAAGGAAACGTAAACTCTGTAAGTGAGAATCGGCGAGTGAAGCTGTACTGTAACTGTAACTGTAATTTGTAATGACTGACAGCAGTCAAATTGCGAAGTGAAATGAAAACAAATAAACAAAGCATTCTAAAATTATGCCGGTGAGACATCCAAAGTTAAATACCCGAACGCTATTATGGATTAACATTGAACTAAATCGTTTCCTTCTCTCAAAACCAATCGATACAAATTACAAACTCAAACACTGAAATTGGCATCTTACCTTTGCATGAGTTGGACTGCCATTCTTTTCTGGTGATTAGGAACTTTAGCAGCCGGACAACGTTGCGCACAAAACAGGTCTCCCGTTTTTGTCGTTCAAATTGTAGATAATACTCAGTCAGTTAAAAACAAATACGTACAAATAAAATAGTTATTTATTTAAATTCTTTGTATATGGCTAAATTATTCCGAAAACCAGATTTCAAATAGTTCTTGTTTTGTTCACACAAGCGCATTGATTTTGGAGAATGAGATTGACCGTGGTCTAAAAATAGACCGACAGTAATTTTTGATAAATTTTACGATTTGTTTAATAAAAAATCAATATTTAGATATTATTTGACGCGTGATCGAGTATTTATGAATATGTGTTTCTTTTGCCACATAACAGCCAAATTTTAAAGGTTATTTTTTTCTATAATTTACATTGGAACGTGAGCTGTCAAGACAGGAACATGTGGTCTGCCACGTGCTTCTAGACCTTGTTTACGTTTGGGGCACCTTCCTTTACTGTTCTATTGGTTTAAAATGTGCACAAGATCTTGACGTTTCGATCGATACCAAATAACTGTTGGTTTATTTAGGGGAAGCGATTTTATTTTTTAAATTTCTCAAAAAAAGGAAGATTAAACTCATTTCCACAAAATTTCAGCAGACTATTTTTACATTACTGGAAAGCTTATCCATTTTTCTCTTAAAATATGGAAATGCCGTACCGATTATAAGTATCGCCCAGCATTTAACTTTGGTAAATAAACACGAGTTGCACAGCCCAGTCAGTGAGAGAAAAATGGCGTGCCGACCAGAGGCTGCCTCGACGGACACATTTTTTGTCTCCCTTGGCGATTTATGGGAAATATGCATTTTTTTGCGTTTTCGTGGCGCTTAAAATGTAATTAAATAAAGAGCTAGAGTTCTGAAAAAAATTGGAGTTGTTTAATTTCTATGAGACTCTAAGCAGTTGAAATTTTGTCATTGTGAGCCCGATATTTTTTTTTATACGAAGTCCCGAAGTTGGGTGCTGAAGCAGGGTGTCGCGACGACGAAATTGTCAAATTTTCAAATGACCATATCTTCCTTAAAAATTGAGATACATGTATGATATTGGTATCAAAATGCTCAGAATTGCAAACTCTTTTAAGCAAAAGTAACTAAATTGAGCATTGTTGGGTTTGAAAAATCAGTTTTCTGTACCTAGTTGTAATAGTTGTGGTAGGGATGATGTGGGGTGGTTGTAGTAGTGATAGTTGGGATGATGTGGTGGTGGAGGATGTAGTTGTATTGGTAGTAGGAATGATGATGTGGTGGTGGTTGTTGTAGTAGTGGTGGTAGGGATGATGTGATGGTAGTTGTAGTAGTAGTGGTTGTAGCTGTAGTGGTGGTGGTGGTAGAGATGATGATGTGGTGGTAGTTGTAGTAGTAATGGTGATAGGAATGATGATGTGATGGTTGTTGTAGTACAGGTGGTGGTTGTAAAAGTAGTGGTGATAGGGATGTTGATGTAGTGGTTGTGGTGAGTCTTTTTAAAGGCGGAATAGTGATGGTGATGGGCGGAGATAAACCACCATTTAGGCGGAAATCCACCTTTAGGCGGAAGATTCTCAGTCCTGATTTTAACAAAAAGAGATCTCGATCGATCGCTGGTGTCTACAAAATTTTCTGACCTCTTGTCCACTCAGCAGTGATTGGGTAGCTGGGTCCGTTGGATCTGGCAAAAAGTACTTTTGCGGTAGATTATCGTCCTTTCCAAAGTATAGAAAGCCACTGCCATTGTCCGGAATAAACGCTGGCTTCATGAACCGAATAGCTCTGAAGTACTAATATTTTCTTTTGACTGCACGGGCGGTCAAAACAGTTCCCAAAGGTTGTTAGGCGTATGCTCTACCACTGCACTGCCGTTCATAAAAGAAAAAAAAAAAGATGCGCGCGCGGATACACACACCATCCTCTAGTAAACACATGGTTCAGTACCTCTCACAGACTATCTATGGTACCTCTTCCTCCTAGAAAAAGGCTCCTCTCCTCTTTAGCTCGGAATAAAGATGTAACCTGAGTGGGGTGGTAGTCTTTGCTTCCTACCAGAAAATACATACCTAAATTTCGATTTCCTCGCTCTAGCTCACTTTGCGACGCTGCACTGCGGCTAACCCCAGGATTATTTTTCAGTTTTCCCATAAAAGGATAAATCCATCTATTTCCCTCTCAACAAAAGATTCCGGACTAAGATCAGGTGAGTCCAAATGATCTCACATAAGGTAAAGAATAATACAGGGGGACATTTGTTGTTTGCTATTAAGCGACACATTCGGGTCATTTCAGCGGCAATGAAAAGGAAGAAAATTGGATAGTTGATTCCCACAAATTTAGTTTATTGGTAGATGATAATATTAAATACATAAATTATTATATAAAACTGAATGAATAGTAAAAATAAATAAACATTTTACTAAATCAGGAAATAATTATAACTTAAAATAAAATACTAAATAGTAAATGGATAATGGCATTTTACAGTGTCAATCAAACTAGAATAGACTAAATGCTGTATGTAGTAGGGAGAGAATTATTGCTAGTGCATAATCCACTTGTCCAATTCAACGCACCAAGCAAAAAATAAAAAATCGGACAGTAGATCAAAACATAGATGTAACATCTTAACGAAAATATTTCATTTGTGGTTCATAAACCTTAAATAATGTTTTGTATGAAGATATTTGTAACAAACGTTTGCTTTTATAATGATGTAAATAATAAATACAAATAACAAAAACTTCAAATTATTCAATACATACAAAGCCTTATTCATTATTATGCAGTACATTACATTGTAATAGGTTTTCTTTTTTAGGTTTTACGGCACATTCAACACTTTTATAGGTCCTATCAGTATTGGGTAAAGGAAATGTAAGACAGGTGTAATAGGAAAAAATAAGGTAGAAATAAAAGTAGTTTTTCCCTCAATCTAGACCAATTAAAGTCTCTCTCTTAGCAAAAAAAAAAAAAAAAAAAAAAAAAAAACACAAAAGGAATTTAAAAATACAACATAATTACAGTTCACTCCACTTAATCGCACATCGTTTACTCATACACTCCACTTATATGCTACACATTCCCGAAAAAAAAAGGATTTTTCTTCCTATATAATCACTCCGCTTAAGGGCACACCATCTCTGCTTAATCGCTACACATTGATTCCATCTTGATTGGAGTGACAACGAACAGCCATATGAAATCAATGATGCTGTTTCCGTTCCACACCAACTTTTCAGCTGAAGGATTCGATCGATTTGTTACAATGGAAAACAATACACCCACCAGCGGTGAACTGACATCTCAGGAGCTACTAGTACAAGTACTAGACTGTTAAAGTCTAACAAAGTGATACTTGGCTCTTAGAAGCTATGGACTGTAAAAAAAAAACTGTACCAAATTTGGTAATTTGTTCTTTTTTGAAGTTATATTCATTTTTGTTTAAAATCTACCAATGACGTACGATGATAATATTATGGTTATATGATTTGCAAAAAAAAATACCATCTCACAAAATCATAAGCCATTTGTTTCGTTCTCAGCAAAAGTCTATATGCAGAACCCAGTCCAAACCAAAACAAGGACACAAAGCTACATGAAAAAAAACAAACTATTTTATAAGGGAATAAAAAAGATATTAAGAAAAGGTAAGACAAAGGGGACTGGTTCAAAAAGGGAGCAGAAGATTCCATGACCAATCCAACAATGTGCATTTTTTTTTTTTTACATGACCTAAAAGTCCCATCCAGACACAAGCGAAGGATCCGCTATGAAGATACACTCAACTGTTTACTAAATACAATATATATTCAGAACTAAAAACAATAACAGTGCATAACAGAGAGATGATTTAAAAGAGGAAACATTTTTTAAAAACAATATATATATTATATATATATATATATATATTATATAATAATAATATATATATATATATATATATATAATATATATATAGAGAGAGAGAGAGAGAGAGAGAGAGAGAGAGAGAGAGAGAGAGAGAGAGAGAGAGAGAGAGAGAGAGAGAGAGAGAGAGAGAGAGTGTGTTCAAAGTTGATGTACCCAGTCTAATTACATGTACAACCATTTTATGATTGGGTTTTTTTTTTTTGGTATTATAAGACACTTACGTTACTTATACGCCATTTCAAGAAAAAAATATGGCGATGCAGGAGTAAATTTGTAATTACAAGCATCAAAGAACATGTAAATAACAGATGACTAGGTCAAATACAACAGAAATAAATTCCAAGAACAATCTATCCGAGTCTTTAATTTGAAACAACTTAAAACTAGTAAATACAACAAGAAACCAAGTAGTATTATAGGAAGATGATTTACAATGGGGGAAAAACATACTTCATTTAAAATAACAAATTCCCCTAACCTCCCCCTAACAATTTGATGCCGGGTCATATTTTTTATATTTATATATTAACAATATGCCTTTTAGACTTGGAGGTGGTCGTAGGATTAGAAAATGAACAAATATTATGAAAATGCCCAAGTTCAGCTGTAGCACTTAATGTGTACGTATGATTAAATTACAGTAGTAGTATTCATAAAATATAAAAATTCAGATCAAAAGAATACCAGCTTATCTTCTTTTGTCTTAAAGATATTCCAATCGAGCCAGAATTAAATGAGCGAGTTTTTTTTTTTGTTTGTTTATTGCTTTAGGTCTCTTCCAACACAAATGAGGTTATATGAGAGACCGCTGAAACAAAAAAACAAGCAATCTAACAAAAATAGTACAAATGTAAATCAAAATCATAACCTAAAGATATAAGCTAAATTATAAATAACCAAGAACAAACAGGCAGAAGATTTACAGAAAAAAAAATATCCCCTGTCAAAAATACAATCACAAACCAAAGAAGCAGGATAGGCTAGTAAAGAGAAGAAGAAACGACATCACTATCGGATCGTACACCCATGCGAACATCATAGGTATATGATTCAAGGGTGATGCTCCCATCCAACCACCCGCTGAGCGAGTTTTTCACTTTTCTTTAGTTCCTTATATAATTCTAACAACAATATATATACGTTCATATTTTTATTAAATTAAAAATTTTAAAAATAATTAAAAACAACCATTAAACCCAATTACTACTTTTATACAACAAAATAATAATTTTTGTATTTCACATTTACAACATCAAAAAAATGGTTACACAACTTTTAGCGGTCAAAATGTCCAGAAATGTCAAGCTTTACTATATCAAATTTCAGTTAATGATGTAATAACTTTGCAGGATTTGATCTAAAAAATAGGACGATTAAATGAGCCGACATTCATCCATGTTTAATCAACACCATTAAAATGAGCCCATTTATAAAACAAGACCTAGTTACCATAACTTATATGAGACCTTGGCATAATCAACACTATAACTTTAAACTGACATAATTTGTCAAAGGTTATTACTGCCAGCCAGTCTAAATTTTACATTCATTTTAGAAAAAGTTATTTATATACTTATTTTCAAATATATTTAAAAGCCAGCATAATAACAATACAGTTTGACATTGATGTATAAAAGAAAATCCAACGTTCATCAATAGTTGGAAATATTTCTTAAATGTACAACTTGATATAAAAATATCTGAATTTTATTTTATATTGTAGAGGAAATTATTTGAAAAGAGCCATTACGATTAATATTTTAATTATCATCACACGATGCCAATGGAAAGACCAATAAGTTTAGGAAGAAAATGGGGAAACATAAAAACAAGGCAGCAGAAAATGACTGCAGAAGGATTTCCTCTCATTTCGAGTGACTTCATCAATCTAACATGTCCTTGGCGACTAACGTCAAATTAGTAAACATATTTCAAAACACCATAAGAAGTCAACACAAGAGGAAAAAATATCCCCCCCCCCCCCCCCCAAAAAAAAAAAAAAACAGAGAAAGGAAATCAAAGTAAAATCATGGTACAGGGGAAAAAATAGTGGACAGAAAAACAATTAGGACATAATAATATTATGTGAGAATACTTAAATTTTTTGGGATTGTGTTTGTTTTTAAGGGTTTATGGTGCTTGCGACTCTTTTAAGTCATTTCAGTGCCAGTGAAAAAGAAGAAAATGGGATTGTCAAAAAATTAAAGATTCAAGATGAGAAAGCATCCAAGAATAATTAAAACAAAGGGGACTGGTTAAAATTTGGGTTAGAAGTGGATTCCAAGAGCAAGTTATCAATGTACTTAGTTTGAGATCACCAAAGCGTCCCATCCATTCACAAGCACAGGGAGTAAAGGAGTACACTCAACATTTGACAGCCAAGGACTCTGACAAGGGAAAGGACAAAACAAAGTAATCTCATTCCAAGACAATGAAAGAAAGCTATTTGGAAAACAGATATAGAGGTATAGCAGACACGGTAAGTGCCTCCCTGCCCGGTATGGGAGGTCAAGAAATTCTGGGAGTAGATACTCACAATCCGCTTAAAATATCAATATAAAATACCAGTTTTATTTCCCGGTGAAAAGTTGTACATTTATTCACACTGAAAATTTGAGGACATAACAAACATTTATCCTTGCTTAAATGGAGACTTGAATTTATCATAAAATGAAGAGGCTCATCAACAAGATATCTAAAAATTAACTATATTGTTTGTTTTGTTTTTAAGGGTTTTACGGCGCTTGCAACACATTTAGGTTATATCAGCGCCAGTAAAAAGGAAGAAAATGGGATAGTAAAAAGTTCTAGAATTACAATTAAAGAAAAAGTAAGACAAAGGGGAACTGAGAACAAATAGGGATCAGATGTAGATTCCAAGATCATACCACCAATGTACTTAGTTTGAAATCACCTACAAGTCTCATCCAGACACAAGCACAAAATCCAACAAAGAGGAGCACACTCAAATGCTTACATTATACATTCAAAATAAAAATAATAATACATAACAGAGAGATGATTTACAAGGAAAAAAATATCATCTCCCAAAACAATAACTATGCAATCGACTGTTTCCCTCCCAGCTAGGACTCCGGCCAGCACCAGGACAAAACCAAGTAATCTCATTCCAAGACAAAGACAGAAAGCATGTTGGAAAACAGATATAAGGGGATAGAAGACACAGTATGTACCTCCCTGCCCGCTATGGGAAAATTAAATATAAATAATCATTTTAAATTCCGAAGGTATATAAGAGGAGAAACACTACAATCTTTTAATTGAATACTATTTCTTTCATTAATCATTTGATTTTGGGTAGAGATAATTAAATCATAGTCATATTTGCTATCTAAATAAATTTCCAATGAAAATCAATCTCTTTGCAATCTAAATAAAGTGCAGCATAGAAATCTCGTGCGAGTTGGGGCTAGAGTTATTAGTTCTCACATTTTCCGTGTTGAGTAGTTTGCTTTTTGAAATATGGGGAAGAATGTGATGGAGGAAAATATGGATGTCTTCGTCAAGCGAGTTTTGGCTCATTCAATGACAAGTTGAAATGGTTTGACAAAGTGCCAAATGCTGACCTTTGAACAAGAACAAACTACGAGCTATGGATGTCCAGGTCAGATGGGTTGGCCATACCATGTGGAAAGAGCCCTGTAAGATAACCAAGCAGGCTCTCAAATGGAACCCACAGAGGAAGGGGAAACGGATTCGTCCAAAACAGACTTGGAGGAAAAGCCTTCACCAAGACTTGTGTGTCTCTCAATCTTACCTGGAGTGAGGAAAAGGTCTGTGCCAAGGACAGAAGAAGATGGAAGAGTGATGTTGATGCCCTATGCTTCGCCAGGACCCAAGAGGCATAAGTCAATAACAGGTGGAATTAGGTTTCCCTTCAAGTCTATCATAATAAGATCAAGCCAGAATATTGCATTGTTGATTATACACTCAGCATGTGACTTCTTTACCTAAGAATCCGCTAACTTCTTATCACTATTGTTTATTTGTATTTAAGGATTTTACAGCGCTTGCAACACATTAAGGTCATATCAGCGCCAGCAAAAAGGAAGAAAATGGGCTGGTAAAAAGTTCTAGAATTACAATTAAAGCACCCAAGAAAAGGTAAAACAAAGGAGAATTGGTTCAAATAGTAGTAAACAGATGACGATTCCAAGAGCACACAATCAGTGTACTTAGTTTGAGAGCACCTAAAAGTCTCATCAAGACACCAGAACAGGTCCTCACTATGAGGAACACACTCAAATGTTTACAAATCATATATAATATGTAAACAAAACATATTACAGTACATAACAGAGAGATGATTTACAAGACAAAAAATATCCTCTCCCAACTAACTATACATTTGACTGTTTCCCTCCCAGCTAGTGTGCCCAGACCCAGGACAAAACCAAGCAATCTCATTCCAAGACAAAGACAGAAAGCATGCAGGAAAACAGATATTAGCGGATAGAAGATATAGTAAGTGTCTCCCTGCCCACTTTGGGAGGTCAGGAACCCCACCCAGCCTTATCACTATCACTCCTCACTTATCTCCCTCACGCCTCTCCTCTTCTTACCCCATCTGGCACACAATAAAATTGGATAAAGTGAGGTATCATGCGGGTTAAACACTGGTCAAACCTGCTTCTTACACCACCAATGTACTTAGTTTGAGACCAGCCATAAGTCTCCTCCAGACACAAGCACAAAATCCAACAAAGAGGAACACACTCAAATGCCTACATTATACATTCAAAATAAAAATAATAATACATAACAGAGAGATGATTTACAAGGAAAAAAATATCATCTCCCAAAACAATAACTATGCATTTGACTGTTTCCCTCCCAGCCAGGAAAAAACCAAGTAATCTCATTCCAAGACAAAGGCAGAAAACATGTTGGAAAACAGATATAAGGGTATAGAAGACACAGTATGTACCTCCCTGCCCGCTATGGGACTCCCGAGTGTGATTAAGCGGAGTCGACTGTATAAGGAAAACATTGTTAAAGAACTAATATACATGGATAAGTTCCTGGCAACCGGACTGTTTACAATTATTTTTGAAGATGTATTCTTACTACAGAGGGCCTGGAGCCCAAACTGAAGAAAGTAGCAGAGGACTTGAAATAGCAGAAATCCTCTAAATAGCGGAAATTTGAGACCGATGGGGTTAAATTGATGAATCGAGACGTGTTTGAGTTTTTCGTGATTTTGAAATTTACGTGCTTCAATCTAAACTACTTTGTGTAAACATTGTAATTTTTAAAAAATTGAATTTATTACAAGTCATACCAGCGTGGTCATAATTCAAACTACAATCAAACTAATAATGCTTTACCAAACCCAATGGGGGAAAATAGACTGAGGGAGGTGAAATAAGTAATCATATACATTTATTAGCAACACAGCAGTATATATAGAAAAAGCCGTTTACATAACTTAAATGCGATTAATATAGTCAATCAAGGTCTGCATAATGTGTGTACATTTCTTTTAAATTTCAACATGTGTTATAACACATACACACATACAAAAAAAATCCAAACACAATTAAAGACCCTAGTACTAAAGTACTTTAGTCACATTTTTATACTTTTTCAGCTTATCAGTCATCAACTTAAAGCATAAGCACCTCAGTGCACTCACTGATTATTTTTATGACAAATGTAATTAAAGGCCTCTATCTCAGTACTAGTTTTAATTTTAATATACTCTCAACAGCCGAATCCAAAATTTAAACTCCATTTTCTCAAAACTAATTCCTGTGACTTAAGTACTTTTACTTTTACCACTGGGCTCTCCAATTGGAAAAAAGGAAAAATTAATTCATTAAGTTTGGAAAAATCTGTTTCAAATAATCCTCTTTTCAAACCAGAATTATAAAGACATGATCTTAACCATATATTCCTGAATGTATATATATTATTTATAACAATACGCATAAATGCATCCATTATATTTTCATAACTCTCTACAACAGCAAAAATTAATCATCAACATTAGATAACTCATTGCAATTATAATTTTCCATTTTATAATTTATTGGTGAAAGACTGAAAAATGTCCAAATATATACAATGCATATTTGTCAATACATGCTTAGTATGACCAAATGTCAAAAATTAATTGGATCAATAAATAATAAAATCAGTACATAGTAGAATGAATGTGTTATTTTTATCGTGCATCAATTATAAGATAACATTATTTTTATTGCACCAATTTGCAAGGGCCTCTGTAACGTAAGTCTGTCTTCTTATGCTTTGGTTTTCTTACTATTTTCTTCCGAGTGTCGTAGTCGTAACGGCAAAACCAAATGTTATCCATCCCAACTTCTGGAGGAGGTAATGGCCGTAGAAAACGTTTGTCTTCTTCAGACAAGGGTGGAATCATCAGATGACTACTGGGAGCTGGTACACCCAATTCAAGACGCATGGCATCAGCTTCCATCCTATTGGCACAGATCAAAAGAAAATAAACAGAATTTATGTCTCTGTTCAATGCATTGGAAAAATACTTTATCATAACAAAAACAACAACAGCAATAACTGAGTCTTTGTTCTTTTAAACTGAGCTTTCATATAACGCATATCCACTGAATGTGCTCAAAGCGCTTTACAAGAGGTCCCTAGCCAACAGCAACATTTAACATGTAGGACGAGATATGACGCCTGTTAGGAGATAGATATTACAATTTTTTCGGACAGAGACAATGCTGTTAACGGCCAGGTACTCATTTTACACCCCGAGTACGGTGAGAGAATGTCAGTAAAGAGCCTTTTCCAAGGACTCAACGATGCGCCGAGCGAGGCTCGAACCCAGGACCTTCCGATCTGAAAGCGAGTGTCAAACCACAAGACCATATAGCCGCACAATAACAACAATGATGATGATATAATAAATAATGATAATATTAATAATAATAATAATATTAAGATTACAGTCAAAGCTGGTATTTGGAGTGCCAATTTATCGGGACAGCCACCTAACTATGCTGCTGTGTGGTATTGTGGTATGACACTCGCCTTTGGATCAGAAGGTCCTGGGGTCGAGTTCCACTCTGAGTGGTGCATACTTGAGTCCCTGGAAAAGGCTCTTTACTCACATTCTCTCACCATACTCAGGTGTAAAATGAGTACCTGGCCATTAACATCTTTGTCTCTGTCAAAAACAAAAATGTAATATCGCTTAACGGGCTTCATGTCTCGTCTTATATGTTACATGTTGCTGTTGGCTAGGAATCCCTTGTGAAGTGTCTTGACCACATTTAGTGGATACCACTATAAATAAAAGCTCCAACTTTTTTTTTTTTTAATTTCGCCAGGACCAAAAAAAAAAAAATCTGGAAAGAAGACAGAGAGCAACGTGGAAAGGGAAAACAAATATGGTGGAAATAGACACAAAAGTAACTTCTCTGCCCAACAAAGAAAGAAGGAGGAGGAGGAGGAGGAGAACCTGCAGATAAACAAAAAATGTGAAGGCCTGCTCGATAATACGACCATTAAGAGTCACATAAAACTCAAAAAAAAAACAAAAGGAGGGGATTATCATCATTGGTGGCCAATAACACGGCATAGGTTGCCTACAACTGAAGAAGAACAAAATAATGAAATAACGTAACTTCTCACCTGCAGAATTCATTGTACATGAGTACATAACATTTGTCATCAATACAAGCCACACTGTTCTCCTCACGATGTTTTGAAGCAAACAATTCTGATTCACCATCCTCTGGTTCCCTACCTGCTGCAGTATGCTCTGGCTGGTAGTACCACAACATGCTAAACATCATGTCACCTATGTGATGAAAAATTAAGAAATGTTTACGTATTCCATTCTGATAACTGAAAAGAAATGATTCTCACAAAAATAATACAATCTCATCTAAAAAAAAATAAATTATTTGAAGCAAAAATCTGAACCGAACCTTCGTGTTGATCAAACTGAGTCCTCAAACTTCTAAGATTATTATCTATCTTAAATAAAAAATATGAAGAAAAGTGTTTTTAATGAAGGGCCTTACAACAAAAATTAAATTGAAATCAACATAACACACTTACCATTCAAATTTTCCCACAATGCACTAACTTTCCCAACATAAGGGACACTACCATCTCCATCAGACTGCAAAATGACACAATCTTTCACAGATATCACTTCTCCAAAAGTGTGCTTCATTGACTTGTAACATTTGCGAAGCCTCAGTGATTCTTCCCTGAGCTAAATATGGCAAAGAATTATGAAAAAAAAACAAGTTTAACCACACAATGAGGGAAATAAGATATATATATATATATATATATACATAGAGAGAGAGAGAGAGAGAGAGAGAGAGAGAGAGAGAGAAAGAAGAGAGAGAGAGAGAGAGAGAGAGAGAGAGAGAGAGAGAGAGAGAGAGAGAGAGAGTTTATAACAAACATGGATTATTATTCTTCCTCTTTTTTTTTTTTTTTATCAGTGTTATATTATTATTTTTATTATCATCATTATCATCTAATTATTATGATCGTAATCATCATCATCACTATTAAAATCAAGATCCTTATTATATCATTTCTATCATTATTATTATTATTATTATTATTATTATTATTATTATTATTATTATCATTATCATCATCGTTTAATTCAGTGATGAGATTTTATAAAGTATAGGTGTATCCTTTTTTAATTAACAGAAATGAATTAATGACATATTAATTATGAACATAACATGTAAAATATCCCAAAGAAACACAACTACTACCTATGATTCTTTTAACTAAGCAGATACACCAACTTAAAATGTGGCTCACAGGAATTTCAATGCCAAAAGAGAATTTTCGCATACAAGAAAAGGGAACTGGAACAGTATACGGCATTGTTTACATACATATGATGGTGGTAATGGTGGTTGTGGTTTAGTTGTAGTGGAAGTGATCATGGTGGTTGTAGTAGTTATGATAGTGGTTGTAGTAGTAGTGGTAGTGAAGATGATGTGGTGGTTGTAGTTGTGGTGGTAGTGACGATGATGTGATAGTGAATGGTTGTTGTAGTAGTGGTGGTAGAGATGATGATGTGGTGGTGGTAGTGATTGTTGAAGTGATGATGATGTGGTGGTGGTGGTTGTAGTAGAAGTGATAGTAACGATGATGTGGTGGTTGAGGTTGCAGTAGCAGTCAGAGTGACGATGTGGCGGTGGTAGTAGTAATGGTTGTGATGAGGTGGTGGTGGTGGTGGGAGCAGTAGTGGTAGTGATGATGATGATGTGGTGGTGGTTGTAGTAGTGGCAGTGACGATGTGGTGGTTGCAGTAGTTGTGATAGGGATGGTGATGTGGTGGTGGTGGTTGTAGTAGTGGCAGTGACGATGTGGGTGGTTGCAGTAGTTGTGATAGGGATGGTGATGTGGTGGTGGTGGTTGTAATAGTAGTAGTAGTGATGATGATGATGATGATGATGTGGTGGTTGCAGTAGTTGTGCAGGCTTGCCAGGTCAGGAGGTAAAAAATTACTGAACTTTTACGCAAAAATATAGAACGACCCCATACGAAAAAAAGAATAAGAAAGAATAAAATAAATATTAAAACCACAAACAAAACAAATTTTTAAAATAATTTAACGCAACTAATATCAGGATCTTACCTGTGTAAGTTTTGGTATCATTTTCCATTCACATTCCCCAATCCATGACCAGCCATGCACAGCTTTAGCTTTCGGCAAAACAGGCGGGACCAAGGCTTGAATTTTAGACTTTTTTCGAACAGGTGCTTTTTTAACTGTCTTGGGGCCTGATTTCTTTGTAGAGGGAGCTACTGTACAGTTGCTGCCATCAGTTGAGCTAAGTTTACTTTGCTCCTCACTTTCCTGTTTAGTAACACTCAAATCATCTATATTCTTCGGGTTCTGATTGCTATTTTTAATTTTCTTCGTTTTTAGATGTGTGGTTGGTGATTTGGTGTCCTTTGATTTTTTGCTCTTTAACTTTGGACTTAACTGGTTTCTTACTTTCATTTGCTTATTTTTCAAAGGCGAAACCATTGTGTGGGATGATTTTTTATCCTTGCTTTGCTTGGCACATGTCTTTGTCTGATTCTCTTTGGGAGTTGTTCCCTTCAAGTCTAACTTCCTCTCAAACAGCTTTATTTTCAATGCTTTTGCATTGTTTTTAACTTTCTTAGCCTTGTGAGCTTCATTTCCCCCCTTTTTAGATTTAATATTACAAACTTGTTTGACGTTTGAGGTGTCATCGGGTGGTTTTGACTGGACTAATTTGGCAAGAGGCTCATCATCTGACGAATCTTCAGAATCGTCAATGACAATGACTTTATTTGAGTTTGGGAATTGTTTCATACTAAGATCTTCTGGCAGCTTCAAAGGGAAATTGTCTTTAATTGGTATAGCTGTTGTTGTGAACAATGATGGGCCTGGTTTTCCACTCACTTTAGGAGGAGGAATGCAGAGATAGTATGTTTCTTTCTTTGCCACCAATTTTTTTGGATCTACATGACTGACCTTGCCTAGGTTTAAATTGCTGACTTTTGCTTTGGGTTCGCCTTTGCAGGTTGACATCCCCAGAATAGAAGTTACAGAATATGAACCATTGAAATTTTCATTGGTTTTTGAAGTTGCAATGATATTTGTTGAGAAAGAGTTTTTGGCTGATAAAGGTGACGTGGTAGGGTTGACAACTTGGTTGCACTGTTTGTTGGAATTTGGTGAATCACTGGTGTTTTTCTCTTCCACAGAAAACATGGTGGAGTGAGCACTGTGTAGAATGTCTGACATTGAAGATTCATTATTATCAGACCTGTTCTTTGTGCCCAATTTCTTTGGAGATTCCACAGATGTCTCAGAAGAGCAAGTTTTATCACAGTTGGGTTGTAACACTTTGGTCTCTTTTTTACATACTATAGGGCGGAAAGACGCATTCACTGTGGCAACAGGTCTGATTGGTAATGGATTATGTATGATGACATTTCCTGAACCAACAGGCTTGAAAATTTGTTGAGGTGGAGTTTGAAATGTATGACTTGCGACAGGTGGGGACATAGTGGTTGTTATGTTACATGAACTGCTGGCTATGGTGATAGACAATCTCTCTGGTGATGGCTTTATCAGTTTATGAGGAGATTGCACTTGAGGTCTGATTGGAATGGCTCTTCTATATGAAGGAAGAGGCTGAACAATGGACGTCCTTGGAGTTTGCTGCGGTAGAGATTGTGCAATGGGGCAAGAAGGGGGTGGGGGCATACAAGATTTATCTTGTTTTATTTCACTTGTGGCAGAAGGGACTGGGTTTTGGTACTGATGGTATGTCGATTGATGAAATGGCCTGATGGGATTGATGTGAGCTGGAGGTAAAGGCTGGGATTGTTGAATGACAGATGGGGGAGGGAGGGGGTGAGTTGGAGGGACTAGAGCATATTGCTGATGGGCGGGTAGAGGCACCTGCTGAATAGACTGAGGGATACTTTGCTGATTATGAAGTTGCTGGATAGATGGTTGATAAAATTGTTGAAAGTTGAAACCTGAAAATAAATATATATATATTTCTTTTAAAAGTTCAAGTATACAATATAAATATAGTGGGACCTGTTTACTCATGAAATGTCATTTGCTACTATAATTCCAATTAACCAGGGAGGTAGAAATCTCAGTTATCACACAAATTTTGGAGTACTAAAATGTCAAGGCAATCTCTCTTGACCTTAAGCCACGAAACAAACTGGTTAAGAAGTGTAGACTTTAAAAGAGCTGGTCTAACACAAACAACAGCTCTAGTTTGGATGGTTGGATGGGGGGGGGGGGGGGTAATGAGAATATTTGCATGCTACACTCGTAACCAGAATCATAACCGTTTCAAATTGGTAAACAGATATAGGGGGACAAAAACGACACAATAAGTGCCTCACCCAGAGAGAGAAGTTAGTTTGAGCACAAAATGAATATGATGGTAGGTACACAAAGGTGAAAATACAACACACAAACAAACAAAAATAATCGAGGCAAAAGAACTGAGTGAATGGCCCATTTTATCTATCTGTTTGCGCGCGCAGAGAGAGAGAGAGAGAGAGAGAGAGAGAGAGAGAGAGAGAGAGAGAGAGAGAGAGAGAGAGAGAGAGAGAGAGAGAGAGAGAGGAGAGGAGAGAGAGAGGAGAGGAGAGAGAGAGGAGAGAGAAGAGAGAGAGGAGAGAGAGAGAGAGAGAGGAGAGAGAGAGAGGAGAGAGAGAGAGAGAGAGAGAGAGAGAGAGAGAGAGAGGAGAGGAGAGAGAGAGAGAGGAGAGAGGAGAGAGAGAGAGAGAGAGAGAGAGAGAGAGAGAGAGAGAGAGAGAGGAGAGAGAGAGAGAAAGTTTTGAGCTTAACGTGAATATTATCATCCATTAGTAGTATTTGTGAATAGTTCAACGCCAGTTTCCGGCCTTGCCACAAAGGTAGCAATCAAGACCATTTACTGCTTTGCACAGCAACATCATAAGGGCGCCAGTGTGGAGGAGAGGGATACCAGGCCTTCAGAGACAGACCACAATAAAACTCAAATAAAGTGAACTTTCATAAATTTCAAAATCGGCCCAAATCATCAAGATTTACTCCCCATGTCATCTTGCACTTCCTTATTTATTTCCCTTTCAGTTTTTTGGAATGACTGATATAATATCAATATGACACATATTATATCGACATTTTCTTGGACAATGCCAATATATCCATTCTCAACGTATAGGATGAGAACAGAGTTGAGAACAATAATACACAGGGTTTCCAGGAGAGGGATTCTTAGCCTTCAGAGACAGACCACAATAAAACTCAAATAAAGTGAACTTTCATAAAATTCTAAATCGACCCCTTTAGAGGCCACCAAATATCAAGATTGACTTCCCATATTATCTCGGACTTCCTCATTTATTTCCCTTTCATTTTTTTGGAATGACAGATATATCAACATGACACTTATATCAACATATTTTCCTGGACGATTTCTATATATCCATTCTCAACTGTATAGGATGAGAACAGAGTTGGGAACAATACACAGGGTTTCAGTGACCTTAAACTCAAGGACCCCTTGAAAACTCCTTGATTAGAAGACACAGTAGTAAGTGCCTCCCTGCCTACTATTACTATGGGAGGATAAAAGATCCAACCCAGCCTTCCGGAGATCGGTCACCTTCAATTACCTCACTGCTTGTCGAATTTTGATGTACTCTCCCAATTTTTTAAACACAACCTCACAAAATTCTAAAAATTTTCAAGGAGCTTTCTCACTCTTGTTACAAAAATCCAAGGAGTTTTCAATGAGATTGATGCAATAATATCAAAATCAAGGAGTTTTCAAGAGGTTCTTGAATTTAAGGCGGCCAGAACCCTGTGCATTGGTCCCAATATACAGTGTAGTTGTGTCGATATTCATGAGTATCGATACAATAATTTTCCCATCTCCATGAAATAACAATCACATTAGAGGGAAGGAAGAGGAATGGGATGAAAGGTAAGCGGGATGTCAGTTGGGAGAGTAGCAACGACAGAGGGGACTACGAACTGCACATATTGGATTGATAACTTGGTCCTGTGAACTTCCAAGTATATAATTGAAGTGAGAGATTGAGAGGAAATAATTTAACAGAGTAAGTTAACCACAAAAAAGTCTGATGGTTTGATTGCTATATGGCTGTTAGATTGTCCTCACCTACCTCCTCCTCCTCCTCAAAGTGCAAACACCAAACATCAAACACCACCACCATAAGTTTCCTTCTTCTTCTCCTCGATCTCGTTCCCAACCTCTCTCCCTCTTCTTCTGCTCTTCCTGCCTCCTTTATCACCAATGCCATCTCCTCCATCTCTTATTTTCTCTTCTTCTTGAAAGTTGTCCTCATCCTAAACTTTGCAACCTTTGATCCCCTCTCCTAACTCAGCACCATTTATATCACCTAGTTCCATCCCAACAATGGGGCATGTGCCATGACCCCAACCCATCCATCCCTGTCTACCGCCCCCAGACCATTTCAAAGAATTTGACAAAACTTGGTCAGAAAAGAGAGTATGACTTATAATATAAGTAGAAGCAGAATCCATTTGAGTGAGATGGGGGGGGGGGGGGGGGGGGGGGGGTAAATTTATATAGAGTAAAAATTAAGTTTCGCAAGAGATTGTGCTTTTAAATAGAGGCCATTGAACTAATGGAGCTACGATCATGTGACTATAAGACAAAGAATACTTTAAAGATATATGCCAAAAGATGGGAAAATTCTTACGAATTCATAATATACAGTAAAATTACTTTAAACCGAAAAATACCTTAAACCGCAAAGAATGTAATAAATTGTACTAGTTCCTTCATTATCTTTGTACTAATTCTTACGATGAACCGAAATACTTCTAAGCATTACTTTCTTTAAACCGAAACAACTTGAGAGCACCTTCCCTTTTTCTCTCTCTATTTTTCTTCAAAAATTCGGGAAGGTGGCCACACGTAATAATGCCCGATAATAAACAAAGACCGTAAGCATAAGATGAGGGTGGGGGGTAGGCAAACACTTCAATCACTGCACTTGGGCTTGGCCAACACCACAATCGCACAGACTGGAAAAGGAAGACGACGGGTGACTGGCATGCGAAAAATGAGGAAAGAGGGGGAGTTGGGGTGTAGAATCACGCAAGCGAGATGTTCTCGCTCGTTTGTTGATGCTTTGGAACCATCGTCTACTATAAGAAGTCGTTGTTTGGAACTGACTGGGGAGGGGGGGGGGTATGGTACTTACCATTGACATGCCATTTCATTTCCACTTTGTTTAAATGTGTGTGTAAGGGGGGGGGGGGGGCTATGTAATTAGGCCTTTGAACCTAATGGCTTTTCAACAAAAGAGGGGAGTGTAGTAGACAGCTTAGCATTGACACGCATTTTCATTTCCATTTCACTTCACCTCTGAGTAGCTGCGCATCATTCATTATCAATTATCACACAAGACCTTTCGATCTTATTTTAGCTTTACATTTTACTAAAAGATGTATAAAAGAAAGCATTGTGCTTACATGTTGGAGTTTAAAATCAAAACACTATGTGAAGTCGATGAAAAAAAAAACTGAGCAAGACGGAGATATGTAAAAAACACGGGATCAAGAGCTCAACTCTTTCAACAATTTTGAATGGAAAACGAAAAACCCGAAAACTATTTTTTAAACACACACACACAAAAAAAAAAAAGAATAATAAAATAACATTTTTAAAAAATGGTTACGAAGACGGCATTTATTCAACAACTCCATTTAAGGGGAAACCCATGATATGATTAAATGAGCAAATTCCTTAAATAGTTACTACACTTGAAAAACATCGCAAAACGGGAACTTGCTTTAAACCAAAATGTCTTTAAACCAAAATGGTTTAGAAGGTCCCCAAAATTTCGGTTTAAAGTAATTCTACTGTAAATATAGTTATGGATCCTATAGTGTAATGCGTGGGTATATTTTGCAGTATTAATATGACAATTTAGATTCAAGAATATTTCATTTTTAACAAAATATGATTTCCAAAGAGAAAAGGTGTGTGGTGTGTTCCTATATTTGATGACAACAATGCTACCTACAATTCAACTCAGAATACAAATGAAAAGAGTGAACGTTGTGAGATAATCTGAGTATTTTTTGCTTTAATATTCCATAATTGGGCAATTCCTAATAATAATAATAATAATAATAATAATAATAATAATAATAATAATAACAATAATAACAATAATAATAATAATAATAATAATAATAATAATAATAATAATAATAATAATAATAATAACAATAATGTCGAACAAGTGAATTTGTTAAATAATTCTATGTCTTACCTATGGGTTGAATCGGTAAATGCATTGTTGGGTTGTAGGCATTGGTTTGAGGGTGCTGATAGGGGTTTAGACCACGACGTTCAAAGCTGAGGCTACCCATTTGGTTGAAAGTGAAGGCTGCTGGGAAATTCCGCTGCACAAGGTCATTTGTATCATTACTGAATGGTGGCATGGATGAAGGGGTATTTGGCATAAAGATGTTTTGCTGCTGTCGGTCAGCTGAAGAGCACTGATAAACATATGCAGAATTTGGTGCATAAGGTGTAACCTTAATTGGCTGTGATGATTGTTTCTGGTGCTGCTGCTCACTAAGATTTGGAAAGATGGGCTGTGAATGTGTGGCTGGATGATGGACAAAACCAGTGAGGTGACCTGGACGTTGTTGGCCGGGTGAAAATTGTGGTATGGGTGTGGCTACTCGGCAAGGCTCCGGTTTTGTGGGAGATGGCACAATAGGTTTTTTCATTTGTTTTTCTGGAGTCTTTTTCACCTCACAAGACTTTGATGGTGAAGATTTTTTCTTTGGTGAAGGAGTTGAGGGTTCTTTCACTGGTTCTGGAGGAGGCGGTGGGGGCTCTGGTGTTGGACATCTTTCTATATCAACTTCTCCAGGAAAATCTTCCTTCTGTGATCTAAGAAATTCTTTCAACAACCGTGCATCACCTACTTCATGAATTGTCTTTAGCAGAGTGTTATGCAACAAAAGAGAATCAGTTTGCTCCAGTTCTCTACTTTCAACTATATCTCTTATTGATAAAGAGGTATCATTACTATTGCTACGTTTTTTTGTCTTCTTTGATTGTTGCAAACTCTTAACATCTCCACTTCCAGTCACCCAGACCATTTTTCGAGTGTCATTAGTGGTTAATGATCTAACCTCAGTCCAGTCATAAACTTTGGTTCTTGCTGCTGTCTCAACAGGGATATCATCTTCCTGTTCCATGGCTATCATAGCCTTGGCATTTAAACTTGCTTGGCGTGGAGATCTCTCAATAATGTTACCAAGGCTATGACTTAAGACACTTTTCTTCCCCTTTTTCCCTACTTTCTTTAAACTGGTCTTTGTGGATCGTTTGTCATTATCTTTTTTCCTTGCTTTGGCTACAGATTCATCTTCAAAGATTTTATATTGTGACTTCCTTTTTCTGCTACTTTCGATGTCCTTTTTATTCAACGATTCTGATTTATCACCCGGTGCTTTTTTAGAGCTTAATACTGGTTTCGATTTTTTTGCTCTGTCTTTCTTTTCACATGCTTTGATTTTCTTAGATGGGTATGATACATTTGCTTTGCTACCAGAACTTTTATTGTCCTTGGATGCTTTGAGAGGAGATGGTATTGCTTTAACCGGGGATGGTGTTGCTTTGACTGGAGATGAATCTGCAGACAAAGATTTTTTTGGAGAGACCTGTTTCTCATACATAATGTTTACTTTCATGGATGCATTAAGACTAGCTTCCCTCTTTCCTATAGATGCAAGAGCCCATATGTCAATAAACTGACTTGTATCTTTCTGACTAGTGTCTTTCTTTTTAGATTTTCCCTTAGACTTTATCTCAAGTTTTTTGCTTTTTGTTTTGGCTTTCATTGGAGATACTTTGGGCATTTTACTCACAGCCTTTTCAATTTTCTTTGTATCACCTCTCATTTTCTTTGATCCTTCATTAATGTCAACCTTTTTTTTCCCTCGTGTTGGAGTTTTCAAGTTGTCATCTGTGGACAAATCATTTTTAGGAGAACGAGCAGGCGATTTTGCTAGTGTAGACTTTTTCTTTGACTTAATATCACCTTGAGATTTGAGACTTGTGATTGAGTTCCCACCTCTCTGTTTCGTTTGTCGCACAATAGGTGACTTAGTCATGTCTTTAATTTTTTTAGCAGCAGATAACTTGGGAGTGTCACGAGGACAAGTCGTGCTTTTTTCCACAGATTTGCTCCTCATATTGAACTTCTTCCGATTATCCCTTGGGATCTATCTGGAAGAACTTTGATAACACTGAAAAAAAAAGGAAAAAAGTTTTTACAAAATTGACTGTGACAAGCAATATGAGGAAAGGGAGTAAGAACAAGAAGAGGTAACAACAAAAGGTAAGGGAGAGGGAGGAGATATGGAAGAAGAAGAAGAAGAAGAAGAAGAAGAAGAAGAAGAAGAAGAAGAAGAAGAAGAAGAAGAAGAAGAAGAAGAAGAAGAAGAAGAAGAAGAAGAAGAAGAAGAAGAAGAAGAAGAGTATACTTATAGCCGGTTGGCCTTATAAGCTTATTAGCGGATTCTGCTTTCTTTTTTTTCTCCAAGCCTATTTCCAATGCTCATATTAAAGTAAAGATCATTTTTTCCCCTGGTTTTCAAATGTAAGCATAATGGCATGCAACATTTTTCAGGCTTGGAACTGACATTGGTCATTTTTAGCGTTAATACTTTTTAAGATAAATATTGTTCAAGAGTAAATAAACATTTCATTTTCTGCCAAAATATGCAGTTGTATTACGCCAACAGTCACCTATTGAAACGGGGATAAAGAAAAAGAAATTGGGCTGGATTGGCCACACCCTCAGTAAGCCTGCAAGCAATATCATCAGGCAGGCTTTGGACTGGAACCAGCAAGGAAAGAGGAGAGTTGGTCGACCAAAGCAAAAATGACGACGAAGCATTGAGACCTGAGTTGAAGGCAGCCGGACAAACATGGGTCCTAATAAAGTAGACCTCTAAAAGCCGCGTCATGTGGAAGAGTGCTGTTGCGGCCCTATGTCCAACAAGGAATCAAGAGGCTTAAGTCAAGTCAAGTAAGTCATTACGCCATGGATGAGAGTTTAAGAAGCTTGTGAATATTTGCTTGTTTGAGCTTTGATCAGATGCACCTGCTTATGTCATCCACTTTCTCTGTGAACTGGTTCCGGCTGTTTTGACCATTAAGTTGATAAATTCTGACGGTTATAATTGCTTGTTAAACACCTGAGGTTGTTGGTGCAGAGTGCAGGTATGTTATATAAATCAAGATCATCACAGACAAAAGAGTACTGGTGCCAACTTTGTCTTCCTACATCACACCAGTTACCATTTTACAACAACAGTTAACGCCACTTGTTATAGAGTTGTGAATTTACTGAGGGTACATAAAATAAGAATTGAAGAATTAGTGGCCAGTTTGACCTGAAATGACTCCAACTAATACTGATGTTTTATCATGTTAGCTACAATTCCTGACAGCTTACACTCACTACTTTGAAAAGATTTTTTTTGCATTTGCAATTGAGTTCTAGAAAGAGAAAGGTCTATAGTATAGCCTCTAGCAATAAAGAAAAATTACCATGGCGTTTTTTTGTTTGTTTCTTTTTGTTGGGGGGGGGGGGGGGGTATGAATTTAATTTTATGGAATGATGTTGAAAAAGCGAACATGAGGAAATATGCTACTAGTAGATACTACTTAAACAAAAACCAAAAAAAAATCAAAGGAATCAAATTGCAAATCAAAATAGTTCTTCAATCAAATACAAGTAGATTATATCACAATTATAAACAGCCAAACATTGTTGACTATTATTATACTATATCATTCATAACTAAATAACTATAACTAGATAACTTCTACTTCTACTTTTAGATATCTATAGATAGCCCGCTAGGCTCTCTACTTACTTTTTAAAATTTTAATTTTAAGTGTGACGTCGTCTGATAGTGTAGTTCGACAAAAATAGAAAAATAGAGAGCACACTTTCTGAGAAGCCTATGCAATCATGGAACGCCAGTCTATTCTTGTGATAATAAAACCAAATTGATACCTGTGCTTTTCAGGCTCTATTCTGCTTACGTGATCGATACCACACAGTGGACGAACTCCGCCCCTCTTCGTCGCCTTTTGAGCAGACAGAACTCCACAGGTTTCAGACCCATCGATGGACAATGTTGATTTTAATTTAAGATTATCAAGAATTGATTTTGTGAGATTTCCAAGGCATCAGAAAGAGGACGATAATCGTTATTTTGCGAAAGCTCATTCCACTTGGCATAATTTAACAAGGGAAGGAATAAAATGAATGAGGAAAGTGACCAAGAAAACACTCGAGAATGCCAACACACACTACACATCAGTATCAGCATCACAAAATATCATAGAAAAACAATTGTCCATCTAAAAACTATCTAAATCCTGCTGAAACTTATATATAACAAACTTTCTGATTAAAAGATTCTATTTCGACTGAAGAAAAACTTACCATAGTTGGTTATTAAGCTGCACGAAGCGACTTGTCTGAAGATAAATAATGTGTTCCTCCTTCGCTCATCACTACTCGCGAGGCAGGCGAGCCGATGAATGCCGAGAGTCGAGACGAGAGAGTTGGTGAGACCGTGAGGCCACACATCTAGGCCACACTGCTCGCAAATCGGTCGCCGAGCTCTTGAAAAGACCTGGTTAGGTAAACGTTCAATGTGCGTTTTATAATATTCGTCTATAAATGATAAGCAGAGAAGGACAGGATCTGCGCGTTCGACGATAAAACCGTATCAGAACGTGAACTACCTTAAACGCCAGGGGGCGCATGTATCTTTCCTCGGTGTGGATTTGACCCTACCATCATCATCATCGTAATTGATACAGATTGCCACCATCTATTCATGCTATGCGTTTATGTGAAATACTCACATCCCCCAGTGTGATATAACGTATTAACACACAAAATTATGTGTAACCTTAAACGCTTATAGTCTGATTGACAGAATTTAGTGAGAACTAATCATTAAAATGGCTGTCTAAAAATAATAAAAATAGACCTGAGTGACGTCAAGTTCATTCCTTCTATACGCGAATGTAGTTGTTTAAATGGGTTTATCACAGTTTAAAATTACTCTCTTGTTTGACCTGCTAAACCTTTTCTCCTTCCACATTATATTGTGCTTTTTTTTTTTTCGACAGGGTGTCAAAAATGGACGTTTGAACCGCGAGGCATTGTTATCTTTATATGCGTGGTCAATCACACAACAATAGCCTGCTTCAAAATGATCTCTGATGAAGACATAACGATCATCACTTCGGAAGGACTAATAATGGTGTGTTCTTCCACTAATACCTACTAACACGTCGAATTCATCGTGTTTTAATGTGTGCAGGTCTGATAACCCAACTTGTTATGTGCTAATTGTTGTTATGGAAATACATGTTATAAAACCAAAGCAAAATATTGTCCATCTGTATATTTATTGGGTTTTTTTTTTTTTTTGTTTTTTTTTTTTGTTCTTTGTAGTTATTTTTTTAGGGGGGGGGGTCCTTCTCTATCCTTTTTACTTGCTTTTTTTTTTTTTTTTTAAAGAAATAGGGTGAGATTCGCGCATTTCTTGTTCTTTCTTCTTCTTTTTTACGCTAATTTTAAAAAAATTTCCTTTAAAAAAGTAAATCGGTAAACACGGGTGACTGAAGACGCGTGGGTTTGACATCTCCCAATTATCACCAAGTGTAGATGACACAAAGGAAAAAGCAACCAAGATGGTGTCCCAGGTGATGATTATTCGGAAAATACCAAAAGAGCGGAGATAGTAATTTTGCCAGCATACCAAAAGAGCGGAGGGTTACTGTAAACTCTTTAAAAAAAACAGTGGGGTTTGAAAAGTTCGTAGCTGTTTCAGGATCATTGCTTAGTACTTACGATCTTTCTTAATTGTCGGGGAGTGTGCTTGAAAAATATGTAGTGATTTAGAAGCATGTGAGTTTATAAGTGTGTGAGTTTAGTGTGTTTCTCGTCCGTGTGCTTGAAAAACATGTACCGAGTAAGAAACGTGTGAGTTGATTTAGTGTGTGTTTTTATTTTGATAATTTCGGGATTCTTGTCCGTGCTTATTGTAGGCATAACATAGCCTATCATTGTTAGAGACACCGCGAGGTTATTTAGTGTGTGTGTGTGTAGTTTGATTTCCAAACTCTATATTATAAGATAATTTCGGGCTTCCATTCTTTCTTCAACTCATCTGTATGGACACGTTAAAAATATCAAAGACCCAAAAAGGAGCTGACTGCGTTGTCCTAAATAACTACACTTATCGGTTGGACTATGCTACAAGTCATGGGGACAAGTACTGGCGATGCACAGTTAAAGGCTGCAAATCAAGAGTAAAGACAGACGGACAAGTAACCACAACGCTGACAGCTGTAACAAATCACAATCATGACAGAGACTACAGAACTACAGAAAAGACGATACTTCGAGCTGCTGTAAAACGTCGGGCCGAAGCTGATGTGTCAGAAAGACCAGCAAAAATCATGAAATCAGAACTTCTCCAAATGGAAGAGGCGAACCTGGTTCATAAAGACATCATCAACGTAAGAAGATCTATCTACAGGCAGAGACGAAAACAATTGCCAAAACTGCCGAAAACACGAGAGGACGTCCACAGAATACTGAACAACGACTTTCATCCAACCACATCAAAAGGTGAAAAGTTTGTCCTGCATAATGATGATGGCACCGGAATAATCATTTTCTCAACAGACAGCAACTTGAAAGAGCTGTGTTCAGCACATGTGGAAGAGCTATTTGTTGACGGAACTTTCAAGTCTTGTCCTCCCCAGTTCAGTCAGATCTACTCCATCCACTGTCTGAGTAATGGCATCTACTGCCCACTTGTATTTTGCTTGCTACCATCAAAAACTCAAGAAACCTACAAAAACATGTGGAAAGCAATCCTATCCCTGTGCCGTGAGAGATCACTTTCTCTCCAGTGTAGACAGTTTTCCATGGACTTTGAGAAAGCAGCCATGACCGCGCTTAAAACGTTGATTCCAGACGTCATTGTAAAAGCGTGCAACTTCCATCTGGGACAGGCTCTTCACAGGAAAATCCAGCAGCTGGGACTCGGAAATGAGTTTCAAACAAAAAATGAGGTTGGCAAGTGGCTGACCTACACTTTTGGACTTTCGTCTTTGGATCCGTCGGAGGTTGAGGACAGTTTCGCCATGGACCTCATGAGTTGCCAACCAGACGACACCAAGTTGATCCACTACTCCGATTATCTGCTACAAACATACATACTACCTTCAAGTCCTTTTCCACCTCCACTGTGGGCCTCTGTTCCCAAAGGCCAGAAAAGAACGAACAACGCAGCAGAGTCTTTCCACTCGATGCTGAACAAGGAGTTCTATGCCCCCACCCGAACGTGTTCTTGCTCACTGACGCCCTAATCAAATTCCAGGCCACGACATATATCAAGATGAGATCAAAAGCAGAATCGAAAAAACAGCCCAAAGACCAGAAAGTTGCACAGCTCGTTAGTGAGAAAAAAACAGGCCAAAGATCCAGATTTGAGTTTGTGAAGGCAATGAGTTTTATCAACAGACCCTTGTAAATAGTTTCCCTTGCAAGATTTTACCAATTTTTAACCTACACTCAGCTCAAATAAAAATCCTAATGCAGCCTCACAGCGGTAAAAGATATCGTTGTGTGTTGGTCCCAAGCCCATAAAATGCAGAGGGGGATTTTTCCACACACTAGGCAAACAAATAACAATAAATAAAAATAAGGTTTACAGTAATCTTGTACATTTCTTTGATATCGGGCGCCGCACCTGTGCCCACTCCCTCCGCTCTTTTGGTACGTGTTTTTCCGCTCTTATGGTATGCCTCTCCGCTCTTTTGGTAGACATCCTGATTATTGATAGATTTTAACTCACAAAGAAGCGTGGTAGACTGTGTAGATCCCGAGGGTGTAATTTGTCAGGGAGATTTCTAACAATAATACAATCTAATGACCTGTGTGTATGAAGACATCCGTACCTATCGACTCATTGCACACTCACACGCATGCTTCGGGCGTATAAGTAAGTATGGAGAAGATACCGCGGATTAAACTTTACCATTATGCCTTCGCTATTGATAAATTATGTCTTTGTTCGGGAGGCCTTCTACGCTTTCTTTGCTTGCATACAAGTTGTGTCATGGTTGTCATTATAATGACATCATATTGTGATCAATGAGAAGAAGAAAAAATGATAAAAAATTCAATTAAGTAATTTAAAAATTTTGAAAATAATTAAAAAACAAATAATAATAATATTTATGATGATGATCATGATAATAATAATAATAATGATAATAATAATAATAATAATAATAATAATAATAATAATAATAATAATAATAATAAGAAGAAGAAGAAGAAGAAGAAGAAGAAGAAGAAGAAGAAGAAGAAGAAGAAGAAGAATGATAAATAATAAATTAATAGATAAAAATATTTTATGCGTATCGTGGTCTTGCTGTATCGGGCGTGAGTTCCTGGAAAATAACCTTAATTAACTCACGTTTGCTCACCAAATGAAAGCCATCATCTCAGAGCGGTACAGATTCTTTTTTTAAAAAACTTGAGCTTTTATATAGTGCAATATCCACTCAAAGCGCTTTACAAGGCCAACAGCAACACATAACATGTAGGACGAGACATGACGCCTGTCAGGCGATATTACAAATGTTTGGGACAGAGACAATACAGTTAACGGCCAGGTACTCATTTTACACCTGAGTCCGGTGAGAGAATGTGAGTAAAGAGCCTTCTCCAAGGACTCAACTATGCGCAGAGCGAGGCTCGAACCCATGACCTTCCGATCCGAAAGCGAGTGTCATACCACAAGACCACATAGCCGCATTGCAAAAATCAAAAAGTTCGATTTTACAATAATTCTAATTGTAAACACCTTTTCAGGGTCCATTTCATCTGGACATAATACCGCTCTGAAACGGTGAGTCCAAAAAATGTGAAATATTTGTTCTACCCGATCTGTAACAGTGGTGAATCTGTCGAAAGGAAATTGTATGTTGCATGTCTCGTCACACACACACACACACACACACACACACACACACATACACACAATTATGTTAAGCTTTGCATTCCATATAAAGCGCTTTATAGTGTATTGTGCTCATAAACTTTAATATATAGCTCATGCACGAAATCAAAGTCCATTGCTTTTCACATAACATTTATTATATTGTTATTTGCTGTATTGTTCAGCACACCTTATTACAGTCTACTTTCTTTTACACAGCATTCAAACTTACCAAACAAAGGAGCTGCTTCTGATGGTTACCCGACAATAATATTACGACCATCTATATATGCCGTCTACCAGAAACTTAAAATTAGCTTATTTTTCGTGAATAATGTTTAACCTGTTAACTGTTGTACCCTGGTAAACGCGTATTTAAAAATTTGGCCAGAAAACTCGTCATTCAGTCAAATATCGATCGATTTAAATGACCCTCATCTTGGCAAAAACTCTCGAAACTGGGACATAGCAAAGTCCGAGGTTTGAGTTTTTGTCAAGATGAGGGTCAATTAAATTGATCGATATTTGAAGAACGAATTTTCTGGCCAATTTTCTTAATGCGTTTTTCAAGAACTCGGCAGGTCATTGGTTAAATGCCAGCTTCAATTGATGTCATTTTGTCATAATTGCACATTAAAAATGGTTGGAATCTACGGGCACATAGGTCTGATGACCGAACGCAATAACTGTGGGCTGGTTTTGACATTGTTGTAATGGGCAAGATGCTGGTTTGAGAGTATTTCCATGACAACAATGGGACCAAAACATTATGGGTGATCAGACCTGGAAATAAGAGCGCGTCTATTCGTATCTATTGAGTATTTGTTTGAAATTCTATTTCTCGAAGTTGAAATTGAAAAAAAAAAAGGAATCCCAGAAAAACAAACTTCGAAGCATATTAATTAAAAAGTTTAGACTTAATTTCATTGTTCAGTCCAAAATGCTCTCGTTACTGCTTGGAAATCACTCTCATGAATTAAAAATCAACCACTGTCTTGTGTTTCAACAAGGAAAAACAAATCCAGAAAGGGCAGACAAGCACACTTATAGGTAAACACATGCACACACACAAACACACACAATTTCTTCTCTCGTATCTCTTGACGTGGAGTCGTTTACTTCGAATTGGGAGAGAAGCTTCCCGAATTATGTAAATGTATCAATATCAGTATCAAGAAGAGACATGAGGATTGTCAGTAGACTACGTATCACTCGGCATCTTGTTGAATATTTTGTATCGTAATGTGACTGACCGAGGCTGCAAGAAATGAAGTACAGTGCAGAGTTTTCGTTAAATAACATTAGTAACTAAAGATCTCGTGTATCGACATAAATTTTACCGGAAGACGGTTATATATCGACGTCAGCAATAATTGATCTAAAAAAAATAAAAAAAAGTAAGTCCCAAAAAATGTTGGTCGTCCGGTAAAAAGTGAAAGTAACTTTTGGTTTTTGTAACTCAAACATTCATGCCTACGTGCACTTATTTGCAGGTCTGATAATCCAATTCATAATGGGCTCATTGTTGTAATGCAATTTTTTTTTTTAAATGACGGAAAATATTGACCATTATAACATTGTTAAACAAGGCCCATAATTGCGTTCGGACGTCAGAGCTGCATATATATGTGTACACTTTGACTCGGGCCCGTCGCCCACTATAAGTGTCGTAAAATTAAATGACTCCTGATTTTAAAATTGGATTTCTTTATTTATTTTTTATTATCATATGTGAGGGAGTTCTTGGTCTTTGTAACACAATTTTACCCGATTACCGTTTTTTTTTTTTTATGTTGCGGATTGATAGAAAGCATATAACTAGAGAAATTTTGATAGTAATGAAAAATGTACTTGTCAATAAAAAATTTTTAAAAACCCGGTAAATTCTCTGTCATAATTTTTGTGAGAAAGAGCCATAAGGAGACCAGCACGATTCGTTTCACAATGCTGATCAAGGATGGAAGGTTGTATCACAAACGCCTTAGATCAACAACAATAGGAAACGTTTCAGAAACGGAGAAAGATAGACACACGGGTACAAATAATCCAACCAAATCCTTCCATTCTTTTAACCACAACAAACAAACAAACAAACAAGGCACCGAAAAGAAGTCAGAAGGACAAGGGATTGATTAAAAACCTTAAACGTCAAGAAAAGGCCCCTACAGCTACCTCATATCTGTTCGAAGAAGGCTTTACCATTCTAGAACTTCATAGAGCCATGAAAAAACTCAAGTTAAGGAAATCCCCTGGACCAGATAAGATACACAATGAAATGCTCTTGCATGTTAGCGTGAGAGGTAAACAAATGCTTCTCAAACTTTAAAATCTAACATGGGAGACGGAAATAGTACCAAGAGGATGGAAAATGCAATTATAACTCCAATCTTAAAGAAAAATAAACTACCCGACGAAACGAAAAGTTGCCGACCAATATCGCTCTCACCTCATGTTTTTGTCTTTTAGTTGTCATTCGATGGTTTCGAAGGTCGTTGGCTTGGTTGTTACTTTTATTTTCTGAAAGGCAATATTTTCCTTGTAAACTATCATTAACCAACCACCCTGTCGACCTTTCCGGCTTTTCTCGATCACATTGTACCCAGCAGGTTTTATTTGACTAATGATATTATCACAATTTTCCTTTTTTAGCCATGTCTCTGTTATGAATAATATGTCATAGTCGTTGTCCAAAATGTGTTCATATAGAGTTGTCTTTTTATTACATACTGATCTTGAGTTAAATAAGCCACGTTTCATAAGGTTTGACAATTTAATTTTACTCTGTAAGTGGTTCTCACGTTGACTCAGATTGTTGGCGGGTGTCCTCAGTTTCATTGCAAGGCTCTGTGTTTTTCTCTCTTATACATTTTCCTCCCACACGTTGTTTTATTTACATTTCTCAATTCGTGTCTACTATGTGAAATGTCAACAGTATCGGTGATTATATTTTGTTTGTTGATTGTTTGAACAGAGCCCCAGCTGTTATTATTACACACTGTTGATATTTCTAATAGTTCATTTCGTTATTTACTCCTATGTCAGAATAAATACATACTTAAGGACAAACTATCTCATTTTATGTCATGATTTATCATTTTGGTGAGGTAAAGATATAATACATTGAAATAAGACTCAGAGAACAGAACAGTGGACCTTTTACCCAAATTAGGATACGCTACTGCGTCTCATCTTCCTCCTCCTCTTCTTCTTTTTATTCTCTCTCTCTCTCTCTCTCTCTCTCTCTCTCTCTCTCTCTCTCTCTCTCTCTCTCTTATATATATATATATATATATATATATAATATATATATATATATTATATATATAATGTAAATTTTCACTCACATTTTTTCGCCTTTTGCGTTTTGAGCTTGAATTTGTTAGAGTGTCTGCACATTGTCATCAGTTCAGATCTTTTGTTTAAGGTGCTATTGTTTCTGTGGTTGTGTAGTAAAATCTCCAGTTTCTCTGTCAGGCATAAATTGCATTTTCTAGCACCGCATCCGTAGGGGCTGCTTTGCTTGACGACCTCCCAAGTTATTGTTGGTGTTTTTTGTGTGTTTATTTGTTCCCAATAGTGCATTGCTAATTTGGTATATAATATATATATATAGGGAGAGAGAGAGAGAGAGAGAGAGAGAGAGAGAGAGAGAGAGAGAGAGAGAGAGAGAGAGAGAGAACAAAAAGAAGAGGAGGAGGAGGAGGACGAAAATGAAAAAGAAGAAGGAAAAAAAAAATAAATAAATAAATATAATATATATATATATATATATATATATATATATATATATATATATATATATATCACACACACACACCCCACACACACACACACACACACACAGAGAGAGAGAGAGAGAGAGAGAGAGAGAGAGAGAGAGAGAGAGAGAGAGAGAGAGAGAGAGAGAGAGAGATGGACACACAATTTATATATGTACGTGCGAATGGTCACAATACTATTCAATAATTTTACACAGGATTTTTTTTGTAATTTAACTGTAAACAGATACATAATGTATGACCCTTTGTCTCAATGCGTTGTTATGTCGGCGCGAAACATTGATTTTGAAGTTGAAATCACAAAAGTTGATTTGAATCGATTTGGCCCAATGGAGAGAATGGATGTCGTCTATTATTATTTTTTTTATAACCTACTTCAGGCTCGGGGGGCTGATAGCTCATTTGGTAGAGCCCGTGTGCAGTCGAGATTTTTTTCTGATTCCCCTGTCCACCCAGCAGTGATTGGGTAGCTGGGTATGTTAGATCTGGCGGAAAGTTCTTTGTGATAGACTAGTGTTCTATCCAAGGGATAGCAAGTCATTGCTATTGTCCGTCTTACATTAGAGAAATCGGGATAAACTCCGGCTCCATGGACCAAATGTGCACTTATGTTAAACAGTGTGTAGAAAGTGTGTTTTAGTCAGTTTTTCATTAGAATTGGGACTGAAATGCAAGACATATGACAAAGATCGAACAGAAAAGGTATCTCAAATAAAAGGATATCTATTTTTAACAAATCAGAAGTTTCTAAATCTAAAAAAAGAACACCGACTTTTTCTGGAGGGTGTAGAAATTAGGGTCACCCCTTAAAATGTTACAAAATGGCGGGTGTTGAAACGGATTTCGTGAACAGAGAGATGATTTCCAGTGAAAAAATATCATCTCTCAAAACTATAACGATACGTTCAACTGTTTCCCTCCCAGCCCAGGTCGGGACAAAACTAAGTAATCTCATTCCAAGACAAAGACAGAAAGCATTGGAAAACAGATACAGGGGGATAGAAGATACAGCAAGTACCTCCCTGCCCACTATGGGAGGTCGGGAACCTCACCCAGCCTGTCTTCAAGTTCAATAAATCCGTCCCGATATCTGTTAAAGCTTAAAACAACTTATCCAAGTTGGCATGATTGATCGTTCTTTATTTCTCCACCGCTTAGTTTTACCCCATTAATGTTAACTGGGTTTTTGTCTGGGCAACTGAGCATAATGAAGTATCACTCACTATAACTATAAAAATAAAATCAATCTGTTTCTTCCTAAACAAAAGATCCCAGCAGGCATAGCCTGGACGACAAAGGCGTTCCTCCTGCAACTAGACATTCAAACATGAAGACAACATGTAAAGAAGAAGAAGAAGAAGAAGAAGAAGAAAAAGAAGAAGAAGAAGAATATAATACATTTTTAAAAAACGAGAAATAACCCCCCCCCCCCCCCCCCCGAACAAAACAAAAAGAAAAAATGAGGTTTTTTTCTCCATAAAATTTCCTTTCCGTGTTGCCTGGTTCTTGCTTCAAACACTTTTTCAGATTTTTGTCTTCTACCAGTGTCTTCTCCAAAATTTGTCACTTTGAAGCTCTAGAAGCAAACAGTCCTTCCTCCACAGCCCCACGGATCTCCTCTCACTGTGAGAAACAATATATCTTGACAGATTATTTCTTTTTGTTCGTTTTTAGAGGTCTTACGGCGCTTGCGACTTTGTTCTGTCGTTTCAGCGCCAGTAAAAAGGAAGATGAAAGAGGAAACTTGTTTGATATGGAGTTGAAAGCACTGAAGAAAAAGGAAGACAAATGCGGCTGATTAAAAAGGGAACAGAATATTCCATAATCAATCCACTGATGTGCCCATTTTGACATTACCTAAAAGTCCAATCCAGACACAAAAGATCCCACCATAAAGGATACACTGAAATGTTTACAAAGTACAATATACAACATACAGTATTCAAAACATAAAAATAATAATAGAACACAACAGTAAAAGAGAGATGACTTACAAGAAAAAAAATATCACCTCCCAAAAAAAGGTACAACACATTTGACCGTCCCAACTAAGGATTCCCGCCAGGACCAGGAAATAAATCAAGCAATCTCAATTCAGAACAAAGACAGAGAGCAACATGTAACATGGAAAGGGAGAACAGATACGAGGGGTAAGAGACCCAGCAGATGACCTCCTTCCCACCATGGGAGGTCCGAGGATCCCACCCAGTCTTTGCAGATTGTTAAATTCATAACAACACAAAGAGAGACTGCGATTCAATGAACATATTTTATTTGGAACATTGATGGAAGATAAGACAGACCTGCCAATATGACTTCTTAATTTTAACGCATAAATACAAATATGGAATATTATTAGTAAGGGAAAGCAATCACTATGGTACTAGTGAGAGCATGTAATGTCTTTTTTTTCTCAAGCAATTACTTATTGGGTTGAATCGAGGTTAAGGTTATCGATGTGGTTCTGCAGCTCATCCTCAAATGAATGAACCCCCTTCCACTATATTAACATTTAATATCAGCTACACTTATCACTTTCATCATACATATCATTAAATGAAAAGTCCCAAGATATATATTATATATTCAAAAATTATGTTTTGTAAACAAATCTAAAAATGAAAAAAAAAAAAAAGGAAAAGGGTTTCATTTCTGTATTCTGATCTCCAAACGATGTAAAAAGAGATGAGGACAAAATTAGTTCAATGTTAAAACAAAACTTAAATGGTAAAGTTATAACAATAATTTTATATGCGTCTCTTTACACCTTATAAAAGCAAGAGACATGAAAAGGACTGGTAACCATACGACACTATGCCACTCTGACCCATCATGGTAGAACAAGCTAAATAATTGGATCAAACATGAGACTCAATTTATTCAAAACGTTTTACCTATTTTAGGAGGACACTGAAATAAACAGGCATTACTTAGAGCCAGCAATATATGATTTTAAAAGAATCTACATTCAAAATACAAATAATGCATCTTCTTTACAAGAATCAATTGAAATCAAAATATACTTCTAAACAATTTTGGTTTTCGGTTTTCTTGTTTTAAGGGTTCTACACCACAAACAACACTTTTGGAATTTTCAGCACGAGTAAATAGGAAGATGACCCTATACTTAGGTAACAAGTGCTCATGGAAAAGTAAAGGAAAGAGTTAAAACAGAAGTAGATCCAGGAACAATTTACGAACTTGTGCTTCTAGTTTGGTGATCACGAAAGGACAAATCTATAAAGAAGAGCATATTTCGAGCATCAAAGTAATTAGACAGTATTTATACTAGTTCATGGATGAAAACAAACGTATCAATATGCACATTCCGTAAAGCCATTAACCTTATGACTAAAAGATACATTACTTCGTAGTAAAGGTAATAGAGAAGTCATGGGGGGGTAAAAATGTGTACAAACAACAGGGGCTTTGAACACTCCTAACTCAAAAACACCGCAATGCTTGATCTTTAATTTCATTTCATTTTCATGCAAGCCAAGTATATTATGATAAAGATTCAACAATCGTTTTGAGGAGACTGAGACATATGTTGAATTAATCCAGTTCTGCTTCATGTTACATCAACCACATCAGTTGAGGTAAGAATTAGGCATACATATGTTAGAACATTCTAACTCAAGTTGTTTTGTTTATTTCTAATGGTTTTACAGCGCTTGCAACACATTAAGGTCATTTCAGTGCCAGTAAAAAGGGAACAAAATGGGACAGTAAAAAAATTATAGATTTACAATTAAAAGCACTCATGTAAAAATAAGACAAAGGGGAATGATTCAAATAGGGGGCAGGTGTGGATTCCAAGAGCACACTATCTGTATACTTAGTTTGAGATCACCTAAAAGTCTCATCCAGACATATGCAAAGGATCCCACAAAGACGAATACACTCAAATGCTTACATCCCTTAAAATTAGATTCAAAACAAAAAAAACAAAATACATAACTGAGAGATGATTTACAAAGAAAAAATATAATCTCTCAAAACTAATACTACACATTTGATTGTTTCCTTCTCACTAAGGTCTCCAACAAGGGTCAGGACAAAACCAAGTACTCCCATTCCAAGGCAAAGACAAAAAGCAACTCAGAAAATAGATGTAGGGGGATAGAAGACACAGCAAGCAACCTCCTGCCCAAACTCAAGTTGTCAAATTATCACAAAATTACTTCGCGAAAACATTTGATAAGAACCTGACTGTTCTCTAATAATTCAAAGACTGTCAAACAGGCAGGTGACATATTAATCAAAGACTAGGATCAGTATTCCATTTCCTTTCTCAAATTCACACAATAAATGTAAACATTTTGGCCAAAACGTATCTCTTTTCGTAGCAAAAGCACAGATTTTGTTTAATAGAAACTTTTTAGGCCAATTCTCAAAGGAATAATCATTTCAAACCAAAAAAAAAAAAATTGATACAATAAACAGACCCGTAACAAAAGCTGCTCCGTTCATATCACATACTTATACATAGATAACTTGTATCACATTTTACTGGATTATAATGACAATCTAAATTAAAGAACAAACATACCTATAACCACACACACACGCATAAAATAAAAACAAGACGTGCATTAATAGAGCAATATTTCTTTGATTGTTATAACAGTCCTGCACAACCTGCTCAAAACATAACTTTCTTTCAAAACCAAACATCGATGATAATTATTCTTTGATAGAACCATGCCTCCACTCCCTAGCTATTTCCACAAAGGCAACCAACTACATACAAAAGCAACATTTCTAAATCCTCCTCATTTACATTGTTAAAAATGGGTTGAAAATGAAAAAGACAGTAAACAACAAAAAAAAAAAAAAAAAAAAAAAAAAAAAAACTAATTTAGGAAACAGACTTCTGTCCAGCAATCAAACACTTCAACATTATGTCCTTACTCCAATCGAAGGGTGTGTAGAGCAGCGTGCCTGTAACCAAAAATTGTTTTTGCACCCAACACGTCTTCGACATTCTTGTCCAATGTTAAAACGTATGCTGTTCAATACCAGAAGTTTAAAAAAAAATAAATAAATAAAATAAAGCTCTTAGCATGATTTTAACTGTGAATAACCTCTACATAAAGATACAATCGTCTTGTTTGCATTTTTAAATTGTAAATAAAGTAAAGATTTAATTTCTGCATCAAAATTGAAACAATTACTGTCTCATCTTAAAAATAATTGTCTTGAAGAAAAATTTCAGTCTGCTTATAGGCAACATCATTCGACGGAAACCGCACTTGTTAGGGTTGTTAATGATCTCCTCTCTGTTATAGACAATGGTTCATGTTCTTTGCTGAATTTGCTTGACCTATCGTCTGCTTTTGATACTATTGATCACAATCTTCTTCTCAAACGTCTTGAAATTACTTATGGCGTGTCTGGTGCAGCGCTTGATTGGTTTAGGTCATATTTGTTTAATCGTAAACAGATTATTACGGTGGATGAATATAGATCGGAGGAAATCTTTCTTGATTGTGGGGTTCCCCAGGGTTCAGTACTTGGACCCGTTCTTTTTGTTTTGTACGTTGGCCCTCTGTCTAAAATCATCAGAAGTTTTGGTCTGTCTTACCATCAATACGCTGATGATACGCAATTGTACTGCGTTTCCAATATGAGAAATTTACAAGAAGTATCAGCCAATAGTAAAAATTGTATCCAAAGTGTTAAGAAATGGATGAATGAGAACAGACTGAAACTGAATGATGATAAGACGGAGGTGCTGTATGTGGGGAACAGGAAGTGGAAAAGTGAAACAGATTTGAAGTTGGGGGATGCCTCTATTCAAATTGTTGACAAAGTGAAAAACCTTGGCACATTCTTAGACTCTGGACTGTCGATGGAGCATCAGGTTAATAATTTGGTTAGATCTCTCTTTTTCCAACTAAAAAAGATTGCTTCCATTAGACGGTTCATATCTGAGGATGTGACCAAGCACCTGGTTGTGTCCCTCGTACTATCGAAATTGGATTATTGTAATGCTCTGTTGTTTGGCGTTTCGCAATACAATCTGAAACGTCTTCAGATTGTCCAAAACAGCGCTGCCAGACTAGTATTTATGAAGCGTAGGTGCGACTCTGCCGGACCTCTACTTCATGACCTGCATTGGCTGCCTGTTGAGAAAAGAATTAAATTCAAAGCTTGTGTTTTAGTGTATCGTTGTCTTGAAGGACTGCCCCTTCCTACCTTTCAGAACTAATTGAAAGATATTCAAAACCCCGCCCCTTACGTTCGGCCAGTGATTCCACAAAACTAGTTGTCCCTCGAATTCGGAAAAATGCTGGAATGAGATCCTTTTCTCATTTCGGACCCTCTATTTGGAACGCCTTACCGCAGAGCATTCGTGAAAAAGAATCTTTGTCTATTTTTAAACGTTCGCTTAAAACATATTTGTTTCGATTTTAGTAGATGGTATGAGAAGCAAGATAGGTTTGGTTTGTGTTGTGTTGTGTGTGTGTATGTGTGTGTGTGTGTGTGTGTGCTTGTGTGTGTGAATGAGTATGTTTCAGCCAAAGTAATTTGTAATTTAAGTGCTTAGAGTCTGGTGTCTCGGAGTTATAGCGCTATATAAGTTTTCAGCATTATTATTATTATTATTAAAGTTAACTGAGATATATAGCGGATCAAATATTACCCACCCTTTCCTTCTAATTTCAAGCTGACCCCTCTACTATCTTTTGTACGAGATAAATGTATTTCTCATCTTATATAAACAAATCATACCACAGGATTGTGCGAGTCATAGACAATAAAATATGTTGCTTAATCAATAGTATCCTTCAACCACAAACTTTATCCATCATTCTTTGCATCTCAAATAACATTCCTCGGTCCTCTCATTTTCACTACACGCAAGATGGCTGAGTGGATTAGACATTTTAATAAAACACAAGAGGTCTCAGGCTCAAGACTAGCTTCCAATATATCCAGTTGTTTTTCTGGAGTGGACTTCTGACCACTTTCTGGCATTACACTGCAGTTGACATCTGGATTATTTCAATCATTTCTCAAAACAGACATATAGAGAATATTCCAATGAATATACACCATTTGTTGAACAATCACTTTCTCATTATTCCCTCCCCCCCCCCCACCCCAACTCTCTTATATATCCAAATTTTGCTCTTTATAGCTTCCCCTTCCACACCAGAATGGATTCACTGTTAGAGGATAACATTACCTGGGCAGTTACAATTTAAAAGCACCTAAAGGGATCCGTAATTTTAACAAGTGGTTAGTGTTCCAATCAGCCTGATATTTTGCTATGAAAGACTAAATGATTTGAAGCTCACTGTTATTCCTAAGTCTCCCAATTCCTCATCATTATTTGTCCCAACAAGGGCAAGCAACATGTGCTGCACTATAATAACCTGTGTAGAGTCAACCATTGCAAAGGCTGAAAATAGTTTTAAGCGTATTTCCATAGCATTTATAATAGGTTTAGTTAAAGGTAGATTAAAAACACTGGGCAAATGAAGTGACAATGGGGGAGGAGATTTTTTTTTTTCCGGTGATGCTTGAAAGTATAATTTAAAAAATAATCATAAGCTATAACTGGGTAAAAAAAAAAAGTTTTATAGTGGTTTCTACAGGTGTATGTCAAGCAGGCGCCCGTTTTCCTTTCAAATTCATCTCTCCAAGTGCCTGGTAATTGCGTCTAATTTTATATATATTTGCCGTATCTTTTCCATTCATTTTATTGAGGAGCTCCTGGCTGAGCATTATATAGCATTTGTGCACGTCTTATCTCAGTAAAAACTAGCTAATCAAACTCATGTTTTATGGATAGAGGTGTTGTAATATGAATTGATTGGAGGTAGGCTAAGTAATGATTTCTTTTGTTCATCAGCTAAAATATTCACTTCTCTGGAAGGTATGAATAATTCATCATAAAAATGGGAGTTTGCATATCTTGTATAAAGAGCAATGATACGTTTTCATATTCAACGAGTGACTTATGATATATGTTAGACATTATTTTCCACAAATATTAGGACATCTCTCCGGAACATCATGAGGACAAGCTGGTTTGATAAAGTATTCATTAGAGCAAACAAGCACTTATAAACGGAAACCAATGTACACATTAGAACAAAAACTGTCTTGAAATTTCATCAGAACATCAAATTCCATTCCAACGCACCTCAGCACTAACATATCTTGACTCATGTCATTCATTCTTTTACTTTCCTTCTGCTGTCATCTCTTTGTGGGGAAATCATCTTAATGAATCTTCATCATTAACTTGAGAGTAAAGATCTTCACATTCATATTTGAGATCTTCCAAGACCTCAGAAATTTCCTCTGCCAATGAGTCCAACCTGAAATTAATATTTTAAGAAAAAAAAAAAAAAAAAAAGAAAGAGACATGTAATATTCGATTTTCTGTTATGGAGCAGAAAAAATTAATATTGTCAATTGTCTCTGAATATTCTTAAATGAGTGATATTATTCTCAAAAAAAAAAAAAAAAGAAAAAAGCATTTTGAAAAATTTAAGAAATGTCATGTATACAAACACACAAACAAAAGCGAACTTGGGTAGAACTGCCCTGATCTCTCTTTGCTGCATATATTGACATAAGAGTAGTGAAAGATACACTAAATGCACAAGACAATATATCAAAAATTGAAAACTATAATAGGATATTAAGAGATGATTTACAAGGAACAAAAACATTATCTTCAAAACAGAAACTATCATAAGATACATTGGAAAGAGAAAACATATAGGGGGAAAGAAGACACAGCAAAGTGACTTCTCAGCCCACCATGGGAGGTAAAAACACCCCACCCCATCTGAGTATTAAAAAAACATTTTTTTTTTACATCTTTTATTCTGAGATCAACAATGGATGAAAATCTGATGAAAAGCACCTGTAATGGAAAAAACGAACCAACATACAATACGATTCAAACATAAACCCTGAAAATACTGTCATTTTTGGGAGGAAAGGTTGAAACATTTTTTAAGTAACTGTGAAAGGATTGCATTTTTAATACCTTTCATTTTTAACTTTTAGCATATTTTATTTTATTTCAATACAACAGATATACCTTTTCTTATAGCCTTCAACCTCTTGTTCTAAATTTCCATCTTGCGGTTGATCATGAAGATTTTTCCTTGCAATTTGGGAATCAGCAGTCTTTGGAGAAAGATAACACAAAAAACAAGGAACTTTTAGTGCCTGCTGAAATATCATATTTGTGCCATATAAGATAAGATCTTGCTAATAATATGTCTGGCAAAGAAAAATAAAACACGAACAAACCAAAAAACAAAAATAAAAAATAATAATCAAAACTTTAACAAAAAAAATTTTAAAATCCCGAACAAATCAGTTATGAAGCAGTAATATTTTAGAATTTGGGAGGAAGACTGTGTGAATCTGGAAAAACAATGCAACACTGAAGTATCAAATTGCCTTGGTCCCCCTTTTCATAGTATTGGCAATACAAAAATCTTGGAACACAGAAATCTCGACATTCACTTCTGTGTTTCTTGAAAAATTCTTTTGCCATATGCTTGTATTAAATGAAAACAAAAGCTGTCATCACCCCCTATGTGGCGTTAAGTGGGTTAGTCATTGTGTTATGAATGCCTTTGTCTGGAATAAGTGTGTATATATATGTAAATGCTTAGGGGGGGGAAGAAGGGTACATGAAGCATTTAAACCAATATCCTATGCATGCAATGCCTCTCTCTAATCCTAATGTGTACCAGTTCCTGTGGGAGATTAGCGAGGCGGCTATGACCTAATGCTGCTACTCAGATGAGGAGATATAGTGATTAGATTTGCATGCTCAGTGTGTAATAGACAATGCAACATTTTGGCCTTGTCCTCTTATTAAATTATAACACATGCAAAGCAGAACTTTATTCCACCTCTGAGTTAGACAAGACACACTAAACCTCATTATAATTTACTTTCCAAGATTTTTCTACAATAAAGAGGACCTACAAAATTTCTCTGTCATCAATCTGGAATTTAGTAATGTGTTTATGTCTTTCTTTTTTGTTGTTGCCTGAAGATGGGTTTTGAGTTCGAAACGTTTTGTGATGGGTATTTTGCTCTTTTTTTAAGCTGTTATATCTATTTTTGTTTATTACTTTTACAGTCCACAGCCTCTTGCAGCTTAGTATCATTATAATTTAAAAACCTTACCAAAACCACCCATGCTAACCAACCCCCCCCCCATGTTATTTCTCATTTCAATTGTACACAGAAAGCCAGAACAAATAGGCGAGGTCCTGACTTGTTCGAAATATTCATGCTGCACTGGAATTGGACATTCAATTGGACATTCTAGGGGAGTCGATAAATACAAACAAACCCAAATATTTGCATATATATTTGTGTGTGTGTAATAACGAGAAGAGACAATGAAATAGAGAGAGAGAGAGAGAAAGAAAGAAAAAAAGAGAAAGAGAGAGAGAAAGAGAGAGAGAGAGAGAGAGAGAGAGAGAGAGAGAGAGAGAGAGAGAGAGAGAGAGAGAGAGAGAAAGAAAGAGAGAAGTCATAGCCTCATAACCTACCACTTTAAGTTTTGCCTCCTCTAATTCTTGCATTTTCTCAATGAGTGCCGCAATACCTCCTTGATTGTGAGTGTCTCTTAGTGAATTCTTTATGTGAATTATTTCCTCCGAGATACGCTTAAAGGATACTGTTATTTCTGCAACTTTTAGCTTGTATGTGTCGAAGTCTGTTTCAGGGGCATCACTTACAAATGAAGAAAATGCTCTGAAAAAGCAAAACACACACACAAAATCTTTTGAAAAACAATGACCAAAAAAAAAAAAAAAAAAATAAAAAAAAAAAAATAAAAAAAAAGAACAAGAAATTAATTTAAGGAAGAGAAAAATAAATCCCAGCAATAATCTACCCAATGAGGTGAGACAAAAAAGAAAGAAGGCGAAGCATAAAAGATAGCTATCGATCTGTAGAGTAATTTATAACAAATACAAATCAACACTCAAACAGAGACGATTATTAAGAAAAAATATCTTGTATACAGTAATAGTGTAATTTTAAAAAACCCCCCCAAAAAAACACAACTCGTACATCACTACCCCCAACTTTAAGGAAATGGATATCAATATCAACTGTGGCCTGGGCAAAAAAAAAGGACAGAGAGAAAGTCAAATTAAAGGAAGCAGAATAATAGTTTTAAAAAAAAATAAAGCCGGACAAACCAAATCCTTTTTTTTAGCTTGGGCGACCGAAGAGTTTCTGGAATGACGGAATTTATGAAGGACAACAGACAGAGAAGTGGTAAGACATGGAATGAGATAAAAAAGTTAGCTCAGGATCGAGAAGGATGGAAACTGTTTGTCTGTGGCCTATACCCTGACCAAGGGTGAAAAAGGCAATGATGATGATTATGATAGAAGAGAACACTAACAGTAATAATTTACAACCGCCTCATTGTGGATACTTACTCTTCAAAATGACCATATCCTTCAACTCTATCTGACTGCAGTCTATTGAATCTTCTGATCAAATCTAAAGGACTAGCATGTCCATTAGCATGTTTGGGACTGTCTCCTGAAGGACAATTGGCATTTGCCATGTTCAGCCTTTTCTTAGCTCCAAAGTAAATGTTAAATGTTGATTAATGCGTCTGCACTGAAATAAAAAGTAAAATAACATCAGGATTTGCATGTTAAGCCTCTACACTGGTGATTAATGCTCTTCAACCAAAAGTAAGTAAAATGTTTTTTATTAATGTCTGTGCAAACAATCTTGAAATTTCTTTTTTCAAAAAAGGTTTTTTCTTGTATAGACACACAAAGGACAATAAGATCACATGTAAAATATACAGTAAAAACCGGTTACACCGAAATTCAAGGGACTAGGTATACCATAAAAAGTTAGTGAGATTTTCAAGGGGGACAACTCATCCCAACTCAAAATCATAGTTTTTACATTAGGTTATCTTCTTTATCCCATGGTGAGCACTGCATCGGTTTGCTGTGTGTCTTTTTTCCTACGTTTTTGTTTGTTTTATTTTATTTGCCTACTTTCGTATGGTTGATTTAACTTGAATATTGTATTTTCATTTACCCTTCAAACAAAGCTGATAATAAATTCTAAAGTCGAAGAGATGTGAAGGAGCTTATGGAGACTGATTCCTCCTTGGCCCTGGTCAGCCATGTGATTCTTAGAATGTCTAGCAATATTATAAAAGTGCTTATAAGCATTTGCATATACCATGCTTTGAAATGCTAGGTTCAACACCACAAAAGCATTGTCTTATTTCATTAGACTCTAACTGAACCATCCTCTCAGCCCCTTACAGGCCCGATAGGCTTGTGACTGCGATCAAGTAATCTAACTTCACGAGCTCATGCATTTGAACATGGAAAATAAATTCAAGAAAATGCATGATTGCTATATGCAGTGGTGCCATCTGGGGTGTTGCTATAGATTCATGTCAAACTGTAGCAAGAGAGATGACTTAGTATCTTAAAAACAACAAAACTCATCTCTTCACTTGACCATACGATCAAATACAAATATTAATTATGCTATCGTCTACACTTTGGTCAATGCCGGAGGTTTAATAATGATGATCTAGGTGTAATATTATTGGAATCATCACCATGCAATGGCAAGTCTGACAAAAAGTTATAGCACCACACGGTACATTGTTTTCATAGTAATCGTCCTCGCATTAAAAAAGGTGACAGCTTAATACATTGATGTGCGGCTATGACTATGAGTCTCCCTTTCTAAAATAGTACCGCACCACAGCCCTGATACTTATAGCCTGTCACGAGGTAGAGAGACCTTTGCAATCTGAGGGCGATTTGTCTTGAACTTCATGTATATTTTCTCAGTGGTTTCTCATATATGCAACTGTGTGTATGTGAATGTGTGAACGTTAAAGATTATACAAGGGATGGGAGGGTAAAAATAAAAGGGTTTGTAGTTATTTTCACAAATATAAAACCAATGTGGGGTCCATGGGTCACAAATGAGTTTGATCAGCTCCATAAGGGCCATGTAGTGAAATATGTATAAAGGAGATCATGTTTTAAGCATTAGTCTGAAAAATGCAGTAACTGGATGAATTATATGAACCTTATATTAATTAATAGTGATCAGTCTTTGATCTGACTCAGGCCATGTATTGCATGATCTTAATGGGTCAGATTACCAAAGTAAGTTGAATGGCTTGCCTTGACATGCTTACTTATGACATCTATTCTATATTCAAATCTCGTCACTTCATGAAAAGCATATCAATCACAATCATGACAATTGTCGCTATGAGCAGAGTAAATATTGCACAACAGAACTAGCAGCCAGTAAATTATCATTTTGCGTTTTGCCTTCTCTCTAGGCTTTGTAACAACAAGTATAAGTGAAATATATGTCAAGCATTCCTTAATTACAATGACAATTCAATGTAGGCTACATATAATAAATGTGGGACTGTTTTTAATAGTAATAGCCCCAATAATAATAATACAGTCGACTCCGCTTAATCGCACACCCTCAGGAGTTCAGGTTAGTGTGTCGATTAAGCAGAGAAGCTAAAAATAGCATCTAAGCACCGGCTTTACTTCTGAGTTTTCTACAGGCTTGGGACCGTCACGTTCTAGACATGACCTCATTAGAATGGGTTTTTTCTTCTTCCTATTCTGTTCAAGCTGTTTATAAACCTTTGATTCAATCTCTCCAATGTAGATCATCTGCCAAGCATTTGTCTTGGATGAAGTGACGTAGTTTGCCTGCCATGTCAAGTTTTTCAGTGTTTGTCAGGGGCGGTGTGTAACATTCCGATGACTCATCCTCATTTTCATTATCTAGACATTGTCTTATGTGTGGCTGAACGGAGTCCAGAGGTTCCTGAGATGTCAGTTCACCACTGATTGGTATTGGTATATTGTTGTCCATTGTTACGAATTGATTGAATGCTTTGGCCAAAAAGTTGTGTGGAACGGAAACAGCATCATTGATTTCATATGGCTGGTGGTTGTCACTCCAATCAAGGTGTAGAAGTGGAGATGGTGTGCGATTATATCGAAAAATTGCGTTTTTCAGGAATGTGTAGCTTATAAGCGGAGTGTGCGATTAAGCAGAGAGAACTGTAATAATAATAATAATGGATAAAAAAAGGATAAGGATCACAGAAGAAAATTGTTGATATGTTCAGTGTCACTATTTTGATACTGCACTTTCACCAATACTAATACATTTGGTTTCCTTTTCTGCACAATCTACAGTCCAGTCATTGCTTCAATATTCTCAGTCTTATTCAATCATCTTCACGACTGTCTCCATACATTATAATTATAATCATTATTCTGTCATTTCAGCATATCTTTTCAATATAACTTTATAATAATCAGACTAAGAAATTACCATTACCATCGTGTTGATCAGAGAATGGTGGTGTTGTTACAAAATACATCTTCACGTTGATCTGTCAATAACATTAAAAAAAACAACAAATAAAACCAATAGCATACCAAGCAAATGAATTGGCTCTCCCATCTACGTCATGCTACAAATTGCAAGAGTGAAAGTAGGGTAGTAAAATGGTTAGCGAGTGAATTGAAAATAGAAGAAACGAGAGGTGATGTTGAGGGTTGATTTTGCCAAGTTGAGATAAGTTCAAGTTGTGTTAAAAAGTGAAATGTATTAGTGGTCGGAAAAATTATTGTAAAACAAATTGTTCTTTACGCATTTGATATAATACTGCATCCATTGATATACGTTGTTTTATATTAATTTATATGATATTTTATCAATAATAAATTCTTTTTTAGTATTTTATTTGATTATAAAACAAATAAATGACACATATCAATATTTGCTCTTTGATCATCTTCCTTTCTTTTCCTTTATAAGTTTTTTAAAAACAAAATGGATGCGCCCATCTATTTAATTTGTTAAAAACACTGAAAATCTCGTCTATGATTAATTTGAACCAGCAAAAGATTATTTACTAAAATCTAAAAACCCTCTTTCATAAATTATGTTTCATACATCTCTCAGTACATCATTGTGGATGGGTGAGGTAAGCAACATGATGAATTTAGTTTTAGACAAACGCACGGACAGCCATTCACATTCATTCATTCAATTCATTCAATTTCAATGACCGTCTACTACTTCTCACTCACTCCAATTAGCCCCCCCCCCCCCCCCCCCCTCTCTCTCTCTCTCTCTCTCTCTCTCACACACACACACACACACACACAAACATCCCACTCTCTCTCTCATTCTGTAGTAGACCTAGGCCCTAGGCCTAGACGTCTAGATAGTAGCTGTAGAAGTATAGAGAGAGAGAGAGAGAGAGAGAGAGAGAGAGAGAGAGAGAGAGAGAGAGAGAGAGAGAGAGAGAGAGAGATTGTGTTGTGATTGTTGTATGTTTAGGGAGTTTAACACAACAATTTTTAATGTACCTCTTCACTTGAAACCAATGTCATATGAAAGAGCTAGCGGCACTGATTACCAAAAAAAAATAAATAAATAAAAGTTTAAATTTTGTTACTGGCAAAATACTGGCTGTCTCTACTATTCTCATCATGGGTAAGAATAGAAAAACGTTCGACCTCTCATCCTGGGTGAAAATAGAGGTAATGGCACCTTCTCGCTATCCTCACACCTGTAATTTACTGTAATAACCAACAGTTAGTCTAGCCAACGCCCCTCCTCGCTGCTATTCTGATCCCTGTATTAACCAAGAGGTAGGGTTAGCCTAGCCGCCGCCCCTGACTGCGTTTAGTGGTCGTTAGGTGGATGAACATACATGTCTGTCCCCGCGGAAAATTGCAAATGAAAACCCAAAAATTGCACCCAAAATTCAAAAAATTGCATGCAAAAATTGCAAGGAAAAATTGCAAATTTAAGACATTGTTTTCAATAAACAGCGCACAATAATTTATTCTTGCTTTAATTCTATGACAAGCACTGTCCACCAATTTTAGTTGGTATGTATTATACAGTATTGTGTTCATAAATTACATTAAATTACATTGATATTGACATTGCATACACAGAAGAGAAATAATATGCTAGGTATATACAGGGGATGCCACCAGGAGATTTTGAAAAAAACAAAAAACAACACTTTTACACAAATGCATGGATTCCTAACAATTATGTGGTAGAAAAGCTCATAAATTAAAAAAAAATAATTATTATTATCATTATTATTATTATTATTATTATTATTATTATTATTATTATTATTATTATTATTATTATTATTATTAATTATTATCATTATTATTATTATATTTCCAAGTACATATCATAATAATACAGTGGAACTCAGGAATAACGAGATTGAGGGGACCGGCCATAAAAACTTTCTATAATTTCCGAGTTACATGAATCTATGTTTATGATAGTATATTAAACACCCATTATAATAAAAAAAAAAACGATATATATATACATATATATATATATATATATATATATATATATATATATATATATATATATATATATATATATATATATATATATATAATAGATTGATGTTAGCAATAAAATTTTTATTAAATAGCATAATGTCATATGGAGGGTAACAAATGACATAAATTTTGTCCCTGCTTACAATTTACATGATTCCTTTCATTTTTTTGAAAATATATATATCTAAATCGTGACTTATTTTACAAATTCAAAAGAGTGGAAAAAATTAGAAGTTCTCGCTATTTCCGAGGTAGCCTGTTTATCTTGTCAAAAAACAGGGATTTATGTTTTACTCGTTATGTCCAAGCTCGTTACTTTCGAGCTCCGCTGTATATAATAATAATAAGTGCATTTATTATTTATATAGCGCTCTTTGCTGCAACCTCAGAGGGCTTTACAATAAAAGTGGTATATTAAGAACAAATACAAATGTGTGACGGTGGCAGTAGTATTTTCCTATGTTTAGCATTATATAATTATATGTGACTCCAGAGCATGGAAAATTGCAAAAAATTACGGCAATTGTCAGAATTGCGGTAACGACGAAAAATCACGGCCGCGTTGTGGAGGGACAGACATGTCATGTATATTTAGAATTTAGACTGGATGGGCTTGAGATATGGGAATCATGTTGGAAATCTGTATACGGAAGTTAATCAATCTCTCTCTCTCTCTCTCTCTCTCTCTCTCTCTCTCTCTCTCTCTCTCTCTCTCTCTCTCTCTCTCTCTCTCTCTCTCTCTCTCTCTCTCTCTCTCTCTCTCTCTCTCTCTCTCTCTCTCTCCTCAACTGCTTTTAGTGGTACTCTACGTAAGGAGGGTGAACATACATAGTTTAGAATTTTTCTCGCTATTCTCAACCGATCATCATCATCTCTCTCTCTCTCTCTCTCGCATATTGTCGTCACATAAGGTCGATTATGCTGCTCTTCTGAAGTGTTTTCAGTATAAAGCAACTTAATAGTTAAGTTGATTTCATCATAAGAACTACCCCTAATCACAATAGAGCGACATAAGCTGACACATAAATGGTCTGCTGATCAGGCATATTTTTTGGACCGTAACGGGAACAGTATGGGTGTTTTCTATCAACAATAAAGGGAAATCCTTTGATAAAAATGAATGAAACTTGGCATACAATTAGGAAAGAGGTCAATCTATCCTCATGCCAGCTTACCAGTTTATCCCATTTTTAGAACTCACCCACTTTTTGCGACTGTTTGCAGTATTTTGAAACCTATTTGGAGATACATCTTGTACAGTGGCAGGGTAATTCATTAACATGTGTCCTCTATAATTTTCAAACTTAAGACATCTAGCATAAGTACTTTTTGCCGTCATCGACAAGCTACATCATATGAAGTTCTAAATTTCTCTTGTAACGTGGCATCTATATCAAGGGCTTCGCTCGGTCTTAGACCCAGATTGGTTCTTACTGCAAGCAATTTTTTTTTTTAATGTTCCTCTCTAGAGATAAAAAAAGTTAAGTTTCAAATAAATAAATAAAAAACAAAACAAAAAAAACCAAACACATTATTAAAAAACCAAAAGGAAAACTTTGTACAAGTTTTAATCAAAAGATTGTGTTAGCCTGATATCATTGCCTGTTAACACAGTTTTATTGATGAAAGAGCACGTCAGATTAATATCATTAGGTTACACACATAGAATTGTAATATTTTGTATAAATTCTCCTTATCTGTTAAAAGTTTTATTTTGATCTTAACAGCTTGATTCCACCATGGATGAACCCTTCATATCAAATTTATTTGAACAACTTGGAGAAGCTGTGGTGAAAATCACACTATTAAACCCAGCTAAATCATTTGGCGTGTAAGTATTGTTATTAGTTTTTGTTTATTTGTTTGTTTATTATATTGCTTGGTATCAAATTGTCTTTTTCCTTAAAATCTCAAATTCAAATAATGCCAATAATGCCAGTGATTTAGGGGGATCCTGATAACTCATTTGTTAGAGCGCTGGCTTCACAAACAAAGGGACTGAGATTGATGATTCCTTTGTTTACCCGAACTATATTTGTAAACAGGATCTTTAACTGTATTGATTTCTAT
>NC_088360.1:123210546-123218046 GCF_034508935.2 Berghia stephanieae
TTTATCATTTTCCAATGATTCAATGCTCCTTTTATGACTACAGTGGTATCACTCGTTTTTCTTTTAGTCTCGTCCAAAATTATCTTTTATTTTAATGATTAGAAAATAAAATCATATGAAGAAAGCTTCTCCACTCTCATGTATGATTAAGAACCCTACTTACCATTCACATCACCCTGAGGTAGTCTGCATCAGCCCGTGCCTCTTTGCAACAGGTGCAGTTCTGCCATACATTGTTTGTGTGGAGTGGCCTTGAGTTATAACCCATAATATGATATTTTAAAAAAAGATTTTTTTTCATTTTTTCTTTCTTTACAGAAGAAATTCAGACTTAATCCAGCAAGCTATGGTAGAGATCGTGAATTGTTGTAAGTTAGCATTTCTATTGTGCATTATATATATATATTTTTTTTTTTTCAAACGTAATATTCTTGAATGAAAGGTAAATACAAATCAATGTTGGTTGCTCCCACACAGTTCATAATACGTTTTTTTTTATTTTCGAATATTATCAGGGCCTGAATCAATGGGAAAGAAATCCAGACATTGATTGAAGAGACCTCTTTTTGTTGATGTAGATTTGAGTATTGAAAAGCAAGATTTCTTTCCTTATACTACAATTACAATTAGAATACACATTTAACCAAACTTCTTGAAAAGAAAAGAAATACTTTTTTTCTGAAAATATGAAAAAAATGAAATCTATTGATGGTTGTTGGTTGGCAATGCATTGACCTTTGACATAGAGAATGTTGTTTTTTTCTTTTCAAATGAAACAATTATATGTATAGATTTTGAAAACTTTTCTTTTGATTATCATGATTGACTTGACAACTTTGATATCATATAGTATGAAACTATTTAGTGTTTATTTACTTCAATGATGAACTAAATTTTAATCATTTTGGTTTTCCAAACAGACCAGAGTTTTCTTTGTACGTTGGAGATCTGACTTGGAATGTTGATGATTATGCATTGTTCTCTTTCTTCCAAAAGAAATACAAATCTGCAAGAGGTGCTAAAGGTAATAAGCGTGACAGTTTAATAAATGGGTATCACTCGTCATGTGTTCACAGCCTTTCCAAAATACTATTTTTAACACTTTTTAGTAATTTAGTAATTTATTATCAACCTATTTTGTTGGAGAAGAAGTCTATAGCACCAATTCTTAAAGTTGTTTAATGCAGAAAATTTCAGATTTTTGCATATCATTTGTGAAAGTACTTGATTATGATTTTTAACTCTTTAATGGCTGGACTAAAAAAGTGTTTCAATCTATGATTTCTGCTTTTTGTTGTTTTTTTTTTTGTGTCTGTTTATGTCCATTTTCACCAAGGAGAGTTTTAATGACTGAAAATTATTACATAAACCTAAATCCAGTCTGAAAAAAAGGTTAGGATGTTGATGATTTATAATAGAATTTTAAAATGTTTATTGTTTATCATGTAGGTATTACAAACATAAAATGTATTTTTAAAAATTGATGCTCAAGGTTTTCAGAAAGATTTCATTTTAAAAAAAAAGAATGGCTAAAAAAATTATACTCTTTATGATGAAAGAATGACAATTAGATAAAAAGTCGAGTCATATATTGCTTGTTGGGGGATATTTTTTTTTTTTTCATTCTTAATATCATGAGAAAAAGTATGATTTGCCCTTGATATTGGGTATTCTAAATATTTATCTCAATCTATTTTTTGCGAATTTAATCAAAAACAATGTTTTGTTTTTTTTGTAATTGTAATTTTTAAAAATAAAAAAAAATAAAGTTTAGTTTAAGATGCTCAGTGACTCTCCTCTTTTTCAGTTGTGACAGATTCCACAGGCAAAAGTAAGGGATATGGATTTGTGAGGTTTTCTGAAGAAAGTGATCAATTGAAAGCTCTTATTGAGATGCAACATATGCCTGGATTAGGAAAACGTCCAATCAAAGTCAGTCTTGCTAAAAAGTAAGTAATGTGTTTGAAGAGGGGTTAAGAGGAAAATAGAAAATGAATGATAACTATTAACACAATGCATGATGGATAATCAATTACGGATTTTCTTCTAAGGTGGTGGCAAAAACTCAAAACTCGTGACCAGGAACTCCCTAGCCGGAGTCAATGCTAATAACTCCAAAAGAAATTATACCAGAACCGTTCAGATGTAACAAAACAATGCCACAAAGATAAAATGGTGTTATTAAAATTTTAGCTTAATAATGCTCCACTTTTTCTATAGTTAATCGTCTCCTGAAAGCTGGAATATGATTCCAAGTATGGGTGAAAGAATGATAGAGGGGTGGTTGGGTGGATGGATTGATGAGTAGATTTTATAGAGCATGGGTCTCAAATTTCCGCTATTTTGGGGATTTCGGTATTTTAAGTTCTCTCTGGTGCTTTTCTCCAATATGGTCATCTGACCAAAGGGATGTCCTCCACAAAATGTGACATTTTAAAGATTAAATTCACAAAACCTGTCAGATATGTGCCTCACAGATGGCTTTCTGTCTATGATATATCTTCTAACTTTCAGAACTTGAATCTGATCTGTGAAAACCAGTTTAAAAGAAATCTGTCCCAAAAAATGAAAAGATCATAAACCTTTTAAATCCCTTGAAGAGTAAGACAATAACATAGCAATAACAAAATATGCATAGCATTTGTAGTATTTAATTTGAGGAAAACATTTACCGGAGGCTTTTTTAACAATGTCATGCCTCTAATTCAAAAATATGTTTGTGTGTTTTGTCTGTTTTAATCAACATATTTTATTTTAGAGACAGGAGGAACTTTTAACAAATATTCTGAGTTGCTTTATAACACCAGAGGCACTGCAAATGGCCAAATTAAAAAAAAAGCTTCTAATGTGAAAATTGATAATTTAAATTTTCTCAAGAGTGATTTAATGTTTATTGGTGAGTTTGCTAATAAATTAATAATATAGACACTTTCACAAAGGGACATGGTTTTCCTTTTCGAAAATTCCTATTAGAGACCCGTAATAGATTAATATATTATAGTGAATAATGGTTAGATCTGTAGTGGTTGTGTGGAAAGGTTGATGGCTGGTCAGGTGTATTGATGGATGGATTGAATGCATGTCCATCCTCACCCCCGACTCTTTAGCATTTTTCTCTTGTTGATATTTCTTATTTGATAAGATTTGAGTTTGAATAAGTCACCACATAAACTAAAAGGCCAGGGAGGATATCAAGCTAACTCATTTGTAGCCGTACCAAAAAAAAAAAAAAAAAGAATCAAGACATGTGGACATCCTCTGGTTATGAGTACTCTGAACCTTGGAGCCCGCTTGGACATGAAGAAAAAGATAACAGTAATGACTTTGTGTGGATGGGGATTAGTGTGAGAAAGATCTACTCATTGATAATTGAAATATTTTCATTACAGGCCTGAATCATCTCACTTTACAAATGAAGGTCCAGAATCTGCTCCATACTCATCATCCTATCACAGTGGAGGTGGTGGTGGTGGAGGCAGCAGCCATTATTCATGGGGTGGTATTTCATATCCATACCATGAACCATCCTCCTCCCATCATCTAGATTATGGGGTAACTATGCTTCGATTGTTCCTCTTTTCTTCCTTAAATCAATTTGATTTAAGTAAATAACATTTGATCAACTTTGGTATAGACAATAATAGTTTAACTTTGGAAATTGGTGTAAGAAACGTTGTGTGACTAATTTTATTTGCATCTATGATGTTTATTTACATTATTGTTTTAATTTATTTTAGAAAACTGTTAACCATAGTTAATTAATGACTTCTGTCAGTAAATTTTCCCAAATAGATCTTTGAACCTTGAACCGTTATTAAAGAATTGAATTTTCTTTTAAAATTAAAGTCGAGCATCTAGCAATAAATGTTATAGTAAACATAAGAAGAGTGCTGAGGATGGAAAGAACAGAGAGTTCATGCTCATTGAGAAAGATAAAAAAGAAGACATGCAAAATCCATGGGACATATTATGAGAAAAGAAGGGTTGGAAAACTTGATAGCTACAGAAAAGCTGGAAGGAAAAGAGCATTTGGCCAGCAGCGACAAAAGATGATGGACAGTGTGACTGAATGATGAGGGACGGAAGGGAAAAGGCACAGTGCAGAAGCTTCAGGAAAGAGTGTAGTGTAGAGCTTTATTGCCATTGCGGTGAAGCATGCACATAATGAGCTGAGAATGTCCCCTAGTTGATGTTTACTAGTTTTGCCAACTACTACAACTACAAGGCTTTTTGGTTTAACTATGTGATCAACATTTCTTTCTGTTAAAATGCACAGATCTTGGAAACATTATCATAAAAATAATTTAAAAGATCAAGCATTTAGTTCCATTTTCTCCCACAAAGAACCTGTTTCCTAAAGCTGATCCCCCTTTTGTTTGTAAAACAAAGGCTCTAATCTTCTAAATAGTTTTATTAGGGCAGGGAATCATATTATTTGCAACTATCTCACCTCACCCGTCTTTTCATTGCCTCCTCCAAGAAGTCCTCCTCTAAAAGACTTTGACAATAGGGTTGACTTGTCTGTTTTGCTTTATGTGGCTGTGTATGCAGAATTTAGGGGGGGGGGGGGGGGCAAGGGGAAAGGTGTGTTGTGTTTTTAAAATTCAATGGCTTACGAAAATTGAGATTTTTCACTTGTGTTTATATAGATCATTTGGTAATAATGGATTCATTTTTAAATCCTAAGGTGTCGGCATATCAAGATCATGTTCCAAATTCACCATCACCACCACCCATAGATGAAGATGCAGAGGTATTGGAAGGTGAGTGTTTACCGTAGGCTTAGACATACACATTGTGTCCCAAATTTAGAGTGTTTAAGGAATTACAACTGAGTTTCAATCATTGCACTGATACAGTAAAATTGGTTACTTTGTTCCAATAAGAAGTAACAAACTGAGGAAAATGTCACTTAATTCTTGAGTTCTCCAAAGATAAGGAAAAGGTTCAGAATCGACTACTGTAAATCATTATTGATTGACCTTCTGGTATGCTTTTTTACATTATAGAATTGGCTTGAATTGTTAACTTAAAATTTTGGATAGAGGTGAAATGGCATTAATAGTATATAAAAGAGTAGGCCCTCAGAGAGGTCAATTTTCGGAGAAAATCTGATTTATGAAAAATGGTGTGTAGGAGAAACACACTATCATTTCATACCTATGCATTTGTTTAAAGGAACACAGGAATGGACACCAGTTTCTGTTTAATATTCTCCAATTCTATTGTCTTTGTTCATTTCAGATCCAGAGCTGGAGATAAATGTCGGCAAAGAAAACAGAGAATACATTGAATCTAGTGAGGTAATGTAAAAAGGAGTTACAATATTATATGGGCTGCACGAGACTGACAAGAAAGGGGAAAAATATAGACTAGAGTTATGGTCGGCTGTAAACAACTTTGATATAATAAACAGTTGACGCTTAAGGATTTCTCTGTATCAAATAAATAATGAAATATGGGGTTGGTGCTCTAAATTGTTGTCATGTAACTTGAAAAATAGAATTTGTAAAAGGGAAGTGACATTGAGAAGAAAAAGCTCGTGTCAGTTGAAGATTGAAAGCAGTGGACTAAAGGTGAAATATTCTTGGTTTACATTTTCTCATTTATAACATATATGCTCTGACTAGAAATAGTCTAATGGTTATTACTCGTCTACCAAAATTATTTCTTATTTTATATTTCTCTACAACATCTACAGATTATAATACCTAAAATGAAATTATTTATCTTCTTTCTTTTTTTCTCAGTCATTTTTCACTGCTTTGGAAACTTCAAGATGGCAGCCATTGGATAATATCATGTCTGAAATTCCTTCATGATCGCTTTTGACACATAATTAAGATTATCTAGCATCTGCTTTTGTTGCCACAAAAAAATGACAAAAGTTGCCATTAATTGTCTACCTCTCATAGCCCCATGGATGTCTACCTCTTATAGTCCCGGGTTCACTCCCCACTGGTGTCAAGCTCTCATAGGCCCATGTTCACTCCCCACTGGTATCCACCTCTCATATCCCCGAGTTCACTCCCCACTGATGTCTACCTTACATGGTCCCGTGTTCACTCCCCAATGGTGTCCACCTCTCATAGCCCTGTTTTCACTCCCCACGGGTGTCCTCCTCTCATAGCCTTGGTCTCACTCACCACTGGTGCCCACCTCCCATAGTCCTAGGTTCATTCCCCACTGAGGTCCACCGCCCTAAGTCCTAGGTTCACTCCCATCTGGTGTCCATATACAGTGGTTACGAGTTCACTTTCCACTGGAGTCCATATCCAGTGATTCTGCGTTTACTCATAAGTGGTGTCCACCTCTCACAGCCCAGGATTCACTCCCTATTGGTGTCCATATCCTGCGGTGCCATGTTCACTCCCCAGCGGTGTACACTTCTTATCTTATAGTCCTGGGCTCAGTCCTTGCTGGTATCCACCTCCCATAATCCTGAATTCACTCCCCACTCATCTCAAAAAGTAGGTACGTAGGTACTCTTTGTGTCCATATTCTATAGTCTGAGGTTGACTCCCCACTTGTATCTACATTTTACAGACTCAAGTTCATTGCCCATTGGTGCCACCATCCTATAGCCCCAGGTTTACTTCCCACTGGTGTTCTCATATTAAAGTCCTTGGGTTTTCTCTCCACTTTTTATAACATTTCTTAGTACTCTTAGCGGGTGGTTGGATGGGAGCATCACCCTTGAATCATATACCTATGATGTTCGCATGCGTGTACGATCCGATAATGATGTCGTTTCTTCTTTTCTTTACTAGCCTATCCTACTTCTTTGGTTTGTGATTGTATTTTTGACAGGGGATATTTTTTTTTCTGTAAATCTTCTGCCTGTTTGTTCTTGGTTATTTATAATTTAGCTTATGATATCTTTAGGTTATGATTTTGATTTACATTTGTACTATTTTTGTTAGATTGCTTGTTTCTTTTGTTTCAGCGGTCTCTCATATAACCTCAATTGTGTTGGAACAGACCTAAAGCAACAAACATTAGTACTCTTAGTCCCTGGTTCACTTTCCCCTTGTGTCTACATTCCATTTCCTCGAGCTCATTCCGAACGACTACTACTACTACTGTTCACATCCCCGGGTCTCTCGGTTTCCTCCATCTAATATTAACCTCTCCTTATCCTTGATACAATCTCCACGGGTGTCCATCTTAAATGGTCCTTAGTTCAATCCCCACTGGTGCCTACCAATCAGAGTCCCAGGGTCAATCCGCACAGTCACTTTGATATTGATACGTTGTAGTGAAATGACACGAGGGCCTCACCCCTTTATTCTCTGATCAGAAAATGAGCAATCTATTGCTGTACAGCAGTTGGAAACAGCTTGAGGATTATAGAGCTCTTTTCGATAAAAATATGACTGTGAAAAAATTATTCCACAATTGTTTCACTTGTTACAGTGAAAAAATTGCCTTGCCTTCCTTTATTTTTGCGTTTCTTCCTTTTTTTTTGTTGAGAAATGTGAAAAATCGCGGATTCACCAA
>NC_088360.1:123223046-123333046 GCF_034508935.2 Berghia stephanieae
TAAAGAGTTATGAATGAAAAAACTAAATGTGTCGATTGCGGCAAAACTGGTTGGATCTGGGTCAGCCCAGATACTGTCCTTTTGTTGGTTAGGGCAGTGTTGCTGTTGACCATGGACCCCTTGTAAAGCGCTTTGAGCACATTTAGTGGATATTGGGCTATATAAAGCTCAATTATATGTCCCCCATGGATATCTTATGCTCTTCTACTTGGCTTCATGTCCTCATCCCAGACTAAAATTACTTGGTCTTGTTTTTGCCCTTTGTGAGATCCTCAGCTGAAAGGTAAACATTCTATATGTCAAATATTTGTTAGGAAATGGTTCACATGTCGCTGGAAGTAGCAAATGTTTTGGGATTGCCCAATGAAAATTAGGATGTTATAGGTTATTTATTTCTGCATAAATCACTTTTTAATTATTTATCCTTGGGCTTTTTAAATGTGTGGCTATGTGGTCTTATAGTATTGTACGACACTCGCCTTTGACCAGAAGTCCCACTTCTTGAGTGGTGTATAATTAAGTCCCTTGGAAAAGGCTCTATACCCACATTCTCTAACCATACTCAGATGTAACAAGTACCTGTTCGTTAACAGCGTTGTATCTGTCGGAAAAAAAATTATTATTGCCCAACAGGCATAATTTCTCATTCTACATGTTAAGTGTTGCTGTTGGCTGGGGACTCCTGGTAAAGCGCTTTGAGCATGTTTAGTGGATTTGGGCGTTTCATAGCACTCGTGACACTTTTACTTTTAGATAATTTTGCTGTCCGGAAATAGGAAAATGTAGGAATAGTTAACCACTGAGTCACATTTTAATTCCAACATCACCCATCCTGCTGATGTTACTCCCCCACTCGCTTCGATTGATGAGCAATCCAGTCTACAGCCACCTGCCAATCCCACATCTTCTGCATCTAATCACGTCACCTCAGACGCTAGCCCGGATACTTCTAACAACCTTGTTGGTAAGATACCTCCATCCATCCATCTCAGTGCTGCTGAAGAATCGGTACTTAGCAAGGGTCTCACTGAGACACACTTGTTGTCCTACCGCATGGATTCAGACGTTCACCAGTTTATGCGCATCTTACGTTTAAGGTATCATTTTAAGGACAGGGAAGAAACTAATCAGGAAGAGGATTCAGATGACCTCTTTGCTCAATTCACACATATAACAGTCTCTGTACACCCAGTGGCCCTGACAAATCATCCACCGTTGATCTCTTCATCAAAACATGCCTCAAGCAAATTGATAGACGGAACACAATTGACCAGAAATGGTCAACAGGTCAAATCTCACCCCCGCAGAATGGGAAGTTATTAATTAGATCGTTAAGATCTCGTCGTGATATAGTCATAAGGGGACTGACAAGGGCAGAGCAGTTGTTGAGTGGGATGCCAACCTTTATAAGGATGAAGGCCGCAAGCAGTTGAGAGACCAGGTTTTCTATGAGACCATACGACAACACCCAACGCTTATCAAATTTTGAACATGAAAGAAAGTAGTCAACAAATTTCAAAATTAATTTACAAATAATATATAATCAATTATCAATTTCACAGAAGCACAAATCATTACTAATGAATGCATAAAAATTAACAAAATCATAAACATAAATTACAAATTACATTACAGGAGTACAGCAATCCATATCAAACATGAGGTACAAGGAATGGAGTCTCTACTCTTAGCTGTTATCAATATCTGACCAGCTATTATGAATCATGAGATTATTTGTTTTTATTCTTCGATTCTCTTGTTCAAGGAAGCATTGCTCAAATCTGATCAATCATCGGAATTGCTCACCAATTTTAAAAATCAAAAGAATAGACTACCATTGGCCTCTACTGGATAAGTAGGGGTAAAAAGTGTATAACATATATACTGCTACATTTTTAACTTGACATACCATTTAAAAATGAAATTTCTTATACACAAACCAATAGATTTTCGTAATAATAAACATGAGTTCACAATGTTAAATATTACAGTCAGAAGTGGGTCGATATATATGTTTTTTGTTTCTTTAACTTGTAGATCTCGTGCATGGTATGCGTTTTTCTAGTTTTTGATAGATAATTGACAATACAGTCAAATACATTAATGTAACACACATTCAATTTTGATCGTTTCCATGACCATTTGCCAAGGATATATAAAATGTGATTTATCTGTTCTTTTGTTTGTTTTTTTTTGTTTTAAGGGTTTTACAGTGTTTGCAACACAATTAGCTTATAATCAGCGCCAGTAAAAAGGAAGAAATTGTTTTGTTTTTGAGGGTTTTACGGCGCTTGCAACACATTTAGGTTATATCAGCGCCAGTAAAAAGGAATATGGGAACTGGGATCAGATGTAGATTCCAAGAGCATTCCACCAATGTACTTAGTTTGAGATCACCTATAACTATAAGTCTCATCCGGACACAAGCACAAAATCCAACAAAGAGGAATACACTCAAGTGCTTACATTATACATTCAAAATAATAAATATAATAATACATAACAGACAGATGATTTACAAGGAAAAAAATATCATCTCCCAAAACAATAACTATGCATTTGACTGTTTCCCTCCCAGCTAGGACTCCGGCCAGGGCGAGGACAAAACCAAGTAATCTCATTCCAAGACAAAGAAAGAGAGCATGTAGGAAAACAGATATAAGGGGATAGAAGACACAGTATGTACCCCCCCCCCTGCCCACTAAGGAAGAAAATGGGATAGTCAAATTCTAGAATTACAATTAAAGCACCCAAGAAAAAGTAAGACAAAGGGGAACTGGGATCAAATAGGGATCAGATGTAGATTTCAAGAGCATATCATCAATTACTTAGTTTGAGATCACCTATAAGTCTCATCCGGACACAAGCACAAGATCCAACTAAGAGGAATACACTCAAATGCTTACATGATATATTCAAAATAACAAACATTAATAATACATAACAGAGATGATTTACAAGGAAAAAATATCATCTCCCAAAACAATAACTATGCATTTGACTGTTTCCCTCCCAGCCAAGGACCCCGGCCAGGGCCAAGACAAACCAAGTAATCTCATTCCAAGACAAAGACAGAAAGCAAATTGGAAGGTGGTAGAAGACACAGTAAGTGCCCCCTGCTTATCTGTTTCTGATAATGCTCAGACTTATTAAAGATAACAGGAATCAATTGGTGAGGATGTAGCTTTAGTTGATGGTCTAGACAACGGGGACTGGTCCTGATGATGGGGAACAAAAGATTCCATGAGCTTTCTATCAATGTGTCTATTTTGACATTACCGAAAAGCCTCATCCAGGCACATGCAAAGGATCCCGCTATAAAGGATAAGCTCAAATGTTTACAACGCATAGTATGAAAACAAAAATACAGTGGAACCTCCCGATTACGACACCTCCGAATAACGACAACCTCCTGATAATGACATTGACCCGTGGTCCCGATTTTTTTTCTATTTAAGATCAGTAAAAATAACCTCCAAATAACGACGCACTTTTTGATAAAACCTCCGAATAACGACATCATTTTGGCGATTTTCGGCAGTTTTCGTAGATAAAGAGCAGTATAATTAGGTGCCCCAAACGTAAACAACAACAAGTTGCTAGTGATTTCCGTTAGGGACCGGAATAATTTACGCACAATATAGGTCTCCCAATTTTGTAGTTTGAGTTGTAGGCAATACACTTTCAGTATTGAAAATATGTTTACATAAAATCTAACAGTTGAAGAAATAATAATATAAGGCTAAATTATTATGAAAATCAGGCTCCGAATAATTCTCGTTTTGTTCACACCAGCGCAATAATTTGCTCTGGTCTAAAAATAGATAGACTGTAACTTTTGATAATTTTAGAAAATTTTACCTTTTGTTCCATAAAATATCCATATCTAGACATTATTTGATGCATGATCGAGTATTTATGAATATGTGTTTCTTTTGCCACCTAACAGCCAAATTTTAAAGGTTATTTTTTTCTATTATTTACATTGGAACGTGAGCTGTCAAGACAGGAACATGTGGTTTGCCACGTGCTTCTCGACCTTTGTTTACGTTTGGGGCACCTAACTTTACTGCTCTATACTAAAAATACCGAGTATGAGTACTCAAAAGTTTATAAAAACGATTCCTGCTTGAACCAATGGGAACGCAGCTTTTTTTGACGAATCTTGGCTGATATGCATTAATAAAAACCAAGGTATAAATGTAAGTGTAAGCAAGTAAACACAAAATCTTGGAAAATGTGATATTATGTGGTGATAGAAGTAGTAGTAGTAGTAGTAGTAGTAGTAGTAGTAGTATAGTAGTAGTAGTAGTAGTAGTAGTAGTAGTAGTAGTAGTAGTAGTAGTAGAAGTAGTAGTAGAAGTAGTAATAATAATGATAATAATAATACTGTGTGTGTGTTGTAGTAGTAGTAGTGGTATAGTAGTAGTAGTAGTAGTAGTGTTTTTGTGTGAGGAGGAGGAGGAATTTTGTTTGTTTTAAAGGGTTTTACAGCGCCTGTGACACATCTATGTGCCAGTAAAAAGGAAGAAAATTGGATAGTAAAAACATTCTAGATTTACAATTGAAATGACATAAGAAAAGGTAAGACAAAGGGGAATGGTTTAAATAGGGAAAAGATGTAGATTCCAGGAGCACACTATCAGTTTACTCAGTTCAGATCACCTAAAATACTCATCCAGACACACGCACAAGAACCCTCTAAGAGGAATACACTACAATGTTTTGTTTGTCTTGTCAATGTTAATAAAAACTGGTCCCGCGGGCCTTACCACGCCCACTTTGTCCACCATCTTGGAAACCTCTAAATAACGACACCTCCGGATAACGACATAAAAACTCGGTCCCGTGGCATGTCGTTATCGGGAGGTTCCACTGTAGTACATTGACTTTACAAGGAAAAAATTAACATCTCTAAAAAAGAAAGGAATCATAAATTCACCTACCACCCTCTCATCTAAAGATTACTGCCAGGATCAGGGAAAAAAATGAGCAATACCAATTTAGAACAGATACGAGAGCAATGTGGAAAGGGAAAATACAAAGAGGCTTAGGACCTGCCACTTAATCTAACCACAACAGCCAGACTCTTTGCAGACGATACTGCAGTCAACAGCACTGACAGTGACAAACTGCAAGCGGATCTGCGTCAACTAGAAATATGGGAAGAAAGCTGGGATATGAAGTTCCACCCAGCGAAGTGCGAATCAATGTCCATAACAAGATCAAAAACACCCACGATAACTGAATACCACTTACATGAACATACATTGGAGACAGTGAATGTTGCAAAATATCTTGGTGTTAGCATGAAAAAAGACCTAACATGGGATGAGCATATTAACAAGATCACAAGTAAGGCAAACAAAACACTGGGATTTTTAAGGCGTAACCTAAAAATTAGCTCCTCGAAAATCAAGGAAAAGGCATACATAACATTTGTAAGACCTGTTCTGGAATATGCTTCCACTGTTTGGGATCCCATACCCAAAAATACATCTAAAAAATAGAATCAGTGCAAAGAAGAGCTGCACGCTACGTCCTGAACAGACATCACAACACCTCAAGTGTATCAGACATGCTAGAAAAACTACAGTGGCCGAAATAAGAACACCGCAGAAAATCAGCAAGATTAACAATGCTATTTAAGATCAAGCACCACCTTGCTGAATGCCCAGTCATCAAGAAAAAACTGATACCAGCACCTTTGAGACAGAGAAGAGGTAACAACAACCAATACAGCCTCATAATACCGTGGTTTTTCCTTCTTGCCGCGTACGGTCAGAGACTGGAACCAGCTTGACGCTAAAGTGACCGAAGCCACTACAATTGATGCTTTTGTGGCAAGTTGCTTTGCAAATACTTAGACCTTACACAAACCACCACTGACCAACGTTGACGACCCCTGAATGTCCCTGGAAATTGATTACTAACGATTATAAACAAGGAATACAGAGAGATGAGAAAGCAGTTTCATATTTGCCATAATAATCAACCAATTGATTGTGGGCAATCAAAGGAAGAAGAAGAAGAAGGCAGATAAGACAAAGCAATAGTGACGTCAAATGACCCCACCCAGATTTTTATACACAAGACTTATATTCTATACACAATATCAAAGCTATTAATAGTTCAAACATCACTCACATACTAATTTTAATATTGCTATTTTCTTTCTACTTCTCAGCAAAATGAAATACTTATTTGTAGTGGAATTGATAGTAAAAGTAATAAAATCAAATCATTTTAATAATGCAACATTTATATATTAATGGCGCCGATTACTAATTGAGCGATGCAGTACAACTAATATTATATATAAAAACAACATTCACACATCTGGCATCAAAATGGTATCACAAATCCATGATATAATAAATCAATTCCACTGAGTGTCACAATCATGCAACAGAAATCAGAGCAATGAAAAATAGTCCAAATCTCTCAGCCCCCCAAAAAACATTGTTGTCATAATTTTTACAGAGTAATGCAATAATCATAAAACCCATGCTGCCTGATGTCATAAAATACTGCACATGTCAGGAAGATACAAAAGGTCATCCAAACGAACATCATTTTTATCAAGGTAACACACAATAAACTCACAATAAATTTGACTAAACAAAACCTTTCATTCATGATTAAAACAAAAAAATTATGATAAATAAATATAAATAATTTCTTTAAAATGATATGGACAAACTTAATTTTGGGAATAAATAATTAAAATCGATGTAGATTTATCAAATAATGTGATTATAGGGAATATTTGTTTCATCAAAAGAATGTTTAAAATTATCAAAGCTGTAAATCGAAATAAATATTCTTTAACAAAAAATAATTTCTAGTATTCCACAGCAATATAGCTTACAAAAGAATTGTGGTTCAGATGAAGAAGTTAAACGATTTTGATAATTAGGGTATAGTATAACTGTGCGAAGAAAGTAAGTATGAACAGCGAATTTGGTGAGCTCAAAGAGTGGATGCATTCAAGAAATATTGCGATCCAGAAATATATGAGGGCGATCCGCAAATTTCCCAAAATTGGCAAATCGTGGCAAATTTTGGGAAAATTGGCAAATCGCGTGGCAAATTTTGGGGAAAAAAAGAAGCGAAAACAAAATAACGAAAAAAAAAGGTGCGAAACTTGAGAAATGTTGCAGCATTTCCTGGGCCCAAACCAAGGGAAGCTACTCTCTACGGATAATGATCCTTTAAAATCTTTGTAACAACTTTGTAATAAATGTAGCCTCCTTAAATGTAATTAATTGTCTTTTATATATATTTTTTTTCTGTATCGCGTGTTAATTTTTACTGAAACGCTTAGTTCTCCTCAGCAAATTTTTTGGCAAATTTCTTGGCAAATTTTGTTTTTTTGGGGGGCAAATTTTGGCAAATTTCAGGTCCCAATTTGGCAAAAAATGCAGATGACAGATGTATGGCACAAGTAAAAAAAAAAGTAATAAAAGAATTTTAAAAGAAAAAAAGAGAAGAAAAATGTTGGAATAATTTACATTTAGAATGAAGTAAAAGACAAAAATAAAAATAAAATTTTTTAAAAATAATAACCTAACAAAAAAACATAGAGTTTAGAGAATTTTTTAAATGTCGAAAACAATAAATATCATTTTGTATATAAGCCAGTACACGTAAATGTTGAACAGCAGCCATAGGAATAAAAACGGACAATGTACATTGTTATTTCAGGTTCAATTTAAAATCCATATACCAACTGATACTATACAAAGAAAGGATACAGGAAGCAAGTATGACTAAAGAAATCTTCCTATTGCTGTTATAGTTATAGGTTTTGTGTGAGATTCACTTCTGTTGAAAAATTATGTAGCACTCAATAACTAAAAAATCTTTATTCTTCTTCTTATTATTATTATTACAGTGCAACCTCTGGAATATGACATCCCTGAATAACAACAACCCCTGGATAGCGACATTGACATCTGGTCCCGAATATTTTGCCATTTGTTATTTGTAATAAACCCAAAATAACGATATACATTTTATTAAAACCCCTTATTATTATAATATTTTTTATGATCATTTTATATTTTTGCCTAAAAGTAAAAGAAGTTCAACTTGAATCACAAGAATTTATTCTTCATTTGATAATCACACTTTAATCAATCAGTATGAAGAAACTACTAGTAAGGAAATGAAATTACACAAAAAAGAAACAATACTTCGTACAAACATACTTTTTCTGTATACTTTAAAAAAAAGTTCAAGCAAAGTAAAAGGGATTTTTTGCTTGCATAACATCTAAAAAGTAAGTAGAGGGGTAATAATCAATGGATTTGGAATTATTTGAGTTAATTTAAAATTTCATTAGAAGTTTGTTTATATCAAAACTTATTGGACAGATTTACGATGTCACCTATTCCACCACAAAAATAAATATATAATGTTTTATACAAATAACTCTACCACTACCAGCATGTTTAATTAACTGTTGATGAGTTTATGCATCTCTCCTTTGAATGGTCCTTGAACATTTGATAATTGGTCTAATGTCTCTGGTGCATCACTTTTCCATATCATTCTTGTAGTGAATACCATAGCTGGTGGATCATGTCCTCCGGCTATTTGACAGCTGTTTCCATGGCATTCTTGATGTGACGTCAGCTGAGTATCTATAGATACATATTTAGGATTCACTTCTGATAAATGGGTTGCAATATCATCCGCATTTAATTCAGGCCATGAAGTTGACGACTGGTGAACTACTCCAAGTAATTCTCGAATAAACTCTGACCCAGGAGCAGCAGCCACAACTGCAGTGTTAAGAGTTCTGTGTTTCTGGCGGTACTGACTACGATGCAAAGAGGCAACAGCATCAGCAACAGAAAAAGTGGATGGTGACACAGGCTTGACAAAAACAGCATCCCCAAAACTAGCCAATCCACCGTGTTGAAGAAGTGTATATAACATATAAGACATTGGGGAATGCTTAGATTCAGGGGTGATGTACAACCCTGTTGGAACAAATAAGGGCTTTAGATGGTCTGATAGGAAAAGGCGATCCCACAACTCACCTGCTGGCTTCCTTTGAGCATGTACATAGACCTTATCTACTTTTCCATTTTTGTAAGCACTCTTGATACTGACATACAGTAATGGTGTCATTACTGGTGATTCCTCTTTTAATATAATGTGGAAGTTGTTGGGAATATGGGCATTATGATCACCTGTGCTTAAATGAATAGGATTGGGTGAGCTGTAAAGTAAAGTGCGAACATATCTAAAAAATCTTGAGTCTGTATGAAGAAGTTCCTCAGAATAGAAGTAAGATTGCATGCTGACACAAGGAGCACTTTCAAGATTTTTCACTGTGTTGAAATCTGAAACGGTTGGACAACCAAGAACAGCTCGACCAGGGCTTTGACTGATATGATATGGTTCTGAATTTGGCACAATAAACAACTGGCTCTTACTCCATTTCTCTTCTTCTAAGTGAATGGTAGTGCTTAATTTATCAACAGGGCCTGCAAGAAATGACTGAGCCATAAGCCTTGTGACATCAGGCCTAGTGAGATTAGTTATAGCAACATCTCCCAAAAGAAAAACTCCATGTGCGTCAGGAAAATCGTCTTCATCAACTCCAGCAGACAAGTCATGACTACAGTGTTTAGGATTTTTTAAAGGTTTTAATCTTAACATGACAATATCCCTTTCTAAATCCTCCAACCATCTCCAGTAGCCATTAGGATCACTTCTTGGCTTTACTAGATAGTGAATGATCATTTTGTCGGGTCGAAACTGATGCAGGATGCTCAAAATAGAAATATATTGGGCCATTTCAAAATGTCCATCAGCACACCAAAGGTAATGCACAGTAAAGGAAGGCAAGCCAGGAATCAATACAGACTCTCTGAACTTTTTATGGTAATTGTTATTGTCCAGAGACCATTTCTTTTTAAGCTCAACAAAATCAAGTTTATTGGACTTGGTATCCCCTGCCACACTTTGCGGAAGACCAAATCTTTTAGCTGACAAACCACCAGGTTGATCATCTGCAGCATACAGGTATGGATACAACTTGCCACTGAGTGCATCCCATGCCCAGTTAGTGCTATCTGGTAAATTTTCCAAGAGATAGGAATTTCTTCGATTTAGCACATTTCCGCATTGAAACACTTGAAAGACGAGTATACCTGTAAGGATAGCTGGCAATAAGACAACCCATAGGTTCTTGATCAGGGTGTTTACTCGTATCATTGATGAATCGTGGTACATTATGATGGACAAAAGATTTCTCTGTTGATTAAAAAAATATATGTTAACATAGATTACTTTTGTTTGTAATAGAAAAAAATAATAGTGAGGTTGAGATTGAAATTAATTATAATTATATATCGTTGAATAATATTACTTGCATTTCAGAAACATTGTACCCTTGTCAAACTGGTAATTATTTATTCTTTGATCCTTATTTCACAAATATATTGAATTCCAGTAGAATTCTAGGAAGAAAAAGTTCTTGGTACCTACCAATAATAAGGTATGGAAATAGAGAAGTTTTAATATATTTCCACCAATTGAAACAAGAATTCATCTTCAAGCCTACCATTAATATGTCCACCACATCATTTGTCTTATCCAGATATCTCAGTGAAAATAATCTATATCCGGTGAGAGCTGAAGAGTGGCATGACACAGCTGGTCACAGCAAATTCATAAGGATCCCTAACACATCTATTCACTCATTGCTGAGGTGCCTATTGAACATTAAACTTGGTAACAGATAACTCTTTAGATGTATTGAAATGGACCTTATAATAAGCTATAATAATAAGTATACTTCTAAACATCTTTCGTCAAAACCTCAAGGCACTTAAAAAACAAGACAGTGTTTACACAGAATACATTGCAAGACCAAATAAACCAATATCAAAACAATACGAGCATGGTCTAGACGTTATTTAAAATATATATAGAGCTAAAAAAATCGTACAGACTGAGGAAGATCATTCCATATCGTGGGTCTGAATTTCATAAGAGACCAAGATTTTGGTCTCAATAGCCAAAATCGGCCAATTTGGCTAGGGAGACCAAAATCTTGGTCTCCCTAGACACTTCCTTATGTAATTATCCAGGTGTGTCATTATTCCGGGTTTTATAGATGGCAGAAAATTAACTTTTCTGCTGCCTCAGATGCCTCTTCATGATCCTTTTTAAAAAAATGCAAGATTCCTTTCCAAGAGCTTTCTCCTCTTTTTCAATTCTCGAATATCATCACTATCACCATATTCTTCCTTTTACTTTTAAAAGTAAAAGCTTTCTTACTTTCTTCACTTGTTCCTTTATTTTCATCTTCTCTTCAAAGTGATTAAATTACCCTTTTGCCTATCTTGCTGGGCTGACAACATCAGATCTATGTCAACCTGAGCTTTGCTGAGGAGTCCCAACAAAATTGATTTGATCCTTTTATTTTTATGACCCTCCTGGCCTTTTTTTTTCTCTCTAAATATAAATTTCCCGTTTGTTTGTTTTTCAAGGTTTTGGACAAATCAAACATGTTTTCCCTGGTTTTCAAGGTCTTGAAAAACAAAATTCTAAATTCCTGGTTTCCAGGTTGCGTGGGAACCCTGAAAGGGCACCCTCACCAAGCTCACAAGACAACAAATCTAACAAACACAACACACGGCACGATAGGCTTTCTAGATATGGATCGCACACTTTTTAAAACTTACTTTCATTCTATTTGCTTGGTTTCCTTTCAAGTCCAAAACACACCTGTTATTTTAATGTCGCAAATCTTGGTCTTTAAAATATCATAATTAATAACATTCATCGTTAATCAAGAGTTTAAAAAGAAAGAAAAACATTGGTAACTGGACTCATTGTAAGGGAAGTCCGGTATGAACGATTTGTTTACCCTCTGTTGCTTCTCGGCTTCTCGGTAATCATTTCCGGTTAAAGAGTCGTTGACTGTTGCTGTAGTCAATATCCTTCCACACCTCACGCTCTTATTTCAGTTTATGGGAGAAAAAAAACAAACAAACACACACACACACACACACACACACACATACACTTAAAAAACTAGAGCATTTATATAGGGCAATTAATCCACTAAACGTGCTCAATGCGCATTACAAGGGATCCCTAGCTAACAGCAACACTTAACAAGTATGACGAGACATGACGCCTGTTGGGCCATATATCGGCCTTTTTCAAAAATCTGCCAAATTCCTGTCCTGTGACGAAAATTGGATCTTTGAAATATTTGATGCATATATTGTTAGCAAATACTTGCTTACACAGTCTCACTACACATTACTAACTTGTATGAAACATAAAAAACGAAAATCGAGAGAGATTCAGGATAGTTATGACGTTTTGTATTGACTGGGGTAGAGGAAAATACCCTGTCCTTTTTTTTGCATGACGGCTTTAAGTCGAATTTTTAACAAAATGGAGTGTCTTGTTGTATACACCTATGAATTCACCTGATGCAAATTCCCATCTTCTAACATCCTCATAAAAGTTTGTAACAATCAGACTTTTTAAAGTTTTATTATATATTAATAAAGTCTGTCCCCAAGGGGGCTACTCATTCCTGTAACTGCAATGAAAATTAACCAATTAAAATCCTCTTAACAATAGAAGTTCAACTAACAATGTTTTCTCGCCGTAGCTACCCCTTTTCCATCACGGCCGAAACTACAAACACATGATTTTTTCATTCAGTGTGATTTCCAGTTCAACACCGCTTCAAGAATGGTGAGTAATGTTCAACATTAGACCATGACCCTCATTCCTGTTACCAGGGCTTGTTATTTAAATAAGAACTTGTATTAAAAATAAAAAGTATCAGTTTATAGCTTTTTTAAGGCTCTAAATAATAGTCATACTTTAATGTTGGAGTAAATCATATTTTAGGGATAGTATGAATCGAAGCGAGATAAACTCATCCCTGTTACACTCATTCCTGTTACACCTTGTTTTGTAACAGGAATGAGGGATGTAACAGGAATGAGTAAAACATAACAGGAATGAGTAACAGGAATGAGGAATGTGAACTTTTTAAAAATGAAACACATGTTTTATTGTCACTAAGTCCTTTGGAGCATAATGGCCCATAGAATCGGAGCTTATCCCTGTTTCTGTAGCATGAAACAGACATTTAACTTATGAATACGAGGTTGGTCTATAGCAAATTACATTCCACAGCAGCACTGGTACCATACTATACACCTGGGTGAAGCAAAGTGAAGCAACCGGAATGAATTTCCTTGATTAAGGAAACCACTCTATGGTTGTGGAGGTTTTCGAACCTGTTATCTCCATGTCGGGAGTCCCTTTCGGTAACCACTCGGCCACGGCGCCTCCACATGGTTTATCGATTCATAGCATATTCTTTTGTTTCATAAGGATGTGTTTGGTAAAATGTTTTGTAAACCACTGAAGTGTTACAGGCCTATGTCCATTGAAGTGGTAACATTCATTGTTACAACGTTACCATTAAAACAATTTTTATTGTTTACATATTAATTTCTTCCATTGCTGAAAGACTATTTTTAGTGCAAAGTTACCTTGCCAATACCAAATGCCTAATGTCCAAACATAGTTTGTTGCCTGTTAGGCTCAGATACATTTTAGATGATTACTATGATTTTAACGGCCCGGTATCGCTTGTACAAATGTGACATTGTATCACATAATAGTCTTCTTTGTTTCTTGACTTCATTCATGTTACACCTTGTTTTGTAATAGGAATGAGGGTGGCGAAATGTAACTTGATATTATTGTTCATTTTCAAGGGTCATAGCTTTGTTGTAACGATTGTTTTATTTTGTTTTCTTATCACAAAGGCCAAAAAAGCCATGACGTCAGCCGAGAGCAACGACTTGACCGTCAAAGACGAGATGGAGTTCCTATTCGACGTGCTGTTAATCTTTAAAAAAAGAACAAGACAAATACCAGAGCGACAAATCGAATGGAAAAAAAAGTCCATAAAAATTAAGACACCAAGAGAACAATGCAAACAGAGAAAGAATTGGATAAAAAATTATCACAAAATCTTGACCTGAGTTACACTCCATCCTCACACTCAAAATCTCCACTCCAGTATGTCTCTCGTCAAAGATATCAAGCTACTAAAACAGCCAATGAAACCTAAATGTTGAAAAACCAAAGTTTTGAAGAAGTGAAAAGGCTGTCCTCTCTTTCTCAATCGAAAAAGAAATCCGAAAAGTACAAAAAGCGCTTGGACAGGTCATTAAAAATATAAAAAAACTTTCGTTGACACCCCGATCAAAAACTAGAAAAACTTTTGAAAGATAGCAGAAAAAACAAAAAAGTGAAAAGAACATTACAAAATCATTTTGCACTCCTATAAGACATCAAACATTTGAGGAACAGAAGGCACATGTACACATCCGTGAAACATCTGGCAGCTGGTATGACTCTCAAAAAATATAATTTCTTGGAAAAATTCGGAAACGACGTCAAATGCCTCCAAAATGTCCAGATCTTGTCAAGCAAATAGTAAGAGATTTTTTCCTGAAAGGTGACACTTCTAAATTAGCTCCAGGAAAGAGAAATGCAAAAACAAGAAATAAAGTCAAGAAACAAAGAAGACAAATATGTGATACAATGTCACATTTGTACAAGCGATACATCTCTTGCAACCCATACGTGTCATTTTCTTCATTCTACCGACTTAAGCCATTTTGGGTTGTTACTCCAAGAAAAAGGGACAGAGAAACATGTGCATGTAAACAATGTGAAAACATTAACATGCTTACTTCAGCGCTTTGGAGAAAAGGAGTCAAGAATGTTCAATAATGTTGTTGGTCACATCAATGAAATTTCATTCATTTCTACAAAGTGATTTGAAGCAACATGTTTTCAAAGGTAATGATGGAGACATGCCTGAAGTTGCACCGGTTGACTTAAACAGTGATTCAAGGGATGAACATGACCAAGATGACATAGACATTAAGGTGATGCCGACTGAAATCGATTACAATGGTTTTCTCAAAAGATTGAATGAATACAAATCATTTGTTGAAGTGGTTGATGAATGTGAAAATCAAGCATTACGTGTTTGTGAAATAGTTGGGGCCAGCAGATGTGTAATCAAAACTCGCATTGGTATTGACAATAGGTGTACACATTTAATTTCAAATGATATACCTAGATCTCTGTGTGATGGGAAACAGTTATTTCCAGTCAAGCTGAGGGCCGATGGGGATTGCCTGCCTGCATGTGGTGCAGTGTATGCATTTGGCAAAGACACATAAACAGACGAAATACGAGTAAGATTGATACAAGAGCTGGCTTTACACAAGGACCATTATTTGTCAGATTCAAACCTTGCTTCACTCAATGACAACATCCAGACAGTTGTTGAATTTTTTGTCACAAACTTGGACCTTTATATTCCCGATGTTAACATAAGTGATAAAGATACCTTGGAAGAGTTGTTCAAACTGGACGTTATGTCATTAAGTAAACCAAAATCATACATGGGTATGTGGTAGCTTCTCGCTCTTTCCATTGTTTTAAAAATGCCTCTTTTGTCTGTTTATCCAAACATTCCGAACTGCCACGAAAGAGTATCCTGAATTTAACAAACAATGTTGGTGCTCTTTTGTGGGTCTCTACCAATATATGCCCCAAATCATCGTATAGGCGCCCTAACCATTTTGTTCCCCTTCTGAGTTTCAATCACTAAGCGTATTGAATTTATAATCCTTTCGAATAAATATGTTGTAATTACTCATTCCTGTAACAGAAAACTCATTCCTGTTACGTCCACTCATTCCTGTTACACAAACTCATTCCTGTTAAGAATGACTTTTTCATGTTTTTCATGCTAAATATAAATACTTGAAAGGAAATATTATTTGTGGTGGTTTAACACTTATATACCTAGACTATGGTAAACAATTTTTATTTTTGTCATTTTCCTATAATTTTTTGGAGATGATGATTGCTCAAATAATATCCTTTGTTTTCAAAAACTGATTTCTGAATGCCTTTTGTAAAACAATAAATGTCATTTTGTTGTCAAAATTAGTATCAATGCTCTGTGTTTATTGTTTTTCAATGTTTTATTTCAATAGTTGTCCAAAAATGTGTTAACTTATGTAATGTGACATATTTTTTTAAGCGTAACAGGAATGAGTCACATGTGGATCGTGTATCACAAATACTTAAATAAGTGACCAATGAAAACTCATTAAGCCCTGTTATTACAATTTTATGTCGCATACATATCACAGAAAGCATACACAAAATAATGAGTATGTTGGAAATACTTGACTTTTCAAAAATTGGAGGACTCGAATTTGGCGTTATTTTGAAAACGGCCGATATTACATTTTTGGGGGACAGACAACGCGGTTAACAGCCAGCTTCTCATTTTACACCTGAGCACAGTGAGAGAATGTGAGTAAAGAGCCTTTTCCGAGGACTCAACTATGCGCCGAACGAAGCTCGAACCCAGAACCCTCCGATCCGAAAGCGAATACCATACCACTAGACCACATAGGCATTCCATGAATGAATATAGCAAGATAATCCATCAGACAAACGCCTGGTGACAACAGGAATCACCCGTGTTGTCTAAAGTGAGCAAATTGGGTGTTAATAATCTTGCCCAAGGAAAAGAAAACGAAAGTGCTAGAGGCGGGGATGGCTCAAAAACGGGGATCTCCCCCCCCCCCCGCACCCCACCCCAACACACACATATAATGTGTGCATATGTGTGTGTGTGTGTGTGTGTGTGTGTGCGTGTTGTAATACATAACGCCTTTTTCAAACAAACGCAGACGAACAGTGTAAGCACGAATGTCAATTTCAAGCGTAAAAGAAGAGGGATTGCAGAAAGATTTCATTTTTATTTATGGACAGCAAGAAGTTCACGCTGATGGACAGCAATGATTATTTCACCCGCTTCTACTATTGCTTTAGGGGGTCATAGAGAATACAGTAGTCTGTGTACGGGGTAGCCTATGGCGAGGATGATTTGCTACAGAAACCAGTCCGTTGATTTTTCCTGATGAACGGAATACTGACCTCCACTTAACATTTTTCCCCTTCTAAATCTGCATTGTGACCAGCAGCAGTTGTTGTTGGAAGGTTTGTTTGTTTGTTGTTTTAATTTATTTTTTTTTCAATGTCGCATATTGTTCACTTGTAAAACAGCACTCTTCCAGAAATTTCCGAGTTACCACTAATTCGTCGATTCCAAATTTAAGAACGCATTTAAACAATTGACATTTTTTGCCATTTCTAGCAATAGAGAAAATAATTCATAATTATTAAACTATTAACCCTCTACTTACCACCCAACACAAAAACAGACATTTCTTACTGAAACAGAAGCACATTCTATACATAATATTGTTCGACAATGAGCTCTATTACAGAATGTCAAGTTTTTATAGCTGCAGCAAAAATAAATGAAATCTGGATGAGAAAAGTGACGGTTACATCGTAACAAATGTGACGATTTTCTAATAGGTGCAAAGGAGAGGGTTAATGTAACAAGAAGCTCAAGTAGGGCTAAAGCCGAAGTCTTCGGAGAAGAAATCCCCTCACATTCATTAGTCATGACTCCTGTGTGCTTTCTACTTGTTTTTTTTTTTTTTTTTTTTTAAAGTGCCGAAACAGCTTTTGAATCTGAATTTAATTCTGGTATATTTTTAGTGTACTCTTATCATTCCGGTGCCAGTTATGCAATGATATCACTAAACTTATTCTTTGTGTTGTTGGTGGAGTTCGTTTTAATTTCTCCTTATCCATATCCAATGACATCTGCACTCTGGGGTTACACTAAGGGTTCGAATTACTTTTTGTTCTTCCTGTATCAGTAATATGGCGTTAGCGTAATAGTTCAAATATCGATTTCCAATTAACTCTCAGGCTCAGAATAAGCTGCACAGACTTTGACTTCATCCAGGGGCGTGGCTATATTGGTTGATTTGGTGCCTGGCACCAATTCCATCTTTAAACAATGGATTACAGCATTTTAAAAATAACAAAACTAAAAAAATGGTATAAACCGCCTCTTACTTATTTAAGTAAGTCTTTTCTGTATATGTTTTTCTTTCTTTTGTATTTACAAATATAGCATGTTTTTAGTCATTTTCATCTGTAACTGGCACCACCTTATACTGTAAGCATGCCACGCCACTGAGCATAACCCTCTTAGTATGCTATGCTTTATAGCCATTCGGGTTTAGAAATTATTTTTTTTTTAAATTTAAATGAGCTTTTATATAGCGCAATATCCACTTAACGTGCTCAAAGCGCTTTACAAGGGGTCCCTGGTCAACAGCAACATTTAACATGTATAGGACGAGACATGACGCCTGTTAGGCGATATTACAATTTTTCGGACAAAGACAACGCTGTTAACGGCCAGGTACTCATTTTACACCTGAGTACGGTGAGAGAATGTGAGTAAAGAGCCTTTTCCAAGGACTCAACTATGCGTCGAGCGAGGCTCGAACCCAGGACCTTCCGATCCGAAAGCGAGTATCATACCACTAGACCACATAGCCGCACATATTGTGCCGCATCTATCTAGTTCTCTGCTTACAATCGTGAGCGCTATCTATCCATTCTATTTTCATATGGTACTGTCAGTTCGATTATTATAATAATAATAATATAATTTGTTCCTAGATGCTTCAGAATGGATCACGATGTTGAGTGTCATCCTAGTTTGTTTGATAACTCTTGTTAAAAAATAAGTTCTTAGCTAAAAATATAATGTCATTTTAAACTGGGTGCGAAGGGGCCAAGTGGTGAGGGTATGGCTGTTATCCAGAGGGCCCTGAGTTCGAGCTCCGCTTCATACATCGAGTTTGCTCACCTTCGACATCACGGGTGGTCCCTTTTGACATCAGACGGGGGGCGGTGGGGATTGGGGAGGCGAAGTGGTCGATTGGTTAAGGTATTGTACTGTGACCCGGAAGATCCCGGGTTCGAGCCTCGCTTCAAACATTTTCGTATTTTTCCTTGGGCAAGATTATTAACCCCCTAATTGCTCACTTGGACATAGATGATTCCTGTTTACATCAGACATCTTGTTTGGCGACGATATATTATTATGATGTCGTGCGTGGCGGAAGGGCATAATTTCAATTTTTGAGAGTATTTCTATTATAACGATGAGCCAAGTAATCCTTGCGATGAGCCCATAACAATTTTAGGTAAATAGACCTGCAAAAACACATTGATCTTAGCCTTTGAACTGGCTAAAATGTCAACGCTATTATGCTGTATAAAATAATGTCATCATTAAAACATTAAATTCCCCCGAGAACACTTAGTGCGAATTATGCCCATGACATGCTACGATAAATGGTTTGAAAATTATATAAAATGAGAAAACCACACTAACCAGTAGCATTTTTCTTTTCCTACGGGGACACGGAAAACAGTTTGTAACAACCCGTTTGAGTGAGACACAGTGTTAGATAATTTATAACATGTACGTTCATGTTAAAAATATAATTTTGTTTAGATAAAGTACTTGTGTGAGTTTGTTGTTTAATACTTGTCGGTTAAAAATTGAGCTTTGAAAATTGAGCTTTATATAGCGCAATATCACTTAATGTGCTCAAAGCGCTTTACAGGGAGTCCCTGGTCAACAGCAACATTTAATATGTAGGACGGGACATGACTATGACGCCTGTTAGGAGATATTACAATTTTTCGGACAAAGACAATGCTAGTAACGGCCAGCTACTCATTTTACACCGAGTATGATGAGAGAATGTGAGTAAAGAGCCTTTGAACCCAGGACCTTCCTATCCGAAAGCGAGTGTCATACCACTAGACCCAGTGACTTCTTAATAGTAGACAATGACTAGACCACATAGCCGTTTAAATAAAGTACTTGTGTGAGTTTGTTGTTTAATGCTTGTCTGTTAAGTATTAGTTAACGATATGTGTTTGTGCCGACGTGTACATTCTGCAGGTCTGATATCCGCCTGCATATAAGTGCAAGTCGGTTTATACCGACGTGAACTGAGTAGACTACTGGTAAGTTCACAAAGGTTTGTACCAAATGTAACTTTTGTTAGATTCAACACAAAAGGACAACAAAAGTTATTTTGAAAAGCTGTGGAAAATTATAGTTTTTACCGGCATCTCTGGATTAAAATCAAAAAGTCACACATAACACACACACACACACCCACACACACACATACACACACACACACACACACACACAAAGAAATTGTCCCCAAAAGCTGACTGTCTAATATTTAAACAATAAAAGAAATTTAATAGCTTTGCAAAGCACCCGTAAAGTGTGGAAAAAGTGTTTACATTGTCCACACTTTTTCGGTGTTTTAAAATTTTTCTATCTATTATTATTTTGATGACAGAGATTCTCATTTTAAAATGTTTAAAATGTTTTTCATTATTTTTTATCAAGAGATCCTGATGAAAGCAAACTCCTTCCCTAGTTTATTTCAAAATAACTTAGTATCAATCTCTTTTGTGTGTGTGTGTGTGTGTGTGTGTGTGTGTGTGTATGTGTGTGTGTGTCGACGTCACGAAAATGACCCTTTAATACGTTTACGAAGTCAATTTCATTTGGTTAACTCGAAGTTTCAATGAGACAACGTTTTCATTCATGAGGCCACTCCACGAACAAAGCTCAGGGGCGTGGCTATGACATAACCAATAATTGGTTGATTTGGTGCCTGGCATCGCATCCATACAGCATTTAAAAAAAAAAAAAAATTATTAAAACTGAGAAATGGTATATACCGCCTCTTACTTATACTTTGAGTAAGTCTTTTCTTTATTTACAAATATAACATGTTTTAAGCCATTTTCCTCTGATTCTGGCACCACTTTATACTGTAAGCATGCTACGCCACTGACAAATCTTATTCTTATCCTTGATTCAACCCGTCAATAAGGTGCCATGTTGAAATGGACTATAAATATTTTGAGAAAACATCATCGCATCTAAAGACAGTATTTTGTGGGGATGCTTAAGATGAAAGAAACAATTTAATTCATAGTAAAAATATGAGATTTGTTTTAGTTTTTTTTTAAATGATTTAATGAGAAGAATGAACATATTGTCCAAACCTGAAAAAAAAAGTTAAATTTTCTGGTAATTTTTAAACTTCAAAATCCCCTTTTGACATATGGTTTACCTCGACACAGTACCTTTTTGAGTTGGAAGGTCTCAATTAGTTCCAAACATAACAATATTTAGGACATCTGAGTCTCGTAAAATTCATGACACCAATCACCATCCTCATTGAAGGTATCTATTTTTATTCAAATATTATAACGTATCTAAAATTAGATTTTAACCAGTCAACTGTCGTACTTTGAAATGACACATATTTAAAAATATGGCCAGAAAACTTCAAATATCGGCCGATTAAAATGGCCTTCATCAGGGCAACGAACTACAAATTGATATTTTGTCTAGGTAAAATATATGCTGAAAGGTGACTTTCAAGTTAAAATGATAAGTATATGGTACAGAATTTTAAAAATATAATATTTATAATTTATGAATACGTCATTCATTTTGAAATAATCTTGAATTTCGTAGAACTTACTAAAATGATGTTATCTTATATTATTACCCAGCTTAATAACATGGAGATTAAATGAAGCATTCTTGTGCAGGATAACTCAAAAATATTATCTCCCTCATCGTTAATAATAATAATAATAATAATAATAATAATAATAATAATAATAATAATAATGATAATAATAATAATAATAATAATAATAATAATAATAATAATAATAATAATAATAATAATAATAATAATAATAATAATAATAATAATAATAATAATGATAATCATCATCATTATCATCATCAGTTGTTTTTTAAAAATCACTTTTACATTTTTTACCCTATTTTGCTACCAGAGACCCTCATCACAAGGATGTTTCACTCTCCAACAATGTGTTTACTTGTGGTGACTGCGCTTTTCAGCGTCCAAGTCGTAGTTTCAGTCTTGGATGGCATTGACGAGGAGCCCGTAGACGTCCAGTTTGAACTGAACACCTTGTACCTCACTGAGGGTCAAGAAAAGAGTGTAGATTGTACCATCAACAGGAGACTGATATTCTTCATTTCTAATCCAGTTTCCTTCTTGTTCAACTGAAACAGGTTTGTAAATAAATGAATGATTGAGTTTTCTTATTCTTCTTCTTCCACTACTACTACTACTACTACTACTACTACTACTACCACCACCACCACCACCACAACAAAAACTTGAGCTTTTATATAGCTCAATATCCACTAAACGGACTCAAAGCGCATTACAAGGGACCCCCTGGCCAACAGCAAAAATTAACATGTAGGACGTGACATGACGCCTGTTAAGCGATATTACAATTTTGTCGGACGGGACAACACTGTTTAAGGCCGGGTACTCATTTTACACCTGAGTACGGTGAGAGAATGTGAGTAAAGAGCCTTTTCCAAGGATTCAACTACGCGAGGCTCGAACCCATGACCTTCCGATCCGAAAGCGATGTCATACCAAAAGACCACATAGCCACACTACTACTACTACTATTACCATTATTACTACCACCACCACTACAACAAAAACAACCACTACTACTACTGATACTATTACTACTACTACTACTACTACCACTACTAGTGGTAACTACTACTATTACTAATACTACTACTACTACTACCACTACTAGTGGTAACTACTACTACTACTACTACTACTACTATTACTACTACTACTACCACTACTAGTGGTAACTACTACTATTACTAATACTACTACTACTACTACCACTACTACCACTACTACTACTACTACTACTACTACTACTACTACTACTACTACTACTACTACCACTACTAGTGGTAAAATTTTGCGTTCAGAATTTCGAATAACTCCCCAACCGCAGTGCGATCGTGTTGTTTTTTCAGGGCTAGAAAAATGTGTTTTTAAAGTTGAAATGATTAAAAATGGAGAGTTTTATTAGTATTTTGTCACTTTAGGTAACCATTTTCATTCTCGACAATAATAATAATAATAATAATAATAATATAATAATAATAATAATAATAATAATAATATTAATAATAATAATAATAATAATAATAATAATAATAATAATAATAATAATAATAATAATAATAATATGACCATTGCAGTGGAAATGGTGAGTGGACAACCCTGGCCAGAAACACCCAAATCATACCAGAAGGAGACGAACACAACCATTATGACGTCATTGTTACCTACAACTCGGATTCCACGACTTTTCGCCTTGTCTTCAATGACCCTCAAATCGACCTTGACAATGGGCATTTGCGATGCCGCGTGACCTTTAGCCGCTCAGCAAGACAAGGAAACTTGGCTTCAACTTCAGCCACAAGATACGTCATTACGTCAAGACCACACTTGGCCTGATTCTTCCAGAGTTTGACAGCTTGTTTTAAAAACATTTTGAATGAGAATGCCAAAAATCCCCAAATTATGACATTAATTAAACCTTTGAAAGTAGTAAAACTAATTTGGCAGTTTGGCAATACTTTGGGCATCTTACTACAAGAAATGAATCGATATAACAAAACACGGAATAGTGTACCTATATTTTGTACGAAGCAGTTTGAAACAGTGAACATTGAAATTGTTTTTGTTTTTGTTTATTTTGTTTGCTTGTTTTTTTGAGAGATTAAACTGCTTCAAAAGTAAATAAATAAAAAAAGGAATATATAAATGAATAAAAACTTTTTTTTAAAAAAGATGTATTAAACTTTTGCAGATTTTTTAAAGCTACTGTATCTGGGTTGGGCTTTTGTCCTCCCATAGTGGGAAGGGAGCTCACATGCTGCGTTTTCTATCTGTTTATCAACTTGCTTTCTGCTTTTGTCTTGGAATGAAATCATCTAATGCTTAATTTTGTTCTGGCCATGGCCGGAGTCCTTGGCTGGACGGAAGGGAACAAGTCAAATATATATAGTTATAGTTGTTTGGAGATTATATTTTTCCTTTGTAAATCATCTGTCTTATATATTGCAATACTTTTTAAATTCTAAATATAATATAATGATCTTTACGAACGAACCCACTTATGGGTCTGGTTTAACATTGTTGTAATGGAAAATATTTTGCGTAATTTTTTTGAGATTTCCATTACAATGAGCCCATAAGGAATTAGGCTATCAGACCTGCAAATAATTGCACGTCGATTTGAATGTATCTCTCTTCGTGGAATCCTGGGCTTGTGTCTGGATGAGACTTTTAAAGAGATAGCAAAAGTACACTGATAGTGTAAACTTTGAATCTAAATCTGTTCCCAATTTGAACCAGTACCCTTTGTCTTATTTATTTCTCGTGTGATTATAATTGGAAATCAACACGTTTACACTATCCCGGTTTCTTCCTTTTTACCGGCAATGAAATGACTGTGTCGCAAACGCCGAAAAACCTGAAAAATAAACAAAACCAATAATCTATTATAATAGAATTATTTTACTACATAGATCACCAGGGCCATAGAAGCTTTGTTATTAACATAAACCGGACAGACCTAATCGTAATAGGGTCTCAATACTAATGCTAATATCAATAATAAAAAAACCCAAAACAAACAATAAATGTATTGTCTGGCAATAAAACTTTTTATACGTTATCGTCATTTCCGTACAGTGGCGATTGCAGCCTATTGTAAGTGGTCAGAAGAAAAAGAGATGGAATTCTCTAGAATTTCCGAGACAAAGGAGAACTGTGTTGTTTTTGTTTTTTGTTTTTTCCTTGTCATATCCAAGAGTGGATATGGACAGAACAACTTGAGTTGGGCAATTTATATAAGGAGGAAGAAAAAAAGTACAAACTGAGCTATACTCAAGACAAATCAAACAATAGAATAGTTCGGTCTGCTACATGTATCTGGGAAACCAATTAAGAATCGCCAGGAACGAGTTTTATCTGTAGATATATGAAAACTTAACAGATGACAAAATGTCATCAACAAAGACATGAATAGATTTACTGGACATTGAGGTGGGGGGGGGGGGGGCATGTTTTATTTCTCATTCTTAAGATAAGCTTCTCCGGTGAAGAGGAAAAGAGGCAGACAGACCTATGTCATGTAAGTGCAGAGCTAATGAAACTAAATCAAAGAGCAAAAGAAGTGAGACTTCAATGGATTCCTGATTACTGCGGCACCATAGAAAATTAAGTATCAGATACTTTGACCAAAATGGGGCCTGAGCAAACACAAGATGAAAACCTTTATGCAGTTGGAGAAATCAAATCCCATACAAAAAAACAACTGGTATAAGACCCAAGCTTCAATAAAAGTGACTTTAGACTGCGATCAGGACTTTCAAAACAGGAGAAACAGGTATAATATGTGATTATGGTGAAGGAGAAGAAGATGCCCACCATGTACTCCAGACCTGCCCAAAGTATGCAACAGCAAGAGAGGATTTTTGGGCTGGTGCAACACCCCTGCAGATCACATTTTATGGCCTCCTGACAGAGCTGAGGAAGACAACGGGGTTCCTTCACCTACTAGACATTCAAACATGAAGACAATATATGAGGGGGAACGAAGAAGACCACTTGGTACTAGGAGGAAGACATTGGGAAAAGATATGAAAGATGCTGACAAGATCTTATATGGAAGGAACTGGTAGGCCAAAATGTCTGGGGGACCTCTGGGAACCATTGTTCCATAAAAAGTCTTTCAAAGCCATAAGGCCCATGGAGCCAGAATATATCACCGTTTCTAAGCATTAAAGACAATAGCAATTGAATGCTACTTTTAAAACAGAACGTTTGTCTACCCCCAAATTGTTTTTCCACCAGATCTAACAGACTCAGCTACCCAATCACTGCTGAATGGACGGTGGGGTCAGAAAAAATCTTGACTTCGCCCGGGATTGATCCTGGTCCCTTTACACACGAAGTGAGTGCTATCTGGGTGCCCACCTCATACTCCATGAGAAATTAAAAGGATTCTACTGCTGCTGCTGCTGATGATGATGATGATGATGTAAAATATTCCGCATTTGTATTCAAGCCTATTGGGAGGCACATATAACCCAGACATCGCAAAGTAAGCAATTGAAACTAAGCTTCCTACTCAGCAAAAATATTAATGCTGACAGCGCAACTCTAACTGGGGTTCAACAGGTCTAAACACAATGTCTTATTCTTTCCCACATTTTGCCCCAGTCAATACAGCACGAACATAGTATAGAACTGGAAAATATGTTATCAATTATAATTCTGCACTTGATAAACAAGAAGTATGAAAAAGGGGACTCCTTCAAACAGGGAGGAGAAATAGTTTCCAGAAGCAATCTATCATCATTTTTTTTTTTGGATTCTTTTGAGACCACCTAAAATTCCTACTCCAGATTCAGGCACTTGATAACCTCAAATGATTTTTTAAAAATACTAATGTATATAGAACAAAATATATCATAAAATAGAGAGATAATTTAAAGAAATATTATGATCTTTCATATATAGAAACATCCATCTGTTTGTTTGTTTTGTTTGTTTATTGCTTTAGGTCTCTTCCAACACAAATGAGGTTATATGAGAGACCGCTGAAACAAAAAAACAAGCAATCTAACAAAAATAGGACAAATGTAAATCAAAATCATAACCTAAAGATATAAGCTAAATTATAAATAACCAAGAACAAACAGGCAGAAGATTTACAGAAAAAAAAATATCCCCTGTCAAAAATACAATCACAAACCAAAGAAGCAGGATAGGCTAGTAAAGAGAAGAAGAAACGACATCACTATCGGATCGTACACCCATGCGAACATCATAGGTATATGATTCAAGGGTGATGCTCCCATCCAACCACCCGCTAAACATCCATCTGTCGCAAATTAGGGAGCAGACACTGGTGTAAAATAAAGATATGAAATGAAAAAGAGTGTAAAAAACAGTACCAGACAAAGCAATAAAGAAAAAAGAAAATTCCAAAAAAATCACAGTAAAAGACTCTGGAACCTACCATATGGACTCAACAAAGAGCATGGACACAAACAACAAAGATGTGAAAAAAGTATATAGGAGGGCATGGAAACGGTGACAAAGATGGTTCATTTTAAATTTAGAACTCGAAGTTCTGGGAGTTCACTAGACACAACGGATAGAACAATAAAATCCCACTGAGACACATTTCTAGCTGTTTCCCATTTTCATGAAGGATCCTAAGCAGGGCTTATATAGAATCAAATCATAGCCATTGTCTCATGCATGTATTAAACAGCCAGATGGAAGAAGAAAACTGATAAAGAAGAGTCAGTAAGAGAAAACCTTCATAGGATATTAGGGAAAGGAAGTCAATTATCCAAAACGTAATTTATGGTTTTTTTTTTTTTAATTTAAAAGAAGACAAAACGATATCATTTTGGCAAGATTATGTAACAAGCAGTTTATTTTTCAAATAAAACGATGGAGCATTTCCAAAGATCACAAATGATGCTAACACAAATACCATTGCTTTAAACGCAGTGTGCAAAAGCATGTGTAAAATTATTTAATAATGATGGTATGAGTCTGAGAGACACATGAAGTTTTTATATAATATCACATAATAATAACATCACATAATCTTAAATCATATTGAAGACAATTACAAGTCATCTAATACAAGATTTCTGTGGTTAAAAGAGCTGGAGTGTTTTGTGAATAATAGTTTTCTTTCACTTTCAATAACTAAAAGTATGACATTGATATAATATTAGCCTTGTAATTTAGGGCAAATGATATGACAAAATAAGCAACCTTACACTATTATGCCTGCCAATCCATGATAAAAAGAAAAATAGTGGTCAACCTAAATTTTTAAAAAAGGAGTCATTCAAAAAAAATAATAAAATAAATTAAAAAAAAAGAAGAAAAGAATCAATTTCATGTTCATTAACAAATTGAACCGCAAAAAAAGGTCATTTTCTTTTCCTCTCTAATAAAATGATAAGTTTACGAACTGTTACATTTAAACCCCCAACAACATTACCCAGTTGTAAAATAGATGGTGAGATAGGAGGATTGCTTTTGATAATAATACATAAATAAATAAATACCCCCCCCCCCCCCCCTCAAAAAAAGAAAAAAGAAGAAGAAATACAAACAAATAACTAAAATCCTTTCATCAAAATTGTCTCCTTTTTATAATTTACATGTTGAATTTTTGTGTGATAACAATCAGACATTATAAAATGTATAAACTTCAGGAATTTTAAGCAAATATCAAAATCAAGAATAATATCGGTAAGAGGTTTGTAATGCACACTTACACCAAAATGACACTGTTTGTGGTATTTTGTGCATAACTTCGCAAAAAGCACTATCCACAGTAAAGATGACAATATTGTGAGGGATATTTAAAAAAAAAATGAAATTCTCTTCCTAAATATTCCATAACAGTATTGTATTCCAGTGAAAGATAATTTAGAAAATGGAAAAATAAATCCCTGATTCTTGTATTCCAGTGGAGTGCTGTAATTTCAGAAGAAAAAAAATCGGGGTAAATCTGATTTTAGAGGGGTAACTGGCAGGTATGTACTTTCTACCAACATCAAATGTCATGATAAAAAGGTTAAATAATTTATCAAATAACCATAATAAAAATCATCTATTAATCATTTCCTACATTGCTACACCTTTTGACTCTGAAAAAGCAATTTCTATTTATCAGTTTCTTTTTTTTTTTTTTTATAAAGCTCTTCTGTTGCAGTTTATAAAGGAAGCACATCACATACCTTAATCACTAGCAAAATGAAAATGCTAAGAAAATAACGAAGGATCAATCTAATAATAGGTGAGGAAAGAAGCAAGTCAATTAAAGTTTAATAATTTTATCTGAAATGTAATTGAGTGGTTTTGTTTATATGAAATAAGACATATAACAAAAAACATAACAAAACAAACAAAAAAGGGTAAAAATATAACCATCAACATGATTTTATCAAACTGCTGCCATCAATGTTATTTTTTGCCATTTTCTTTCGGCAGTATTCTAGTAGCTCCTTCCAAACATTGTGTAGTATTTGGCCTTTTGACTGCATCCCGGCCCTATACAGGTGGTACCAGGAGCCAATGTTTTTGGTTGGTGGAATGGGATACAAAGACCCTTAGCACCCATGGCAGGAGCTCCTTCCTCAACAACCACATCTCTGTTTGAAATTAAATATAATAAAATATGCATTAAAAGACACAAGACTATGAAACCCGACATAAATATCCACAATTAGGCCCTTATTCGAAAAAAAAAAAATTTTTAATAGCTTTAATATTACTCTATACATTAATGTGCTCAAAGTACTTAAACGGGATCCTAAACCAATAGCAACCACTTAACATGTAGGGCGAGGCACAATATATGTAAGACGCTATCTTAACAATATCATTACCAGCCAGGTACTCATTTTATACCAGAGAATGGTGAGAAAATGTTAGTAGAGAGTCTTTTCCAAGGACTTATCTACTACACTGAGACTTGAACCTACAAGTCACAAGCTGATGTCATACCACTGGACCATAAAGCCATATATATTGCGCACATAGTGCAGAATAAAAACACCATCACAAGGTTGTGCAGAAGATGGGCTGTCTATGAAAGTAACTGAACTGATCAGCCCAGAACAGGAGGAGATGAAGATTTCTTGACGCCTTTAACCCAGCTTGTGATTAAATGTAATAGGACTTTTTTCTTTGACCCAGAATAATGGTAGTTGACATTCTCTGCAGTCCTTCTACATGAGGGCCATCCAAGCACATGAGCTATTTTACTATATTATATCAATGATGCTATTTGTCAAGATTTAAATGAGAAAGATGAAAAGTTACCTTGCACTATCCTTTTTAATCTTGTCCTCACATGGAATCTCGCCACAGAATGGAGCTTGAATCAGCTTTTTCTTGTCCAGACTGGCGCAGAACTCATCCCAGTCATGGGTCACCACCAGGTTTTCATCCAGCTCCTTCTTTGCTCTAAAAACCGCAAAAAAAGTTTATAGCTTACAGGAAATACAAGATGACAATTAATAATAGTCCTCATCTAAAATTGGTCTTCAAAAAGAAAAAAAAACAAAAACAGAAAAAACAACAACTATAAAACAATGTTTTCTGCAATTAATATTTTATAAATATGGTGAAGCATTCAAATAAGGAAAACATGTGCTCAGTTTTTCAAGAGTGGGTTGGTATTGGAGGATCTGAGAATGAAAAAAAAAAAAACAAACCTCAACATACATATCAGGCTTGCATACACTTACAGCAGATCCCCGCCAAATTGAGCATATTTTGAGGAGCAAACAATAATCCCTAATTCAAAAATTTTGTTTTGGTTTTAAGGGTTTTACAGAGCTTGCAACACATCAAGGTCATATAAACGCCAGTAAAAAGATAGAAAATGAGATAGTAAAAAGTTACAGAATTATAATTAAAGCACTCAAGAAATTGTAAAACAAAGGGAAATTGGTTCAAATAGGAACAGATGTAGATTCCAAGTGCACAATATCAAATTACTTAGTTTGAGATCACCTAAAAGTCTGATCCAGACACAAGCACAGGTCTCATGTAACCAAAACATAATACAGTGCATGATGGAGAGATGATTTACAAGACAAAAAATATCATCTCCCAAAACTCTAACTGTACATTTGACTGCTTCCCTCCCAGCTAGGATATCCAGCCAGGGCCAAGACTGACTTACTTATCCGAACCAGCGACCACCTGAGCTCTAGCCCTTTCGTCTCCAGGGCCAAGACAAAACCAAGTAATCTCATCCCAAGACAAAGACAGAAACATGTTGGAAAACAGATATAGGGGGATAGAAGACAGAGAAAGTACCTCCATGCCCATTATGGGAGGTCAGGAACCCCACTCAGCTAATTAAAAGGCTCATTTCATTAACATGAAAAGCTAAAATAAAATTTTAAAAAATAATTTCTGCGTTTTATTTTAGAGATAAACAACAAAAATAACTACTATTTTTATCAATTATAGTCACACTGCCAAATAGCCAACTACTAAACAAATTGTTTCACTCACTTAGCAAAAAGATCTTTCTGAACAGTTTCCAGCATTTGTTTGATGGTAGCCACAATTCCATCCATCGACAATGTCTGCTTGTTTCCATTGTCACGCCTCACAGACATCACTTGATTCTTGCTGAGATCTCTTGGTCCAAGCTCTACTCTCAATGGGACACCCTAATGGGCATAAGAAATATAAATTATCAAGAAATGTTGGAAGGGGTGGGGAATTGTTTGGGTTTTTCTTCTTCTCTTTGTAATTTGAAAATTGTCATTTACATCATTTACATTTGAATCTCATAGACGTAAAGAAGCATACCTTACAAACTATAATTCCAATACTAAGATTTAAAGGGGAAAGAAAAGAAAAGAAAGAGCTTTATAATTACAACTTGACAATTTGAAAAAATATAATTAAAAAAAAGAGTAGTCCAAATGTATATAAAATGGTTTTATGACGGTTTTTACCTTCAATTCCCAGTGGTTGAACTTCCATCCTGGGGAGTAGTTTTGTCTGTTATCGGCCTTGGCCCTAACATCACCATCAACCAAAATGTTACACAGCTCCTGGCACTTTTCATACAAGGCATTGGACTCCCTCTCAGACATCTGCACTGTTATACCGCATGGCACAATCACCACCTACAGTGAAATAAAAGAAATAAAAATGTCCATTTAATTTATATGACAAAGCTCAAATAACTTTTATATTACGTCCTAGAAAATCTCTAAAAACAGATTAATCACCGGACAACACATTATTTTCTTAGGCTATTTGCACTGCAAACTGGACAAGCAACTTGCACCCCATCAAAAAAGTGGCTGGCGCCCATACTGATTTTTGGGGAATCAATTGTGGATGTGAATTTTTATTTGCAATAGAGGCTGTGCCTTAGGGTAACTTTTGGGATAGTTTGCACAAAAAGGCATCAATATTGTTGTTTTGAGAACCAATGGAAGGATTTTGTTTTTATCAGCTTCCCTAGGATAAATAATAATTTTTAAAAACTAATCCAAAAATCGAGGATCTGACATCAAATATATAGCAGTAATAGTTTTTTAAAACCCTATTTTCATACTAAAATAGAAAGTCCTACTTCCTGATTTGGGGGCCATTTGACCCCCGTGATTTTACAATGGAAAATTCAGTTAAAATATTATTTTCTCATTAAATGTATAGGGTTAAATCATTTTGTTTTTTGTTTTACATCATGCATCTATTTATTTAGTGACATGGTCGTGTCAATACAATCCACAACTTACTGGTAGATGGCATCTACAATAATTGACTTAGGTAATTTTGTTTCCTGTTTGCTGTCCAATATGATGAGCGCCAGTTTCAGTTACCTACTTTTTCATCAACTCTAATCAAGACACAACCAAGTAAGTACTAACTCTCTGCAATTTTTCATCCCAAATTATGCCCCAAAAATGCCAAATTATGCCAAAAATGCCCCCCAAAATTATAATATACAGGCGTATACCAAAATATTCTTATTTACAGTAATAATGATAACATGATATTGACATTGAATATATAGAAATGAAATAAAATGACAAGTGAATATAAATTTAATATCCTCAATATTACTACTAATACCAAACAGTATCAACAATAATGTCAGTCATAATGATATGTCTACTAACAACAATATTATGTTTCCAAGTATACATCATAACATATCAAAATTGCCACTAACTAAATTAGATAAGGAAGAGGAAAACTGGCACCAACGAATATGAAAGGAGGAAATTCTCACATAAGTACCAATTGTATAGTAATGCTACTGTAGTGGAGTAATGGCTACCCTCTATTTTCAAATGTAAAGTGGAACCTATGCAACATGCACACTGACAATAATACTCAGTCTGACTGAGTTAGTCAGTATATTTGAAGAAAGGGAAGGAGAAAAAAACTTCATATGTGATTGATTGATTGCCACATTATCACACCACGAAAATACTGGTTGGGTTTTATGTACCCTGTGCTTTAAAAAAGAAAAGAATTTTCTTGGGTTTTTCAAAAGCCAAAATGGCAAAAAAATGCGGCAAATTGTGCGGAACCATAAAAAATGCGGAAGGAGATGCGGAATGGCAAAAAATGCAGCCGCATTATGCAGAATGCGGCCGTATTTTCCTGGAGGGACAGGTTTGTAACTTCTTATATGAAAAGTGAGTTATTTTCTAGTACTGTTTTTCAATCTCTAGGTGAACTAAATTAATAGCTTGAATGTCTACGTTATGTCTCAGTCAGAGTGTAATGAATTTGCTAACTAAATGGTTTGTATGTTTTTTTTAAAAATTAGCCATCCGTTGTGTGGTCTAAATTATGCTGCATTGGACCTAATAAAAATTAATGAAAGAAAGAGCTTCCTTTGTTGAAATCTTAAGTATTTTTCTCTAGGCTAGGGCTATTGGTCAGTACTGACCAATATGTGCCAGCACCTGTTGGTCAGTACTATATAAGAGGTGCCAACGGAAATTTATCAGTACTGTTGAACACAGGGCCTGTTCGTCAGCGCTGACAAAGACCTTTTCGAACTAATTCGTCACTACTGGATTATTTCATTAGTAATAAAATTATATAAAAAATCCCAGGCCAACTTATCCCATGATTGTCAGTAACACTTAGACAAATTTGATTTAAGTTTAACGTGTGGGGCAACAGAATGACTCTCGTTGTTTTATGCCGCCATAAGATTCTTGTTTTTTGTTTTTTGTTGTTGTTGTTTTTGTTCGCTCATTCAGCCCACGCCAGCTTGTTGCTGGTTTCAGTTCTAAATTCATAATCAAGACCGTGACGACCCAAGAAAGAGCAGATTTATTATTTTATGACATTATTGTAAAATATTCTAACAGTGGTATTGGCATGTCTAGACAATTTCCCAGAATCATCTATTTGGAATGAATAGAATTATTATAAAAGAATCGGTGAGGAGTGAAGATTTTGAACCTCTACATAAGAGTTAGGGAACACAATGACAATCGTTCCAGCGTAAAAAAAACAACCGGTTTGAAAGTCATGAAAATTTGTTACTTATTTTCTCTAAATAGTGTCATGTCGGGCTGATTGAAAATGTTCAAAATTGATTTTATGCACAAAATCTATAAAACTTGTGTTGAGTTTTTAAATTTTATTAAAGAGAATGATTAAAATTTGTTAAACTGACAAAACTATAGGACGTGTTGAGTTTTTGTGTGTGTATTAAAGAGAACGATCAAAATCTGTTAAACTGACAAAATCTATAATTTCACATGTAATGACCAATTGCTATTTGTTTAATTCAGATATAATACCGTTTGGAAGTTATAGGTGACATATGTTGTGAAGAGTTCCCAGAATATCGATGGTTGCGGTATGGATATGATAATATCATGTATAATTTGGAGGACAGAACAACTTAGATACAAAATCGTTTGGAAATGTTATGAATTAGGTTCTGCGAAAATGGATGGTTATTGTTTGGAGACGACATAATAATAATTATAATAATATCACCCACAGTTTGGAGGGCATGGCGACCTACACATCGCTCGCACTTCCTGGTTTATACATGTCTTCATTTATCACTGACCAGTATCACAGATTTTCGACAAATGGGAGCGACAAACAAGCTTTTAGTTTACTACATTTTGGGCAATTGAAGTTAGGATTGAATTAATTGAATTTGTCTTGGAAACAAGATTGTTGTAACTAAGACCAGAGATTTTGATATGGACAAATTAGAATCTTCAAGTCCCTAGCCCAAGACTTTGAGGAATCGCTGGTCAAATGTGCATAGGTCTCATTTTCGTCCCTGGCATGGGAAAACCACCAACAAGTGCCAGCACTCGTGGGTCAGTACTGACCAATATCACTCCATTTTCTCTATAAACTCATGGGGGCCAAATGACCCCTAAATCAGGAAATCGTACTTTCTGTATTTTTCTCTTTGAAAGTCATGGGAGCCATTTGGCCCCCAGATCGGAAAATCTCAAATTCCAGATGAGCATGCTCAGTGTGAGTAAACTATTCACGTGACAAGCATGAAATGTGGGCATGGTCATGGACCTCATCATTTTAGGAAAAGTCACCAAATTTCAGGTCTCTGCGTAAAAAATTGACTGTTTTATGATGAATAAAAAAAACACCCCTGGGGCCTTATGGCCCCCAAGTATGACAATAGGGTTAAAAGTCTAAAAAAGAGTGGACAAAGTTTAGCATTGTCCACACCTTTTGTACCCTCTGAAAATATATTTCTGTTCTTCTTTTGGTGCTAGACTGTCAAGTTTTGGATTATTTTATTATATTTGTACCAGAGAAATCGATGAAAACTAAATTGTCTGCAATTCTCTGAAATAACTTCAACATTGACGTCTTTTTGTGTAAACTGTTACCCAAAATGGCCATTGGGCACAGCCTCAATCAATAACATTTTAGATTCTCCCAGTCAAAATATGTCTATATGTATAATACATAAATTTTCAGGCAATTGAACTAGTTGAATTGAGAAATCTTGAAGTAAACATCTTCTTCCATAATCATGTTTAATGGGCCGATCTAATTTGACAAAAAAAGGAAGACGGTTCTTAAACCAGGTCAAATATATCTGTATACAATTAATTACCTGCAATGATGCAATGTTAGGCGGAAGAACAAGCCCAGTGTTATCCCCGTGGACCATGGCCAACACACCTATGGTTCTGGTGGTAATACCCCAACTGTTCTGATACACATACTTCTTCTGCTGGGTCTCTGGGTCCTCAAAAACGATTTCAAACATTTTAGAAAAGTTCTGACCTGAAATCAAAATGGGCAAAAGTTTTAGAAAAATTTGAAATATCAAAATGATTACAAGATATACATTACATGGAGCATTGATATAGCGCAATATAACCACTAAACGTGCTCAAAGATTTTACAGGGGTCCCTAGCTAATAGAACCACTTAACACGTAGGACAAGACATCATGCCTTTTAGGCGATATTATAAATTTTTTCCAACAGAGACAACGTTGTTAACAGCCAGGTACCCATTTTACACCCGAGCATGGTGAGAGAATGTGAGTAAAAAGCCTTTTCCAAGGACTCAACTATGCACCTTTCATAGCTGTGCTCTAACTTAGAGCCTTCCTATCTAGGGCCTTCCTCTATTGTTGACAGCATTTCATGCTTGCGAGTACGTTGAGAAAACGTGAGTATGCTATAAATAAACAACTCGTATGCATTACATGTCATGAAGTTATTTATTGTAAATAAAAAATCGGAAAAAGGTCTTTAAAAATAATGGACATAAGAGTCCACTGTATCACCTCTTGTTGATTTCTCTGGATGGTTACAGATAACATTACCTAAATGATGAGATGTTGCTCCTTGTATAGCCCGGCCACTGGCTGAGATATACGCCTCCACTGTGGTTGTAAAGTCTCCTCCAGCAAACTTTTCTTTCTCTGTTTTCCGTCCCCTAACAACAGGAATGGCCAACAGCTTCTCATAGACCACTGCATACTCTTCAACTATCTCATAAACCTGTAAAAAAAACCCCAAAACAAAATATATATATATATATTTGCGATCAAAAGAAAGTATACACATTTAAAATCGTCGTTACTTTTTTTATCCATTGGCGTAGGCTAATGATTTTCCATTGAGTTGTTTACCAATAGCCTTTCTGTGTGCCGATAGTTGATGTTTTTGTTTTTGACCTGAAATTCGCTCACCACGTCGCCCACGTGCTAAAATGACCATTTAGCCCCTTACTCTGGAAAGGAAGTGTGTAGATTAAGTTTTTGCCATCCGTGTCTTCTTGAAAGATTTTCAAGGCAGGAAAACACAATGCAAAATACCATCCATTAATCTACGCGATGTCACGACTTAGTTAAGAACAACATGTACGCGCCATTGGTCATCTTCAAGCTTGACAGACTGTGACCAATGTCGCAAGAATGCTTAATATCACACAGCCGTTTAAATAGGGCCCAAACTTTCACTTTAGTTACTTCTTCCCTCACTGGCTACCGTCAAGTAATGTAAACAATCCACCGTCAACCACAGTGATAACACCTGTCAAGACGGCGTGCATTGGCAATAAATTATGTCTGCAGGTAATTCTCATCGCTTTGAATTTCTCTCAGGCAGAGAGTAGTAGAAATTTCATTAAAATACTCAATTTTCTCAGCCCATTGTGGACGCAGCATCTTTTTCATAATTTTCAAACATATATGGATACAAAGGCCAATTTTTCCTCTACAAGACGCAATTATTTTTATTTACATCATTAAATGATAAGTTTGTGTTTTGCTCTTTTGAATAATCAGAGTTTTTTATGAAATAAATATTAAAATTATAAGTTTAAGAAATATTTAAAAATTCAAAATATCAAACCAACACTTTTTACCATCAAGTGTGAGAGATCAGAGAAAAGTAGATAAAATTATCTTTCAGATGATATATACTTTATTATGTAGATTCAGGGATTTAAGAATAGAGGGTGTGGAAAGGAATCTCAATAATTTCTTTTGTTACCAACAAAGAGGAGAATATTTCATTATATTTTAGAAACCCAATAATAAAACTAGATAGTGATGATAAGAGACATTTATTTAGTTTCATTTCATTGAATTTAAGCGGAAATTTTAGATATTTCTTAAATTTACTTATTTAAGTTCTGTTCAGGTTATGGAGAGACACACTGAAGACGGTCACCACACCAGTACAAATGAAATATGTCGAATTTGTTGTGAAAGAGTACAGAGCCATGCTGAGAGGATTAAAAGACTCTAGACGTTATCAACAATTGACTATAAATATAAATGTGAAATTCTGACATATTTCAATATTTCAATTTGCGAGAAATGTATCTCACTGGTATATAATTTAAAGAAATGCGATGCAGGTATTGATACCTTTGGTTCAATGAGAAAACTCTGAACAAGACTTAATGAGGTGAATATGATCATTATCTTTCACCAATGATGTGCTATATGCAGTCTATATGGCACACAAATTAAAAGAGGTACAAGTCAAGTACATAAAAAAAGTAATGGGCATGGATATCTCAAAAATAAGGTTATGAAAATTATAAGAACTCTTTAAGATTTTCTTAGTGGTTTTGATTGTTTTTAAATGAATGTCCGTATATAACAATTTTTAATGGAATTCTTATAATTCGTTGATTCTGGGATAAATATAAGTGAATCAGATTTGACTATGTTTCTGGTTTATCAAAATATTTCTATTAAGACAATGCTGTGATTGGATTTCAATTTTACCTTACTCAAAATCCTTACTTTTACGTACAGGTGAACTGATATCTCAAAAACGCCTCAATCTACTGGTATAAAATTTATATGTCTACATTCTACAGATATTCAACATTATTTCCATTACTTTTGTTTTATAATCTTAAGTGTTGAACATGTTAAAATATTCTCTTAAAAATTTTAATTCACTTAAATTTATGTATCAATTTCATGGGTTATCCCTCTTGCTTTTTAACACCATCATAATTATGATTAAATAATCAATAAAAACTCTGTTAATAAACTGTTTGGTAGTATAAAAATATTTTTGCTACACTTAATGACGGCAATACTACATTAGTTTGAAATTCAGAAAAAATCGATCGAAACCACGAAAAAATTGTCTCCCTCTCTCAGTGTAAAGCTATGACTCATCATCACTAGACTGGCTAGATTTACCTGGCGAACTAAACTGAAAGCGATAAACGCCTGTGATCACAAGGTTGATAATGGTTGATTAATTAATTTTCTTACCTATACAATTGATCAAATATGTGATCAACTTTTCAGAGCCGAAGCGGGACATCCTTACGCACAATGCTGTCATACCCAAAACAGCAGTAAGTTTGGACTATTACATAAGATAATCTAGATTAAAAGCCTTAACTGTTTTTTGTTTTCATTTGCTAGACAAAAAAGCATAATCCTGTGACATGCAAGAGTCATTGCCATACACATAAACACTCCAGTTTTTTTTATCTATACATTTTTCTCAGATTACCACATCAGGACAGTCCCGATTGTATCAGGACAGTGGCCCGCCATGCCCTTGGTGTATTATTTCTGACTTAAATTATCAACAGCATGGTCCCTAATTGCTTTTCTCTGTCTTTTAGTTTCCAGATTGTGAAAAAAAAAATGGTCATGACTTCAGCTGGAATAAAAAGAATCTCAAGCATCACTACCACATCAAATTAAGAAATTAAGGAGCAGGCACCGGTGTAGGATAAAGAACTGGCCAAGTGTGTATGGACGGCGCCAGACAAAGCAAGAAAGAAAAATACAAGAAAAAAACCATCCCCAAAAATCAGTCGACCTCGACTGGGGGTCGAACCTCAGACCTTCTGATTACCGGTTAACTTTGATGGTAGTGTATCAACAAGCGGAGTGCAGGTGCATTTGGCTACTATATTGACCTCGCATCAAAGGACATTGACCATCGGAGTGAGATGCATGATGGCAATTAAGGGTTCTTACACACTTAAACACTTAAATTACAGATACAAATTTAATCTTATCACTTGACCTATCAGTCAAAAACACTAAAACACCAATCTGCAAACTCAAACATCTTCAAATATTCAATTGCACACCAAACTATCAAAGACTGGAATGCTCTTCCCAAATCATGTGTGAACACAACAGATTTAGAAATCTTCAGGTGAAAATTATCATGGCTGCCACATTCAATAACTCTCTCCACCCTCAAATACAAATACTCAGAATTGAGTCAGATTTAGATCATTTTGGGTGGAGAAAAGATGAGAACATTTCATTTACTGATTGCACTATATGAGATTGCATACACAATAATCAACATAATAAAAATGTAGATAAAATAGTCCTTTTAGAGTCATGAGTTTACCAGTTTCTTTTGTGCTTATCAGTAAGCAATAATCACTCGCTATACTTTGGATAGAATGCTGGTATATCTCTCTAAGAGTCCAGAAGATTAAGGATATTTCGTCAAATATTTTTTAATCAAAACATTCTGTGATTGTTTTATCTAACCTCTCTCTCTGCAGACTCTTGGTCAGCCCAAGCAGTGTGTCCTTCCTGCCACAAAAACTCTCTTGTTCTCAAAAATGGCTGAGGATGTTTGAATTCCCAACGCTGAGGGGGGAAAAATGTGATAATCAGTAAAGAAAACGAAACCATTTTAAATTGTAAATATCCATGAGATGTTTAAATTACATTTTATAAATAAAATCAGAAGATTTGTGAAAAGAAAGTAAACATATTGATTCACTTAATGCAGATTACAGATTTTTTCTCTACTTTGATAAACATTGTATTAAAAAAAAGGAATGAAAAAATATATATAAATTACTTGAAATTGACAGTACAAATCAAGGATAAATGCTTACCACAACATTACACCACTGATTTAATCGTAAAGGAAGATCTCTGTGTGATTTGATCCATTTAGCATATGATGGATACATGACAGTCTCACTTGTGGGACGGATGGCAATTGGTTCAGCAAGTTCTGACTGGCCAGACTTTGTGACCCAGGCCACCTAAATACAAATCAATAAACAATGGAATTTGACTACAACCTTACGATACACTAGAAATAAAATAATCAAATTAAATTAAATTAAAATAAAAAACAAACAACAATCTAGTCAAATGAGCTAAAAAACTTTTGATCTGTTACTTTGAGTAATGTACGTGTAGAGATTCAGATACCCTCTTCGAAAAATTATGAAGACTGTTGTTACTGTACCATTTAAGAAATGACTGAATCCAAGGAAAATCATAATAATCTAATACAACTGAATCAATATTACAGTTATTTTCATAAAGTTGTATTGCTATTACTATAACTTGCAACCTTAAAAGAAGGGTGAAATTAAAAGAAAATCTTGCAAGGATATGAGAATTTCTCAATAAACTGAAATATTTCTAGTAAAGCCAGAATGATACAACAAAAAAAAAAAAAGTTGTTCTTTAATACACAAACCTCTGGTGCAAAGTCTGCGATGTGGTCTTTCTCCCTTTCGAGGGCACTCCTTGATATAAACATAGGGAAACTGCAATTCTCCACTCCACTCTTCTTGATGACTCTGTCAAAGTGATCCTTGATCATCTCCCATATGCTGAAAGCCCATGGTCGCAAGATGTAGCATCCACTTACATCATAGTACTCAATCATTTCAGACTTGGTGATAACTTGAGAGTACCAGTCGGGCAAGTTGTCTTCTTTAGTTGCCTCAAGACCGAGTCTTAAAAGCAGATGTTATTTTAAAAAAAGAAGGAAAAAAAAAGGACTTTTCAATAAAACATTAAAAAATAAAGTAGAGAAACTAAAGAATAAAACAGTTTTGTTAATGCAGGAACTGATGAATAAACAAAACACACAGATTGGAATGAGCATATTTTCAAATGTAAAATATTTTTTTCTATCCTACTTTGTCCAAAGTCACAAATAACTATCTTAGTTCATGCAATCCACGATATTTTAACTGTTTGATCTATACTTTTGGGGCCAGAATTTGACATAATAAAAGTTGTAAAAACAAATTAATTCAGAACAGTTTCAATATTTATTCAAATATTATATTAATTTATATTTCCATTTATACATTATTAATATGAAAATGTTGGTTCATCTGACAACCTGATTTTGAATGACCAAATTGGAATTTCCAATATTTAATATTATGACCTTATATCATCTTGATAGATTTAATGAAACACAAGATAAAGCCTGACCTGGAGACTTTCTTGACCTCCCTCTTTCCATCATCTTTCTTCTCTCCATCACCTGCAGGCTTTTTGTTTTCTTTGCTGGCAGGAGCACCTTTGTTACCTCCCTTCTTGTCCTTTTTGTCTCCTCTACCACCAGCTCCAGCAAGACTTTGCCCTGTCAGTGTTTTGTAATCTTCTTTTAAGCCTAAAAGCTTTTTCACCTCAGCATCTATAGCCGCCTGATGGGATAAAAAAAAAAATTATTAAAAAAATAAAATACACTTTAAGTCCATCACAGGGAGCAATCAGTATCTTGGAAAAACAGGATGCAAACTAAAAAATTCTGGACATACTTTGAACTCCCTTTATTCTTTTGTTTGAAGATCCCATTCTCACACTCTTATATAACATAATAAATAGTAAGGAAATCGCTATTTTCTTACCAAAAAGTTCCAATCACAAATAATTGTTGATACATTAAAGACATGTTTTTACCTTGTCTCCCCCAGAAGTCTTTAAATTTCTGACAACTTCGCCTTGTTCATCAATTTTAGTCTTCAAGGCCACAGCTTCTGGACTATCTGCAGTAGATGGCATGGCCAGTTCTGTCTCCGGTGTCTTCTCTTTCCAGTCAAAGCCTGTTGCTTTTTTGTATTCTTTTTTCAAAGTGTTCAACTTTTTTTCCTCAGTATTGATTTGACCCTATAATGTAAAAGAAGTGACAAAATAAAACTAGTACATGTTTATATGTATAGAATAATATTTCATATAATGAAGACTGTTGTCATTTTCCCTGTCAATTTTGCATGAGCGGTGATTGTCTTACTTCACACACCCATCTGTGAAAAGAGCGCTTAGTTATTACTCAGACACCTTTTTGAAACAACATTTTTCAAACAATTTCAATTCGAGAATATGAAAACTTTTGTAATGCATATAGAATATGAAAGGAATCAAATAATTTTAATAAATATCAATAAAGTAAAAGTAAAAATTGTCCAGATCAGAAATTTGTCAAGAGGTGGCCTACTATGTATATTATTAACTGCATCTTTATTCATATGGACAGTCTTCGTGACTCTTTAAATTTTGTATAAAATGTTGCAAATGTTAAGTGCTCCCCCTTTTTTAATTGTTAATTAATTCTTATCAATCACATACCAACACAAAGAAAACTTTAAAAACCTTGCTCAGAAAAAGAACAATCCATCAGAGAATAAAAACAAAACAAAACAAATCTTATTCTGGCAAATCATTTCTTAAAATATAATATGCAGCAAACAGAAGAAATAAAGAGAGAGCAAAATAAATGAGTAAAAATTTAACGAAATTAAACTCCCTCAGAAGTAGATCAGAGAATCAGAGAACCAAAATAATACAAATTTAAAAACTTTCGTTCATTCAGAATCAAAACAAATTACTAGAGAAAAAAAAAACTGGAAAAAAAAAGAAGAATATATAAAAGCTGAAAGATTTAAACCCATGTAACTATAAAGTTTATGGATTAGAAAGGTGTTCTAACTCACTCACCCTTGAGCCACAAAGACATACTAGTTTGGAGATAAAATTTTACTTATATGATTGTTTTATCTCTGATTCAGATGTGATAAGAGTTTTGTGCAAGGGTAATAATAAATTATATTTAATATGGAGAAATCTGGAAAAGAAATAACAGTTTAGCAGTCAAGAGCCAGACAACAACTTTGCTGACTCACTGATCATTTTAACGCAAAAATGTCCAACTTCAAACCACCATCAATTATCCTAAAATAGTGGTTAGAATGAATAAATAAAAACAAAAGAAGACAAATATGACAATATGACAATTTCGGTTCCAAATTTCCAAAAACGTGCATTTTAAACTTATTGATGCCATTTGCATACCCAAACTGTTGCTAATATTATTCTTTTTCCTTCTAATAAAATGAGAAGTTCATCAACTGAGTTAATAAACCACCAACAATATCACCTAGAGATGCAAGATATAAGAAAAAGACTAAAATATTTTTTTTTTAATTAAAAAAAATGACAAACCATATACAACATAAAACAAAAAGAACAATTACTTAACTTGAAATGATATACACTTTTTATATACAAATGTATAAAATTTCAACAGTAATATCAAATAAATTAAAATCTTACCACCGTAACAGTAGCACTAATTAATGGCATTTTGTGCATAATCTATGTAAACTACTAACTTCAGTAATCATGATATTGCGAGGGATATATAACAATAAAAATAAAATAAATCAATCTTTCTCTTCTCTCCTTCCCTCTCATTTTCTCTTAATAACTCTCATATTCATATTCTCTCTCTCTCTCTCTCTCTCTCTCTCTCTCTCTCTCTCTCTCTCTCTCTCTCTCTCTCTCTCTCTCTCTCTCTCTCTCTCTCTCTCTCTCCTTTCACGATCAGCTGCTCGGACCCTGGTACCCGGGTCCTTACACTTACAGATACAGCTCTAGTTCGCCGTACTAACTCGCATGCACACACAACAAAAGACAGACAATAATTCATTCAGATTGTATCATAAATTATATTATCAGTCGGGAAGCACATGATAATGATATTGATCATTGATATGCAATTTCACTTATTATTAAAATTTACACATATGAATGAATGAATGACGGACAGTGCAATCTCAATCATGATTAAAACCTCACCACATAATACTTATAATACAATTCCCATTCAGAGAATTTCCTGCAGACTATTGTATGCTAAGGTGTCAGATTACAATATCAATTATGCTTTTAGATGTGATGATGAAATTAATATGATCGTGTCCACCGATGTGGCGCCGGTGCACCAACCTCTACTTCTAGTAGTGATATCTCTAGGCTATCTATAAGAAGATAATAACAAATTAATAAACTTCAAAACTTTCCTTCATCGAAAAACAAAGTTTCTCAAAAGGAAATAAAGAAACAATAAAAGATTCGCATATCATTACCACGTACGAAGTAAAACAATTTGGTAACTTATGCCGCAAGGCAAGTTAATCCCGTTCGTCCGTTCAACGTGTACAGGTTTGCATTCCTTCTTTCTATTCATACTTCATACACTTTCTACTTTCTGCCTTACGTTGTTGACACTCTTCTCGACTCTCGACCCAGTTACTAAAAATAGAAATATTGTCAAAAGAACCGCACACTCGTGGCAGGAAAATTTGAAGCCGTTACTTTACCAAAACGAACTTGCGCAAGGTAAGAGTCGAAGAGTTCTCTACCAACTGAGCTATAAGGACCCCAATTTCCTTTCATTGATACAGTTATATATCTTCTCTGATAGTGAGGCACATAACTACCTGCTAGATCATTAGATGGTCTAAGGTTCGGTCAGTGCACATTGGCATTGGTTCTGTTTGACGTCAAGAGTGGATTTTTAAATTTTATTTTAAACCTATTTAATAATTGGCCACATTATCGTCCAACGATTAATATGAATTTAGTATTATTAGTGTGGCTCAATCCACATTATGACATAGTATGATATGATAATATTATTATATATTATATATAACTTCTTTCGTTGAAGCGTCACAAAGGACGTCAGGGTCCCGATAGTTTAAATAGAACACTCGACTTATAAGCAAAAGGATCAATTTAATTTTTATTTCATCTTTTTTAAAAATTAAATTTTGTCCTTTCTTTCTCTCTTTCTTTCCTTTTTAATTTTTATTTTGAAATTTTTTTAATTTTTTTCTTTTTTTTTTTTTTTTTGTCCACTCAACATTGATTGAGTAAAGGGTCTGATAAATTTGGTGGAAATTATTTTGCGATATGCCCTAATATCCAAGAGGCGCCGATGGCTCAACGGTATGTTGTCTCATCTCTTGTAACTAAAGCAAACGATATTGGGCGTGATCAGTGACAAGGTACTGGCACCGACGGTTCAGACGGCCGTTGGCTAGCCCCTGTGGCTAGCCCCGCCCATCGGTTTACCGACCACGACGATGGATCATGACCACGCAATTCGGACGTGCATAACTGTGTAATAGTAGTAGTAGTAGTAGTAGTAGTAGTAGTAGTAGTAGTAGTAGTAGTAGTAGTAGTAGTAGTAGTAGTAGTAGTAGTAGCAGTAATAGTAGTAGTAGTAGTAATAGAAGTATAGTAGTAGCAGTATAGTAGTAGTAATAGAAATATGTAAGTAGTAGTAGTAGTAGTAGTAGTAGTAGTAGTAGTAGTAGTAGTAGTAGTAGTAGTAGTAGTAGTAGTAGATTAGTTGTTGTGGTTGTGGTGGTGGCTGTGGTAGTTGTAAGTTGATCTTATAAAGTTCTCCGATTCATATAGTCCGGATCTGAAATTTGAGTAGAACAGCATGGCACATCACCATCGCCACCGTCATCACCATCACCACAATTGCCACCATCATCATTACCACGACCGTGTCTTTTGCTCTTCTTACACGTGTAAGTCTTTGCCAGTTTCCTGGTGTCTGTCTGTTAATTTAAATATACACTTGATTGATATTTAGACGTGTCTCTAGTTATAGATCTATATTTAGATGATGATATTTGCAGCCATGAGAACAACAATGAGAGACCCTTTTTCTAGTGGCTGGTGATGATAATTTATAGAATGGCACAGTTCCTTCTTAATAGGCCAATTGTGCTATGGTCGTTAAATACATTTTCCCCGGTTTTTGCTGGCCGGCAAGACATTTTAACACAGAGCTGATAAGAAAAGAAAAGAAGCATTTCAAATATGTGAGGAACAGACTTCACCTGATGCGCAAATCAAAAAGTTTGTTAAAATAGCTTCTTGGTATATTTAGGTCAAATAGCAGCAGCAGCAGCAGCAGCAATAGTAGTAGTAGTAGTAGTAGTAGTAGTAGTAGTAGTAGTAGTAGTAGTAGTAGTAGTAGAAGTAGAAGTAGGAGTAGTCGTCGTAGTCGTCGTCGTCGTAGTAGTAGTAGTAGTAGTAGTAGTAGTAGTAGTAGTAGTAGTAGTAGTAGTAGTAGTAGTAGTAGTAGTAGTGTAGTAGCATGGGTAAAAGTTGGCCTGAAAGTGTTGAATGTCATACACAACAAATCTGAAACAATCCAATGACCCACCAAGCTGGTGATCAATCAAAATTAAGTGACACTTACCAAATCACCAAATACACAGTATAAAAGTGACTATAGAAGTTGATGTAGTAGTGTGTTATTGTTGATTCTGTAAGTAGTGAAGGTTTTGAAGTTATTGGCAGTGGTGTGATGTCTGGAGGTGGTGGTAGTTGAAGTAGTACTGGTGTTGGCAATATCATTAGTGATGATGAGGAGGAGGAGGATAAACGTTTTGCCTTGAGCTTCGCAATCCCTCTCTCCCTTCTCCCTGCCAGAAGTTATTATTATTATTTTTTTTTTAAATATTGCAGATTACTTCTATTTCTACCCCCATGGTAAATACAGTTTTATTAATTCTCTTCATTAAAATAAAATTGAGTTGATAAATAACTATAATTCTAAATATCTTTCCTTGATTCAAAATAGTTTCAAATAATGACAATTCTCTAAAAGCAAGCTGCTTTGCGATTGTTTTAATCGTTAAAAAAAAAAAATTGTAATAATAATGATCTGAATAATTTGCATCTTACCCTCACTAACAAAATTATTACCTGGATACCAGTATGCAATGTCGAATTCATGAACAATTCCTGATAACAATGATATACATTTAAAATAATTATCACTTACTTATCAGATTCTATAAAATGAAAACAATCCAAATATATGATTCAAACTCACCAATACTATAAAATGTACTAGAAATAATACTGTATGCAAATACCAAAGATAGTTTGAAAATATAATGATGATGTGGTAATGGTGGCATATATGCAGGTGAACTATCAACTCCCTCACCGGGAAAAATATCAATCAACCGTCAAGACCTGTCTAGAAATTCTCATTTGCCGGCAAACTTTGACTCATGAGTAGTAGCAGTAGTAGTAGTAGTAGTAGTAGTAGTAGTAGTAGTAGTAGTAGTAGTAGTAGTAGTAGTAGTAGTAGTAGTAGTAGTAGTACTTGTAGTAGCTGTAGCAGTAGTTGTTGTGGTGGTGGTGGTGGTTGTAAGGAGGTCTTAATTTTTTAAATCAAGAGTTCTCTGGTTCACACGATTTGAAATTTGCACATACTACATGGCTGATCACCATCACTGCCATCATCACCTCATTACCATCACCACCGTGTCTATTGCTCTAGTGGATCCTTCCTACACGTGTAAGTCTTTACCAGTTTCCTGGTGTCTGTCTGATAATATTAAATATACACCAGATTGATATTTATATGTGTCTCTAATTATTGACCTATATTTAGATGATGATATTTGTGGCCAGTGATATTTGCAGCCATGAAAACAACAATGAGAGACCCTTTTTCTAGTGGCTGGTGATGTTAATTTATAGAATGACACAGTTCCTTCTTAAATATGACCAATTGTGCTATGGTCGTTAAATACATTTTCCCCGATTTTGCTGGCCGGTAAGACATTTTAACACAGAGCTGATAAGAATTGAAAAGAAGCACTTCAAATGTGTGAGGAACAGACTTCACCTGATGCGCAAATCAACAAGCTTGCTGTAATAGCCTCTTGGTATATTTAGGTCAAATAGTCAAGGTGTGGCAGACAAAAAAGTGGAGAGAGGCAATTTTTAGCATATTGTGGCTGTTAAGAGGTCATTTTTAATTATCATACTGTCTAAAAGTTTCCTCATGGCTCTAACTAAACACTTTGTCATTTTTTAAAGGGCGATGGTAAATCAACTTTTGTTGTTTAATTCATCCACATTGGTGGTAAAAGCGAAAATCAAAACGTCATCATCATTGTCGTCGTTCTGTAGTAGGCCCCAGTTGTTTGAGGATCAATCCACAGTTTTCACTTTCATCTACTTTCTCTCCTTTCACATTCATAGCGTAGGCACACACTAGAACATGCTGGACACATTTGAAAACTGGGATTTTAATTATCTTCGTTGTTTATACTGAAGGTGACATTCAATTTTTGAGTTCGGAATGCTCAATTAGTCGAGCATTCCACAGAGAAGGAAAGGGATTTTGAAACGGTCAGTAGTTGATCCTAGGTATTTTGTTTTTTGTTTTTTTTTAACCCCTTTGTCCATCTGCAGTAATGGTTCTTTAAATTAATAATAATTTTTGATAATTCCATTTCCTAAAATATTCTACAGAATTAGACTGTCAAACTTTTAAAATGGGACAGGCATTTGCACAAAATTTGACAAATGCCAACAAAACACCTGTGATCCCGTGCATGACCCCTGATAACCACAAATTTATTAAAAAATGAGTTAATGTGAAAAATATATTACTCGTGAGTCATAATAGGGCAAACAGGATAATTGGCATTTAGCATTGGAGTTTTTCTTATTTGAATGTTACCATGTTTCTTCAATTATATCAATCAGTCATTAGACCCATACTTGAATAATATGGTAACTGTGAGCCCCTTATTCAAAGGCAGTCAATTGTTTTAGAAAATGTCCAAAGATGGGCTATAATGTTTTTAAACGAAACTGAAAATATGCCTCATGAGGAAAAATTAAAATACTTAGCCCTCCCATCTCTAAAATACAGAAGAAGAAGGGGCGACCTTATTCAGTTATACAAAATTGTCCATATATTTTATCAAATTGACGACAATACACTTTTTAATACTCCCATATAAAATTTACTTGCAGAGACAAATAATAAATCTTTACAACAAATTCTTCTACAATTATTCTGACAAAATGTTTAATTCTAATGGACATTTATTACATGGAGCAGTTTGAAATGTATAACCAAAGACTCCAAAAGTATAAATCACTTTAAAAATGCAACCGACAGGAGAGCTCCATGGCTTAAAGTATGAATATGCTGAATAAGTTTTTAATTGATATACATTTTACATTGTATTGTATATGACGTAAATGATGATCATAGTTATGATCACATCTGGTAATTTTTTTTACCTGAAGCTTCCTTTTTTTCTCAGAGGCTATTTAAAGGCCTTTGACCTAAGCAACCCTTAATATATGTTATGTTGTTTCTTTACTAATTTCTTTTTCAAATCTGGATAGTTGGTAGAAAAAAAATATTGCCTTTTATCTTAACACAACGGACACTCAGACATTGTTTTCAATGCAACTTAATGCTTAATTTTCTCAGCTGCATTATAAAGTTGGTGATCAGCTTCAAGTATGGGGTCAAAGACATGTGACACACCGCTATTAGCAAGGGGTAAACATTACAGTTGAAATTATACAAAATGACCCAGCCCCATTCATTTCAGATAAATGTAGTCGATATGAAATAACATAAACTTAGTCTGAATTGAGGGGGGTGGAGGGGTGCATATAGTTGATTAGAAAGCTGGAGATACAGTAATTGGCAACCTTATAAAGTGATAGCCAGAACAAGTTTGACGGTAAAAGCAAACACTTATGAAAAAAACAAAAAAAAACAAAAAAAATATGGATGATGCATTTTTTCTTTGTCATTCTCTCTCTTTGAAGTCCATTCTGTCATTGTTATTATACACAAGAAACTCAAAAAAATCAAATCAGCTTGTCTTGTTCTAATTTTCTCCAGATTACTTTTTTAATAAACAATTTAAAATTAGTATTTCAAGAAGGTTGGATTGAATTAAGAATAATCTCCAGAAGATTTTTAAAAACCAATAACGAACCCCCCCCCTCCAACCAATTCGCTGCTCCCACTTAGTCGTAAATTGCAATTTTATTATCCATATTCATATCTCAAAACCCACATGTCCATTTTAAAGGGGAATGTGTCAACAGCTGCACTACACCACACAAACCTCAAAAACTTTGGTTTCAGTTTTAATACTTAAAGGACAAGAAATAAAGGTAAACTATCATGAGCCATCTCATTTCATTCATGGATGGTTGAAATATAATACTTGGATATTTCGGAAAGTTTAGTTTAGATTTCTCTACCAAAATCATAAGCCAGTTGATGTCCAAAACTACAAGGAACAATAAAAGACTTTCTTTACTTGGTTCTCCATACTTTTATTTTGGTGGCAATGGGACGATGTTACGTCACTAAGCAATCACAACAATATGATTGATTTCTATTAAATAAACATCACAATCAAAACCTCAGAAGCTTTATTAGGAATCTTATACTTAAATCAGACAACCTGTCTCTTCAAATGACAATGGGACATCATTTGTCTCCATGTCAATTCCAGAAAATCTATAAGTTGAGACAGAAAAAATGCTAGTTGAGGATTGAAAGGCATCCATCAAATAATAACTAATAATCTCATTACATGGTACTGCCTCCAAACACTTAAAGCTTGTTTTAATGAGGTGAAAAACTATATAAATGCCATGCATCATCATCATTATCGTTGCTAATATTATGATTATTTGCTCAATGGAATTTGCATTGCCTACATCATGAATGCGCAGCGAGACATAAGATAGAAGTATTCTCAAAAATGTGTTGTCTTCCTCATCAGCAACTTATAAATTGCAATTAAACAAGTCTTAATGTATATAACAAAAGTCAGAAATGTTTTCTTTAGAACATTTCTACCCTTGTTATCTGATATGAAATCATTTTTTGATTTATTCGATTTACAAAAGTGGTATGATGTTGCAGCTGTTGCTCAGAATATATTCAGTGATTTAATCACCTTTTTAAAATAACTGGTTTTTGAATTTTAAGTAAACCTTTTGAATAATTCAACCATAGCAATACACACAAGACAAGCAAAGTAGCCATTGACTCTTACCTTGTCAGCATTAGAACTCTTCAGACTCTTCAGCTTCTCTGCAGTTTGGGCCAATTCCTTGGACAAAGCATCTGTATCTTTGTCTGCTTTTCCTTGCTGGACTGACGGAGCAACAGCTCCGCTACCAGGCTTCCATTCCTTGCCAGTCACAGACTTATACTCCGCTTTTAAGGCCAGCAACGTCTTTACTTCAGTTTCAATAGCAGTCTGTGTGTACAGAATTGTTAGAAAAAAAGACTAATAATAATAATAGTAATAGTAATAGTAATAATAATAATAATAATAGTAATAGTAATAATAATAATAATAATAATAATAATAATAATAATAATAATAATAATAATAATAATAATAATAATAATAATAATAATACTTTGATGGAAGCTGTTCATCTGTATCAGATTTATTTTACATACAATCATATGTTGTTTCAACCATTCTTGCATTTTAAAATTAAACAATCTTCAGTTTTATTAATTAAACGACAAAAAACTGATGAAATCAAGACTAAAGCACAGAGCTGCATTTAAAATGTTTATTTTAAAGTCCAGAGATGATAATACTTCACCTTTTCCTCTAACAATTAAACTGTTTCAGAATTTTAAGAAGTAAACTAAGTGGTAAAGGTTTATCTTTCAGCTTACCTTATCAGCTTTTTGAGTCTTGAGGTCCCTCACTTTATTTCCTTGGGCTGTGATTTTAGCATCTAAATCTGCACCATTTGTTGATGAGGATAACGGAGCTGGGTCTGCAATAAAGGTCATTCCAGGTTTCCAATCTTTGCCTGTAGCAGCTTTGAAGTCAGCCTTTAACTCTAGCAGTTTTTTCACCTCTTCGTCAATTGTTTTCTTTACAGATAAAGTAAAAAGAATGAAATGGAAGCATCTGTTAAAACTGAAAAGCTTCAGTAAGAATACATGTGTTAGCCACTAACACAAATATATTAAATATTGAAATGTAATCATTAAGTTATTATCCTCTGTTTGAATCAACTGTTATGTGTAGCATAATATAAGTTTAGTAATCGAATCTTGGAATAAACTGGAGAGACAAGAAAGTGGCAATTGAGAAAAAAAAAAGTACTCACCTTGTCAGCCTTTTTTGTCTTGAGATCCCTAACTTTGTTTCCTTGGGCAGTAACTTTATCGTTTAGATCAGCTGGAGATACTGCAGGAGGCGAAGCTGACAAAATCATACCTGGTTTCCAATCTATGCCTGTTGCCGACTTAAAGTCAGCCTTCAAGGTCAGAAGTGTTTTGACTTCCTCCTCAATTGCTTTCTAGAAGAATAAAAATGAAAAAAAGTTATATATATATGAATATAATTTAAGTTTTGAATAAGCAGGGCATACATGTGAAGTGAGCTGGACAAACCTTGTATATCTAATTGGAACAACTTTTGAGTTAGATTGTCTCAAAAGTTGATTTATAATTCAGACTTTTACTCCTTACATTATCTTATATCTCAGCTTTAAGTTTACTTGCTATTAAAACAAACTTTCACCTTTAAATAATTCAGTTTTAATAAAAACAATAATATATACTTTATTTTCATCCTTTCTGAAATTCTCTATGTCTGGATGTTGAAAAATTCTTTTATATGATGAAGATAGGCAGTGAAAAATCTCTAATTGTGCCAGTAGGATTCTGTAATATTGCTAAAAACAATTGGACGTCTTCCTACTATAAAATCCACAGTTGTTTTTAAAATTTAATGGGTATTGCCGTAAAAATTCATATAAACAACCGCTGTCTTGTTTTTATGTTTTTAAAGGTTTTAGGGCGCTTGCAACACATTTAAGTCATATCAGTGCCAGTAAAAAGGAAGAAAATGGGAAAGTAAACAGTTCTAGAATTACATAAAAATAATAATAATAAGAGCAACATTTGATGGATCATCACCTTGTCAGCTTTTTGGGCCTTGAGGTCCCTCACTTTATTTCCTTGAGCATTGATCTTGTCATTGAGCTCAGCACCACTTGATGGTGGGGAAGCTGCTGGTGGAGATGAAGGCGATTCTCCTGGTACAGCCATCCCAGGCTTCCAGTCTTTACCAGTTGCCGACTTAAACTCAGCCTTCAAAGCCAGCAATTTTTTCACTTCTTCATCAATTTTTTGCTGCAAGAGAAACATTTATATTGGCTCATTGTTTAAAAATTCAATCAACACGATACGTCCAGTTTTTGTAATAGAGCAAATCAACCAAGCTATTGATCATGATCACTGTGTAAAAAGTTCTCAATAATAAAAAGAAAAGAAAAGAAATGAGAGAGCAAGCATCTTTCAACATGTAAGACTGATGTCTCAGTTTTCTCTTCTTGTCTTCTCTTGTTATAAATTAGGACAAAAGTGGAGTATGTTCAGAGACCGGATGGGTGTCAAATTTTAGTCACAGCTTCATTGGGTAAGGCACTTTAAATGCTCTCTCTCTCTCTCTCCCCCCCCCCCCCCCCCCTCTCTCTCTCCTCCCTCCCTCCCTCCCTCCTCTCTCTCTCTCTCTCTCTCTCTCTCTCTCTCTCTCTCTCTCTCTCTCTCTCTCTCTCTCTCTCTCTCTCTCTCTCTCTCTCTCTATTAATGAAGTCTTATAGAGCGCACATCATCTTCAACCATGAGACTCTTGGCACTTTAGATTGACACAAAATATTTTTTTAAAAATTACATGACATCAACAAAGAAATGTTTTTAATGATTAAAAGCTCAATCTATAGAGTACTTGATTTCCAAGAGAAAAGAGTAAGGATTGGAATCCAAGTAGAGTTAGTTCTTTTTCTGTTAGGAGAGATAATGGGTAGAAGCAACAGTTATGGTGCCTTTCATGCACCAGAAACTGGGATTAAATCTGAATCTATGGGTGCAGTACTGCTCTACCCCTACTCCCCTCCTTTCAAATGTCAAGACTTCCCAATCTTACCTTATCAGCCTTATCTCCTTTCAGTTTCCTGACTGAGTCCCCTGTCGAGAGAATGTTCTGGTTGAGAGCCTGAATATCAACACTCGCGCTTCCAAGAGAAGGTGACTCTTCCACCTGGGGAGATTTCTCAGCAGCTTTGCCTTTATCACTCTGTGCTTTCTGTCAACATAATCATAGTTGAGAGTATTTTCACATGTCACAAACTTAACTCCAGTGACAACTTGGTATACAATTTTATTTACTAAAAATTACAAAATATGGACTTGTTCATTTTGAAAATGTCTCCTTCGAAAACATGAATCTTACGCAAACGTAGGCTGAAAAAATTGATTCTCTGCTTTTTTCAAAGGTTGATTTTTTTGAAACAAATCTTTATACACTCTGAAAATGAGTAATTCCTGCAATTCAATTATAATCACCATTTTTAAAAAATCATTAAATAATAATTTCAAGGTTCTTGGCCTTAAAAAAAGTCCTTTCAGCATTTCATATTATTATGTTGTTGAATTCCACTGCCAATAAATCTAAAATTCTTTGGACCTTAAATAATCTCTTTTTGATGAACAAGTACCAATGACATAATGTCAAAATATTTTAAAATTCATCAATCAGCCAAGTAAAAGGTATGATTAAAAGAAAAAAAAAGACATTGTTTACAAACCTCTTTAGCACTGACATTCTTTGGCTGCTCCTTATGTTTGGAGCCACCTTTTGGCATTTCTTTCTGATGTCCATCTGGAATAAATAACAGGACACATGGACTGTCCAATCCTGTGTGAGGACTGTGGAATTAAAAAAGGAGATAAATAATGCACAACATATATCAAAGTATCTATTACACGCTGGAAACCCGCCAATCCCATCTTGCCTTCAATTTCCCAGTAGACTAACATTTAAAATTAACTCCTTGAAGATACATAATTTCATTCTAGCCATTCCATTGTCTACTTTTTAAGATATTATCACTTTTGTACATTATAAGATATTTTCATTTATTCCGTTGTTGTCGTTTTTTGTTGTCTTAATCTTGCTTTTCTTTCCTTTTTCTTTTTGTTTTTCAGCTTTAAAAAGATTTGTGTTGTACAAGGGCTCTTTCATAATTAACCGAAAAATGCCTGTAAAATCCGCGTTTTTTATGCTATCAACAAAATTCTTGCACGTGTTCATACCTTGACTCGTCCTTCATTTCTCTACGTAACAGCCAAGTCTGTCGACACACTTCTGCCAACGCCGCACCATGGAATAGATACCCTCTCGGAAGAAATTTCCGTCAAGGTTTTGTAGCCATTTCCGCACATGGTCAACAAGCTCTTCATCGACATCAAAGCGCTTTCCTGCCAGCTCACGTTTCAGTGGCCCAAAGAGGTGATAATCAGAGGTGTGAGGTCTGGACTGTGTGGTGGGTGTGGCAAAATCTCCCATCCATATTTCTCTAGCCAACCTTGCGTCACTCGTGCTGTGTGGGGTGTAGCGTTGTCGTGTTGCAAAATGACCCCGTTGGTCAACTGCCCTGGGTGCTTTCTGCGAATGGCCTCCCTAAGCTTGTCAAGAGTTTGGCAGTACCTTGCAGCATTGATTGTTTCTCCAGGTTGTAAGGGTTCGAACAGAATAACACCACGACTGTCCCAGAAAACAGTTCCCATTATTTTCTTTGCTGACCGCATGACTTTGAATTTCTTCGCGACAGGTGAGAATGGATGTTTCCATGTCATCGAATCTTGCTTTGTTTCTGGGGTGCAATGGTGCAACCAAGTCTCATCACCAGTGACTATGCTGTCAAGAAAAGTCACATCGTACCCTAGAAAGTCTCCGCCGGCGTTGGCAGTATGCCCGTGAACCCTGCGTGAGCTCTTGCTTCTTCTCAAAAGTTCCCTGCAGATGTCCAATCTTTGTTCTTTATGATTGTCTGTCAATTGCTTAGGAACCCATCTTGCGCTAACTTTTCTGTAGCCAAGTTCATCAAATACAATTCTATGGGCAGAAGTTTCCGAAATTTCAAGACTGCTTGCGATTTCATGAAGTTTCAACCTCCTGTCTTGACGAATAAGCTCATCAACTCGCTTCACATTGTCTTCTGACGTCGCAGTTATCGAATGCCCTCTCCCTTCCCCGTCTGTCAAGTCGGAATGGCCGGCTTCAAACAAATTACACCAGTGATAGACTTGTGTACGGCTTATAACATGCTCACCATATACACTCTGAAGTTCTTTATGAATTTCGGTAGGATTCAGACTTTTGGCGTTCAAAAAACGTATGACAGTTCTGATTTCCTCCTTTGACCAAGTTTCAAGGTGGGCCGCCATCTTTAAAATCGTCTAGAAATTCATTGTGCAAAATGATGCACTTCATAATTTCTGGGAATATCCGTAAGGAAATAAGGAATATCATGTCGTTTACAGAATTAAAAAATCTCCACTGGTTGCTGAGCAATGGGCATTTTTCGGTTATTTCTGAAAGAGCCCTCGTACCTCTTATAGTCTCTAATTTGTATGTTGTCATTTGTCAAAAAGGGCTATTTATGTGGATTGAATTCTTTTTTTATTATTTGAGTGTAGGACTGCCCTTAATTTCAAATTTAAATCATGAAAAACACTTTTTATTACCCTGATGTCAAAATGTGATAAAGAATACATTATTTACACATTTCATCCTTGGTTTTATCTCATTCATAATGTGGACAGTCATAAATATTCTATGGCCATCTTTCTGAGGAATGGTATTAGAATTCCAGCAGTTAGTCATAAACATCCAGCTATGATCAAAGTAGAGCAACCAAATTAATAAAGGGTTATTCTCTCAATTATTACAACTGGTCTCATATGTCACTACAATGTGGATCACACAAAATTGGAAAAACCTAGAAGACAATAGTGGCCAGCATGTTTCTTTCACGCACTGAGAGGAGTGGAAAATAACGTAAGGATGAGACATACAGCTTGTTAAGCACTTGTACAATCTTTTTGGCACTTTAAGGAATCCATCAACTTTTACATCAAGCACTGATACATGTGGAAGGAGCTGTTATTTTATTATGTTGTTTTGTTTTTTTTCATGCTACTCTATTTTGGAATCACAATATCAAAATTTCCAGAGAAGCCAAACTTAAAGAGAACCAATTTTGTAAGGATTTGACAAAATTGAGACAAAGAGGTAAATATGCAACAAAGTCAAACATAGATTAAACCTTCCTTTCTACCTAACTACTAAACCAAAATAGCAATGCATTTTCCAATATTTGCAGCTTCACAGTAATACTTTTCTGATATAATATAATAATGTCATGATATATATCATGTTTATCACATTCTGGTAAGGTATTCCAAAGGCTAACCTTCATAATTGTAAAGCGCTTTGAGCATGTTTAGTAGATATTGCGCTACATAAAAGCTCAACTTCACCTGGCAGAACTCTAAGAGTAGAGCCTAAAAAACTACATCATTGCAAAATAATTAAACGCACTAAGACTAATTATTGAGGGGAACAAACAATGCCATAGGCCGGGTAAACCACTTACCTAACTGGCTCATAAGGTTGGTCGCATATGAAGTACCCCTTCCTTTGTATCTGAATTATGTCTCCTTTCTTGAGACTGGCCAGGCAGGGATCACCCAACATGGTCTCCTCTCTCTGTTGATAAAGGTAAATTTGTAAATATCTTTATACTCACCAACACTTTGGATAGAAGTAACAAGAAAGAGAGAAAAAAAAAAAGAATAAAAGAAAAAAGAAAAAAAAAGAGAGAGTGAGAGGGGGAGGGGGGGAGAGAAAGAGAGAGAGGGGAGTGAGAGAAAGAGAGAGAGAGAGGGTGGGGGGGGGGGGTGAGAGACAGCGAGAGAGAGAGAGAGAGAGAGAGAGAGAGAGATGAGAATACCTTGGAATCAGGATTCAGGTACTGTTTGAAATCTTCATCTTTGGCCAAGACCCCTTTACTAATGATGTGGTCATAGAAAACACAAACTGTTGGGATGCATGGATTCTGGCTAATGTTAGCTAGCCATGTAATCTTCTGTGTTTTCTTGTAGTCCTTATAGACAGAAAAGCGTAAAAAAATATATAATAATAAATTATACGAACAAGTCAAGACCTAAAGATTGCTATAAAGCTAAACATAGAAAAGCATATGTTTCTTAGCTGAATCTTAAGAACCTTTAGAAAAATTAAAGCATTTATCAAGAGAGTCACACACAAAATAATTGCCAATATCTTTCTGTACCTTAACCAATCTTATAATAAATGAGAAAAGTGTTTGTTTTGTTTTTAAGGGTTTTACTGCACTTTTAACATATTTAGGTCATATCAGCACGAGTAGAAAGGAAGAAAATGGGATAGTGAAAAGTTCTAGAATTACAAAAAAATTTAATGAATACTTTATGTAATATCGAGGCCATCCCCCCCACCTCCTCCTCCCTCGCCTTGATTACTGGATCATTTAGATCTGGTTGAAAAGACTTTTGTGATAGACTGACGTCCTGGTCAAAGAGTGGCGAGAAATGATTATCTACCAGATAAAACTCCTGTTCTATAGGCCTTATTGCTCTCAAGGATAACTATTTGTTATTCATTTTTTTAAAATGTTTTTTTCTCTTCAACTGAAAACTATTTTATTATATTAAGAGAAATCCCTTGAAAATACACACTCTTGAACAGTGAGTCACGAGCAGTTTGTCATTTAAGGATAATTTCAAAAATGAATAAGCATCAAAGATTTACAAATGATCATCCTATGTTGCATGCATAAAGAGTTGGTGAGTCATCCATTCACTTTATTATAACCTAATAGTATTCTTTGTGACTGCATAAGAAGAGTGTGGTTAGCCAACACTTTGTGCATGCAACAAGAGATTCCATAATTACATAACTTTGTACATTATTTTTATATGAGTGTACAACCAAACAAATTTGTTTGATTTATGATTTCCATTCATGTTGATAGAGTTAATTACATTATTAAAAAACAATTGTTTAAGAAGGAAAAGTAAATACTCATTAAAAAAACAACAACAAAAAAATAGATGGAAACATATTCTTACGGTGTTTTGAAGATCAAGCTCAGCAGCCAGTGACTCAACTTTACCATCTTTGCTTCTATGGAGTTAAAAGTAAAGAAGATTTTGTAACAGCCAACTATTTTTTAATTTGAAGTCCTATATTGTGTGGGGGAAATAAATTGGATTTAAAACATAAAATAAATATACAAATGAATCATGGACATCCATTTCTTACAGTGCAAATGAAAGATACAATTTAACATTTTCTTTTATAGCTTAAAGTTGAGAATGACTTCAGATGTGGCATTTCCATTTTTGGGATCTAACACTGACAATGGTCTTCATCAAATTCTGACCATGCAAACATCATTCCCCTATCAACCTGTTGCCTGTGATAGATCTGAAACTACTTCTGATGCTTGTACAGAGATAATTTAATGCAGAGGAAAACAAATATATGTGACTTAAATTTCCAATTTTTAAACTAGAGCATTTATTTAGCGCAATATCCACTAAACATGTGCAAAGTGCTTTACAAGGGGTCCCCAGCCAACAGCAACACAACGTGCAGGATGAGACATGTTAATGGCGAGGTCCCAAGGACACAAATCAGAGTGGGTCTCGAACCCTGGACCTCCCGACTCAGGTGAGAGTCATACCTCAAGACCACATGGCCATAAATTGAGAAGCCAAATTAATGTTTGAAATATACTGAAATAAGACATACTTGATGACTTTTGAGATTTTGAGGTTGCCCCAATTGATGAAGGTGACGGTCTCCCCTTGGTGTATGACTTCTGCATCCGCAGCCTCGACATAAACCTTTGGACCATACCAGATGGTCTTTGTGCCGACTTCTTCATTCTAAATTTTAGAAAAAGTTTGAATGTTTTGTAAAACTGCATAAAATATATAATTTAAAATAAATAAAACCAATGAACGAAAGCATGGATAAACTCTAAAAAAAAATATCTAAACATTTTTTGAGCAGAGATCCTGGTTATAAAGAAATTGGACTATTAACTCATAAGGACAATTCCTGAGTGCACTCTTAGAAAAATATATCAGAAAAAGTTTCTTTTAATTAAGAAGAGAAATTGAAAAAAATAGTTTTTACCTTAGGATGTTTGGCAACTTCTTTTGACTCTGGCTTTGCATCAGATACAGTGAGCTCAACTAGGCCTTCTTTGGATAAGGCAGTGTATCTGGGCACAACAGGATCTATCACCTGTGAATATGTAATGAGTCACACAGTGGATTCAGGATTTTTAATATTTTTATTTTACACTAATAAACTAGTAAAATGATTTTAAATGGATTTATTTTTCCAATTCAGTTAAAGCATATTTTTAGACGTATTCTATCATGAAAAAGGTATTCAAGGCTTACTGTACATTCAGCAGTTACATTATTGGTATAGTAATCGAATTGAGTCAAATCCTCATTGGCATTTTAAATAAAGGCTTTGGATAAGTCAATTTTTTTCCATATAAACAGAAGCCTGGGGGGATTTTTATTATAGGATTGGTTGTTCATTGACCGACACTTTCAAATTGACAAAAGTATAAAATGACAAAGACAAAATAATAACCTTTCAAATTTTTTTTCGGTTTATCACTTCAATTACTATTTTGCAATTTTTTCTTCTTCAGTGCAAGCAAATGAAAGTTAATTATTATTTATTTTTAAATTCTAAAATTGTAAAAGTTCAACAGGACTGAAGGGGTCAGTAGTAGACCACTTGCTTCACAAGAATTTTCTGACCCCCTCTCTACCCAGCAGTGATTGGGTAGCTGTTAGATCTGTTGGAAATTGCAATAGACCAGTGTCCTATCAAAATAGTGAGCAATTGCCACGGTACATTTCACACTTCAGAAACCAAGAAATAAATTCCGCCTCCATGTTCCTTATTACTAGTCTTCTAATCTTACCTTCTTGTTGTAAGCCCAGATTTTGTCCCACTCCATCATGTTCACTGACCTGGATGAACCCTGAAGAAGTGAAAAGAGATCAGAGATACTCCTTTAGGGTTTAATCAAAAATCAAAAACAAAATCAGAGGAAAAACCAAAATAGTTGATTTTATTTTTTTTTAATTGAGCTTTTCTATGGCGTAATATAGGCTAAATGTGCTCAAAGCACTTTCTCATGGATCCAAACCAAAACAACACTGGACAAAAATGCACAGCTCATAAGGACTCAATTTTGTACTATCCAAAACGGGACTCAAACCTTCAAACTACAGGTCACAAGTTGATTTCATACCACTAGATATAGCCTGATTCAAGAAAACAAACATCCCAATGGATTTTTCTTTTGATATTATCGGATAGCTCACTTCATAAAATGGTCACGGCAAACTTTTGTAGAAAGCAGTCATAGTCACCTCCAAATGAACAAAACTCAATGCAAAATTCTTCTTCTTCATATAAATTAGCAATGACTATGAAAATTTTTGTTTTCTATTTTTGTAGGAAATACTACTCTTAAATCAAAGCCCTATCTCCACTGAGTAAAAATCTTTTTGAATTTTGAAAATCCATTAATATATAACAAAGCTATGCAGTTTCGAATGTGCCATCTATTTGGATGACTCACAAAGAGAAAAAAATACGGAAAATATGGGCCGCTTTTTCTGCGTTTTATTCTGGTTTGTGGCTGTATCTCGCTTAATACGTGGAATTAGATATTACAACTTGGCAATTTTATGGCAAAATTATCAGAAAATATGATGAAGACATCAGAAGCGTTCTAACTTGTATAGATTTAGAGCTGTATGGCTAGGGTCAACTATAATTTTGTTTTAAAATATACATAATATTGATCATGTGGAACTTTTCTGAAGTGTAATTTTGTGTCTACAACCCATACAAATGACACGGTAATCATACGAGTTTTGTCGCTTGACACAATCTAAAATGACCTCTTTCCTAACTGTATGCCAACTTTCAGCCATATTCATCGAAAACAGCGTAGATAAACATCGTCATAATTAACTTTTTAAATAGCATGTACAGAACGGCTTCGTCCCATATTTTGTCACAAATTTGGGCACTTCGTGAGCGAAAAAGAGGCCCAAAGATTTGTGCGGGATAGTCATTGCTATATAAATCAGATTCACATTATATGCATGTTGCATAAGTATAATTTACCTGAGTAATAATGAACTGCTTGAGGCCCTCCACTGTCATCCCACGTCGTAAAACACCTCTCACCGTAGGAAACCGTGGGTCATCCCTGCAAGAATGATAAAGATTTGATTATTAAAAACAAAATACATGAATATAATGAAATTGCCTATATTCAGTACATGGAGAAATTTGCTTTTAGAATCTGTATCAAAACTGAATTTAAAAATTCCAATATGACTATAGAAAGCTGGGTGCAAACCTGGGTTCAGCTGATGGTGCAATAGCTTATTCTCTCTGTCATTCTTCCTTATTGTGTTAATTTGAGAGAGGGAATACCCTCTTTCATTTACAGTTTATATTCATAAAATAACAATTTAAAAAATTACATGCACTCTATATATACCCATTTCTATTTAAGCTCATTGTTGGTCACAATTTTAAGGCTAAGACCTATTTTCCTCCCACTGACCTTTTTTAAAATTTAAATTTAATATTGGACAAATATTCAATCCCAAACTGCTTGCATACTCATTTGACATTGTTCGTCTTGTCAAGAAGTGAAAACCAAAAGTGCCAATTTATAATTAATTTTGTGCTTCAGCCCACATTAGAGAATGAGAGATTATGGTAGTATCATTTGGTCGCATCACATCTCCACTTTACAGTTATTCACTCAATGAAAGTCTCGTCAGCCTCGTGGATCATCTCATAACATTGTGTGATAAAGGAGTCCAAGTTTTGCCTTATGTCATTGTAAAAAGGGCATTTTGGTGAAGTTTTGTATCCCCCTCAGGACTATGGTGCAATAGAGTAAAACAATTGACTACAAAAAGATAAGAAATAAACAAACAAAAACAAGCAAACAAACACTAAAAATACAGGAAGTCATTCCAATGCGTCTGTTTTCCATTATCCTGTACTTCATAAGCCTTGGTATCAGGATGCAACAAATCCCTTATCCCATTCATCTCTATACAAATTTGGATTAAGACCCTGGACACTCTTCTGACAGAGCCTTCATCATGAAAAAGACGTCAAATGGCCATAGTTCTAAAGGACCACTCTGTTCATCTTGCAAAGATTAAAAAGCCATATCAAAATCCGATTTTGGGAAAAAATACTGTGGTAGACCAGCATTTTATGTAGAAGATATCAAGCAATTGTCATTTTCCAAATGAGATTTAAAAAATAATTTTTTTTTTGTTTATATTAATATATTAGAAAACTAATAACACACCTAATAAATATGCACAAACTATTCCATCTTACCATCCATCTACATATCCCTCATTTACAATCCATGTCAGTTTCCTCTTGGACATGACAGTGTTCTGAAGGTTGAGACGACTGTATTCGTAAATGTAAGGTTTCCTCAAACCTGCATGAGTGAAGATAAATTTAATTACATAATCATTAAGCTCTTAACTGACATCAAATTAATATTCTCAAAAAAAAAACAACTGCTGATTCTATCGTGATTATTTCATTATCGAAGCACAATACAATGACTTCTTTCCAATTCATTATATATGACATAAACTACATATAATGGCTTACGGTTACAAAATACTAATAGCTAATAGGAAAAGGAACTTTTCAAAAAAAATGTTGATTACTTTAATAATCAAGACTATTCAATATTAAAAGATTGATAATAAGATCTTTTTTTACCAACCTAAGGTATCAATAAACCAGAAATATTGATCATCCCTGTCATGATACTCCGTGGTACGCAAGGCATGAGTGACACCTTCAACGCTGTCAACAATTGGGCAAGCAAAGTCATATGTTGGGTACACTCTGACAAAAGAAAGATGCAATCATGACATAATCTCCAACACTCAAGTCAATTTCATCATCAAAAATATAAGAGAACATAATATCCATGTATAAACTTGTCTATAGAGTCACATCTCATCAATGCAAGAACCTCTGCTCCCAAACAATTGTCAGGATAACAGAATAAGCAACCTAAGTAGTCATTTTGCTAGTGCAATTCGCACAACAGGGTCAACCAGAAACAGCATAGTGAATCCCAATCAGATGATGACAGTTTGTTTAGAGAACAGGAGTTTGAGTTACAGAAGATTAAACTCTACACTTTTTACAAACTTGATCCCAAATTTGGTTGTTTGGATCCAGATTAAAGAATTTTCTACAGTGTAAAGGACAAATTAATAGGAAAGAATCTGCCCCCAACTGGACCTCTCCAGATTACAGACTTAAGATTAGAAAGACATCATTTTATATCATAAATAGAAAATATCTTGTTTGGATACTTCATTCTTTATTCAAACTAGTCAAATACCAGTTGTTAATTTCAATTTGTCATAAATTCAAAAAGAATAAAATGTTCATTATAAACTGCTGAGTCTGCTTTAGCAATGCAGATGATGATAATGATATCAACTCTCATTCAATTTGACTCACTTGTATTTATGTCCTGTCCTGACATGAGGTTCATTTTTACAGCGATACATTGTTGGATCGCGCATGCATCCATTGTCACTTTGCATATTAAGCTTGGCACGAACAGCACACGTTTGACCTTTAGCTGTTCCTTTCTTCATTTCCTCCCACATCTTCATGTTTGTCTTTACATCTTTTGATATGAACACGAAAGGAGTAAAAAACACGTTATTTTATAAAGTCTGGCATACTATTCAGCTCTGTATATTGGAGATCTAATTTTACAAGATAGAAACATCTCTAATTTTGACATACCTTTCACCAGCCATTATCTCCCCATAACGAGAAAAGCTGTTTTGAATTAACCAAGATGTGGCAAAGAATGCAATCTTAGGCTTGAAAACACAAAAAATGTTTGTATGAATAAGAATAACATCATAACACTTCACAACTGAAATGAGTTTAACAGAGCATCATAATTGCACAGGTATTTGTAATGCAAAGTATATTTCTTTTTTTAATTTCATTGTTAAGATATGTAAGAGCTTCTTGCAAAATGTGTTTTGGATATTTATAGTAAGTGAGTGGATTTCTATGAGTGTCTATAAATTGGTTTAGGACCCTATGCCAGATTTCAACTACACATCCATCTTTCCAAACAATCATTTGTCCTAGTCTGAGGCAATGTTTTAGATAAATAAACTGACACATCTTTCCAAAAATGAAAAAAAAAACACAATCACTGTATGTCTAATATTATAAAATATATCCATGTTAATATCTACCCTTCACATTTTAAAATTTTATTCTGATATTCATCAATTGCACAATTATTATCATCAGTATTTAATAACAATATCAACAACAGTGATAATAATAATAATAATAATAATAATAATAATAATAATAATAATAATTAGTAATAACAATAAAAATAATAAGAAGAAGAATAATAGTAACAACAACAATAACAATGGGATCTCTCAAGTCTACAAATGTTCATCGATGCCAAGATCCGCTTTTTAGGCATGTATGCCAATTTAGTAGGAAATTAGTTGGAAATTTTACATCTTGCCTATACATACTAAAGACCTTCTGTTACATTTTGTTTTCTGTTTTACCTGGCATCTTAGTTAACAAATTCTTCAACATCAAGCAACTAATATGATGGGCAGTTTCCCCAAAGATCATCGAATCAAGCCACTTAGCCAATGAAAATGGCAGTGATGATCTAGTGGTCACTAAAGGCACCCAGAGATGTGACAACTGGATGCACTAGTTCAGCATCTCCCCACTTTTTTCCCTTTATAATTTAATTTAATAAATAAATGTTTCTTTTCATAATCTCGTCATTGTCTGACAAAAGCCAAAGCATTGTATATTTTTGTATTGTGTCACAGTATGAGCTACTATTAATACTTTTAAGTTCATTATATTTTGACTGGCTCACTAAGGCATTTTTAGCTTTCAACACCTCAAACAAAATCATGCACCATTGACTGGTTGGGACAAGACATCAACTTCACCATTGCCCCTTGTGAGACCATTGTCACATCTAACAAGGGAAGAGGTGGTGACTTAGGCAAAAACTTGGGCATACCAACATCCCGCCTTCTTTGAATTTAACTGTTTAAGTATGAGATAAGTATCACAGCTCAGACGAAAGGCAATATAGTAAACAATGAAACAGATGGTGACATGATTCACTCAAGCTAAACAAGTGTTGAGTTCATATACTATTTGTTGGTGTAGGGACAACTCCAAAATGGGTAGTTCTGCTTTATTTGCATTGTTCATGTATTTCAACACAGAGATTTTGGGGATAGTTGCAATAAAATCATCAAAATGAATCTCAGGCTTGGATACATTTTACCAATTTGCTGGAGTCTTTGTCCCAAATAAAGAGGTAAATTATATAGTGAAAATTCTGTTCAGTGGGATTTCGACTGATTGAAGAGGTTCCTGATTTCAAGATCCTATTGTATAAATAATAATAATAATAATAATAATAATAATATAATAATAATAATAATAATAATAAATAATAATAATAATAATAATAATAATATAATAATAATAATAATAATAATAATAATAATAATAATAATAATAATAATAATATAATAATAATAATAATAACAATACATATAACAATAATAATAATTATCATTGTTATAATTTAACACAAAAGAATAAATAAATAGAAGAAGAAGAAGAAGAAGAAGAAGAAGAAGAAGAAGAAGAAGAAGAAGAAGAAGAAGAAGAAGAAGAAGAAGAAGAAGAAGAAGAAGAAGAAGAAGAAAAAAGAAGAAGAAGAAGAAGAAGAAGAAGAAGAAGAAGAAGAAGAAGAAGAAGAAGAAGAAGAAGAAGAAGAAGAAGAAGAAGAAGAAGAAGAAGAAGAAGAAGAAGAAAAAAAAGAAGAAGAAGAAGAAGGATTACATGAATCGGTAAAAGCCAGTCGTACCATTCTTTCTATTTTTGGATTCAACCCTTTCCTCTCTCTCCTTCTTCATTATCTCAGGGGCAGTGTCATCAACATAGGCCTTTCCCATCTCAATCATCTTTTCACAGTATTTTAACAAAGACTCGAAATGATCTGAAGTATGGCTGAACACATCATAAGTAACACCAAGCAGTTTGAGATCCTCCAGAATAATCTTGAAAAGTAAAAAAGTGGTAAAGTAAACAAAGCACTAATAATACCTTTTAAAAAACCCATCATTATATTAAATCCAAAAAACAAATACTACATTTGTTGCTGCCTGATGCTTGATTTGAAACAAAAAAAACAAACCAAAAAGTAAACAATGATGAAGTTGAATATAAGTTTTAATTTAATCTTAATCTGAGGACACTTTGTAAACCTCCAATCTTAAATGCGTGAATGAAAAACGACTCCGAATCTGATTAAGAGTGAAAGATGATAGAAACAGTTTTCAGATTTTTCAAATCTATCATCAGATTCCACGCCAAATTCAGCATTAGTTTGTCCACACTATTTAAACATGGATAACCCGAAATGTCCATCATTTGTCTTGTATTCTTTATTTAAAAACTATATCTACCATCTACTAAAAGGCATTTGATAACAATCAGATAATCTGATAATAAATAATAATTTATTGTGCTCTCATCACCCATTATCCAAACTCCTTTAACTTATAAACTACAATTATCATACCCATTTGGTTTTGTGGAAAACCCAACAATTTTATTATAGTATGACAGCATAAATAATACAAGGAATCACTATTATCCTTTGAAAAAAAAAAAGCAGTTCAATATTATATCATTTTCGCAGCATGTATCAAATTCAATAAAAATATATTTTGACACATAATGATATCCTGACCACAATGATAAATCAATAGGTCATTATGTTAAATATGAGAACCAATCGGTGTAAAAAAAAACATTTTGAAAAATATCATGGGTGAGGTCAATGAATGGGTATAGCGAAAGTAATCTTGAAATCCTGCGTGTAAAATTTCAAACTTGATCTTTTTGCGTGCTCCCTAGGTTTTGCAGTGGTTTTAGGAGTCTATTCGAAACTAGTAAAAATCTTATAAGATGAGTATGATGAGATTTGATACAAAAAAGAACACTGCATCCACAAAATAATAATCTATGTAAAATAAAACAGGGTTGCGAATTCAGGAGGCAAAATTGTACTGAACTTTACTCGAACACATCGACTGAACTGAACTTCATTTAAAAAAACTTTTTTTTTTTCCATTCAGAAGGTGATCGGATAATATACTGAGGTGTTTTAACATACTGAATTCCGTAAATATACGGAAAATTGGCAACCTTGATAAAATCTCTGGGGCAAGGTAAAAAAAAAAATACATCCCCAAACTAATCTGGCTTTAAATCATTGAAACTCTAATCGTCAGAAATTTTTCTTAATTTCTTAGAAGGAAAGCATTATTTCAGTTCTTAAATCAAAATTGAAAACCCTAATAATATCTAAGAAGACAAAAGCACCTTCTCAAATTCGGCATCCTCTTTTGCTGGGTTAGTATCATCAAACCTCATAATCAACGTCCCTTTGAAGGTGTTTCGGTAGTGTTGGTTGAGTAATGCTGCTTTGGCATGACCAACGTGTAAGTACCTGCAAAATAAAATTTTATAATGATTCAGAAATATTTAATAAAGCCTTCAGGTTTTAGAAACTACTCGAGGAAATTAGAATCATGCAAGTTACTTCAATATTTATCCTATATTTTCTTAATACTTTTCAAATAATGTGTTCAAATAAGAATGAGTTTTAAAAAATAGGTGTTACAATCATTAATCCATCCAATGCTGAAACATTCAATTTAAGTCTTTGGTTTCGAATACTGATTCAGCATAAAGGTGTGTCCTTGGAAAAGGCTTTTTATTTATATTCTCTCACCACACTCAGATGTAAAATAACAATGCAATACAGGCACCATACCTTATCCTACATGTCAAGTGTTCCCGTTGGTTTGGAACCCCTTGTAAAGCGCTCTGACCACATTTATGTTGAATGTTGCTTTACATAAATACTCAATTTGTTGTTGTTGAAAACTTGAAATTAGTAGACAGATATGATGCAACGATTGAAAAAAATATTTGAATTACCCGCTGGCCTCGGGAGGAAACCGTACAATAACCTTTCCAATTTCGGCTCCTGGCAACTCCACAAATTTTCCCTCATCCTTCTTGATCTAAAAAAAAATATGCACACAACAAATTAAAACATACAGAAAAGGCAGAAAGTATTAAAGAAATGTGTAACATCAAAGCCTCTCTTTTTTTTAACAGGAGAAAAATAAGTAATAGGGCATTAAATCATCATGACAAATTGTACTTCTTCATATCAATTGATCCTTAACTTAAACAGACAAGGTTTAGTTTAATTTAGTTTAATTCAGATCTCACACCACAACTTATCATTTTCATAGAGCTGTAACAGCCATATAAATAAGTAGATTTCTAAGTTCTGGGTCTTTTTAAACAATGCCAATACAATACAAGAACTTAACATTTAAAATTTTGCTGATCATTCTGTTATAATATCTTAATAAAAACAAAAAAGCTGGGCACATTGATAATAGCAGGCATGCCTACCCACAAGTTTTCATATTTCAGAGACATTTAAGGATAAAACTTCAAATTTCAGGAACAATCTGTTGTGCAATAGTAGTATCTTTAAAGACAGTCAAACGTCTGATATCAAGGGTATAATATGGTTACAATGGTGCTAGACGTTATTATAAGTATGTGTAGTTACTAATATGATTGCAATGAAAGGGATATCCTCACCAATTGTTTTAATATGATATTATTTGGACAACTCATAAAGATAACACTGCCACTGGTGAGAATGACGGACCACAAAAAAGGACATTTTTCTCAAACTATTGTGAGAGAGAATAGCTTATCAATTTCCAAATTATATGGTTTGTTGATGGCTGATGATCTGGTGGTGGGGGTGATTGTATTAGTGGTGGTAGGGGTGATGATGCGCCGGTGGTGAAGGTTATGGTAGGGGTGGTAGGAATGATGGTGTGGTCGTAGTTGTAGTAGTGGTGGTAGGGAAGATGATGTGGTGGTAGTTGTTGTAGTAATGGTGGTAGGGAAAATGATGTGGTTGTAGTAGTTGTAGTAGTGGTGGTAGGAATAATGCGGTGGTAGTAGTTGTAGTGGCAGCAGTAGTGATGATGCAGTGGTAGTTGTAGTGGCGGCGGTAGGAATGATGATGTGATAGTAGTTGTAGTAGTGGTGGTAGGGATGATGATGTGGTGGTGTTAGTGGTAGTAGTTGCGGTAGGGATGATGATATGCTGGTAGCTGTTGTAGTAGCAGTAGTGGTAGGGATGATGGTGTGGTGTTAGTTGCTGTTGTAGTGGTGGTGGGAATGTGATATGGTAGCAGTTGCAGTAGTGGCAGTGGGAGGGATGATGATGTGGTGTTAGTTGTAGTAGTGGTGGTAGGAATCTGATGTGGTAGTAGTTGTATTGTGGTGTTAGGGATAAAGATGAGGTGGTGGTTGTAGTAGTGGAAGTAGGGATGATGATATGGTGGTAGTATAACGGTCAATTAATATTTATTATGAAAAGTAAAGTTCCGCATTTCCGGGACAGCCATTCTTTTTTTCAAATTTCCGGGACAAATCCTGAAATTCTAGGACGGTAGGCATGCCTGTAATAGTAATCAGAACTTCAAATAAATATAGAAAAATAAGTCTAATCTTACAGCAGCTTCATTTGTTCTCTTCTTGACCTCTTTGACAGCAGCAGCTTGAAAAGTATCCCTGAGCTCAGCAAAAGGACTTTGTGATGAAAGAAAAGTGTAATAGCGAAGAACGCTGGATGGGGCAGTCTTCCCAGCCACAGCTGTCTGCCATTGGCTGCTGGCTGCAATGACAATCATATTTTAATTACATTTGAAAGATGTTATATCACTAAAAGCCAATGGAAAAAGGGCGAATTAGAATGGTTTTGATCTAATGAAATTGATCATGCAGTCAGTAATTAAAAACAATTACATTATAAATACACTTACAAACAAATCATTTATAGAAGATCCCACTCCATTGGTTGCATTGTTATGAGAGCTTGAGTGAAATTTAATATCACTAATAGCACGGTTTTGTCATACAATACATAATATTAACTATCAATTCATGAGGCAATGTTATCCAACTCAATTGTGTACCAGAATTGTCATAATGGAACTTTTAAAATACAAGCATTTATCTCTCATTTTATAAATTTCCAGTATCCAATCCACTGGGCAATCTAGGATACACTCTTTTGAGAAAATAGCTACTGAATTTATTAACACTTACTGTGCAGAACCTCCCACAAGCCAAAGTCAGCTAAGGTCAATGTAGCTCCAACAATGAATGTTACAGGCTGCAATAGTTGATCCAGACTATTAACAGCATTGTTGTAGTTTGTGGTACATGCTAACTTCCGGTAGGCAAAATTTAACCAGTGGTCAATCTGAGATGATTAAAAAGTAAAGTAAACATTCTGTCTTGTTTCTACCATAGTTGCATCATAAAGGTGTAAGTATGGAACAATCCTTTGTCTTATTACGATATTTTCATAACCATAGCTAGAAAAAAAAATTATTTCCCATTGATCCAAGGTAACTACGAATATATTTTTTAAATTACTGCAATGTTTTGCATACAGTTGCAAGATGGTCTCTTAGGAATTTTTAAAAGCAATACAAATATAAAGTAGGGCTCAAAACCTGGGACCCCACAGGTTATACAGTAATATATTATCCACCTTGTTCAAAAAAATGAAAAAGATTATATCTGTAAGAATTAATGTAGTACTAACTGTAATAAGGCCAATGAACCAGAACTTAACTCAGTTTTTGTCCAATGAACCAGAACTTAACTCAGTTTTTGTAGGATTAAAAAGGCAGTAACTATCACTTGCTATCATTTGGATAAGACGCTACTGTTTTACAAACTACTTTCAACAAAATCTAACAGACCCAACTATCCAATCACTGCTGGGTGGACAGTGGAAACTCTTGCAAAATGCCTATCCCAAAGCATATCATCGAGGTGTCTAATTGACAACTCGAAGCCCCAGACTTAATTAAAGCCATATTGTGAGTTAAAGACTAAAGCCATACAGTGTTAGAAGTAATGAGCTCTTGATCTGAAACTAAATGATAATTTAGCTATTTATATTGACACAAAATTTCTAAATTAGTTTACTCCTTTTATAATCACAGTCTGTCCTGTTAAAATGAAAATCAACACAATAATTTGAGTAGTTTCTATATCCTTGAATCTCACAGACTTGAGTCTATCCATATTTCTGGAGCAATATATTTAATTTCTTTATACTTTCTATCAGATCTAAAATGTAATTTAAAAAAGGTAAGGGAGACATAGCACTACTTGAAGGAAAACTTGGTTCAGATATCTAATTATATCCTCATTGTTGTATACGATCCTCCAGTGTACATACTTGGCAAGAGATAGGATAGTAGTTTTGGAAGACTGCTATTTGTTTATATTCTCAGCTCTGTACTTGCCAACAAAAATAAATAACTCACTGATGATGTCATCAAGCAATGATTTGATAGACCAACCCATTCTCTTTTTAAAAGCAGATTGAGTATGAAGTTGCTTCTTTTATTCTGGACATGGCAGGGGGAGGTCAGGATACTTTATCAAACAAAATGTTACAACAAGCTTGCTGCCTTGTTCAAGTCATTTACTTTCTCATACTTCATATAAGTGATTTAGCATTGTTTGAAGTGCTTGCTTGCCAAAACTATTCATCAATCATGCTTGCAAGGAATAGATTTCAAGCATAGATTGACAATTGCAAAAGAATATCACGACTCTACAGATTATAAAATAGTTTTGCATTAAACTTAGTCTGTTTGTTATAAGTCAGGGTGCTTTTATATCTGGAACACTGTGCTCTCAGTCACTTAATGACCATCAATATGTTTTTACCTCAGTTTTCTGGAGAATGTCCGATCCATACAAATTGTGAGCTGGAAAACTACGAGCAAGAAAACGTCCAAGGGAAGCCGAGCTGGATATTGCATTGCCCCTAACGATGATAATGATAAAAATGATAATAATAAAATAATAATAATAATAATGATAATACTTCCAACACTTCTACCACTAATAATAATAATCTATTTATTAATGGAGCTTTGATCACATGAGCACAAAACGAATACTGCTTAAAGGATATTTCATAGGAAATAGAAAAATTCAATTGTTTTGAAATAGTTTTGAGATATTTTATACGGTATGCGTGGGCATATTTTACACTGTTAAATTGCATTTTAAAATGTATATTTTCATTGACATATACATTTGAAACGTAATACAGAAATGATGAGCTCCTATCTTTGATTGTAAATAGTCTACCGGAATGAACATTTATTCAACAGTGCATAGAGGAGGGAACTCAAGCATTGTGTATTGATCTACTCTCCCGCTGATATTGTAATGGAGAAACCCCCAATGATAATAATAATATAGGGTTGAGATTGCATTAATGCAAAATAAATAATTTTTTTTCTTTCTTTTTGTTTTTCGCTTTGGGTACAAGTTTAATCTAATTTGAGCAAGAAAAATTGATGAGTTGACATTCTCAGCCCTGGTTATATGGCCTTATCCACTGACTTTACAAGGATCAGGTAATGTTTAAGATTAAGATAACAGTAATTGGAAGATACAATTTGAAATAGTTGTTTTCCCTACACAATAAATGTGTGCATAAGAGATGATTATATTATTATTCTTTATATACCTCATTCACTTAGGTACATAATGGTGATTTAAGTTTTCTTTTGGAGTTTTGCACTTGCAATTAAATACATAAGGGGAAAAAGAAAATGTTAAGAGACCTACCCTTCAGCAGCTACCATGTTGACATTGCCAAGTTTCCAGGTTACACATTCTTGTTTGTCAGCCAAGCACTGAGCTACAAGAGCACCAGCTGTAAGGGAATACATATTTCATTTAGGAAACTCATAAGTACATATTTTAATAATATATATACCATTTGTGAATGAATTGAAATTACAAAGTGTGTGGATCTTTTTTCCCCAAATGCATGGTCTAAATCTAAATGAATATTTCCATACATTACAGCATAAAATAATGCAAGTTTTAATAAATCACAGATATTTTATTTCAGGCTCCTTGCAGGAATTCTGTGACTTGAACTTTTCGAAGAGCACTGAGTGGGTGCAGTATGAAGTGGAAATTTGGCTAAAAATAATCTATAAATAATTTGCAGTACTGTTTCAAATATAGTTGGAATTTATCTTCTGTTTGAGCCTGTGATCCTAAGCCAAAAGGCTTTCACTTTCACTCTAATTGAAACAAAAAATTTGAATGTGCATTTTTGAAAGTCGCCTTAAACACAAAGTAAGCGTTTGAAATTTTAAATTCCATATCATCACCACTTTTTTAAAAATTAAAAAGGCTATTTTTTACCATTAAAGTTTATTTTCAAACAGACCCACTCCTTCATCAAAATATTTTCAGCCTCTATTATTTATTAACAACGGACTGCTACAACGTCTGGCCAACACTACAGAGTTTATTAAGTGACAGACCTATATAAGTATAAGTATCTAGAAGTACAAGACAACTCACCTATGGCAGGTTTATCTTTACTGATCTCAATATCAATTTTCTTCATCTTTGTTTTGTATTGGACTCTAAAAAGTAAAAAATAAAAAGGAAAAGATTTTAAACTTATTTCACAAAGATATCAATACTCAAAAAAGTCAGCACAATTTTTTTACATTTTCGTAAACTTATGTGTAACGTGAATAAACTTATCCTAAGAGGTTCTTCACTTGACCCACCCTAAATCTCTGAAAGAAAGGACAGATCAATAACATCTTAAAACTTTACCATTCCTATTTTTACACACAATTTAAATATTGTGTTGCATTTCCTTAACTCAACATCTCAAACTACACAATCACCGATGGATTATAAAAATTAAGTTTGAAAATACACTGGTGATCACCAAAATTAGGTGAAATGGAAATATTTCTCTTTAAAATACAACTCTAAATGCCCACTTTTGAAATGGAATTTATCTAATTGCCCGCTCTAAAAATATGTTTGGAAAAAAAAGGGGAAGAAAAGGGGGAAAAAAAAAAAGAAAAGAATCTCACTGTCCTGTTTTGGTCAAAAGAATTGATTCATCCCCTGTTGGTGAGTCTTATAAGATGACATCTAATAACACTGCCCCCAAATAACTATCAATTAATCCCACATCTGTTCCCCCCCCCCCCCCCCCCCCCCCCCTCACTCTCTCCAGCAGTCTCATCCTTTGACTGTCAAACTGCTTCTCTTCATGTAGCATCCAAACTCTGACCCTTGTGTATAACCTTAGGTAAGGCGCTCAAAACACACTCATCCAAATCACAGGAGATGTGAATGAGTAGATACCCGGCTTTGGATAGTAACAAATATTGTTAAGTACAGCAACAAAAAAAGATGGCTAGCAGACAACTTATATTATTTGAAAGGTTTAACATGGCATCCTGGTAGACCCAAGCACTGTAGAGTTCAATAATCATTGTGAATCAGTTGAAATGTGTGATTTAATGGTCATATATGTATTCATATTGCTCTTGATCAACTTTGTGTGAATGCCCGTTTTTTTTGGTGCTTCCTAACCACCAGCCATTTAGGCAATCATCACTGTATTTCACCATTCAAAATCCTCTCAGTACTATATCTAAGAAATTCTCAAAAAAAATCATAAAAAGTATGGGTGTCAATTGATATCAAGCTGTATCGTGAAAAGGTGCAATATATCATTTTTATTTCAAAATGCTGGAGAGTGCTGATTATCAACAGTGAAAATGTTTGGTACTATCCAATATCACTGAAACAAAAGGTTTTTAATATAAAAAAGCATAAATTCTGAAAGGTAGCAGTTTGCTCTAAGTCTTAGAAGTAAAGACATCCATTAGATAATCTAGAGTTGTTTGTTTAGAAATTCTTGGATATCAAAACATAATGACTTATGATGGATTGGAAACCTCAATCATTCTACCAATGGGCCTAAATGGGTCATACTCAAATAAAGATACTCGACTCCTTACAAAAAGTTGTGCGCAATGGACACCAATTTTCAGATATTTGAAGGATATAAACAAGAAGGCTAAATGACCATCTCCTTGCCAAAGTTTCAAGTTTACTGGAACATTACAAGTAAATCACATTGGGTTCCCTCCTGACATCCGAACCCTAAAATTACAACATACACATTACATGAATTGGTTGTCAGAGAACAAAAACATTCTGTGCACAGCTGAGCAGGTCAAAAAAAAATCCAGAAAACCAGTTATAATTGCATCCATGAAAACTAACACAGTGAACAGGAAACCAAAAAGTCATCGATGACAAAAATATGAATCTGAATGGATGTGATAAGAATGATCAGATCATTCGATATTATAGCATCCACATGCACTGCAGTTTCAAATCTTGGAAAAAGATTTTCCATTGGACAATGGAATTGGTGTGTAAATGCGTGCATTCTCTATTGCAAAACTAGGACAGTTGGAGTAAAATCAATTGGTTTGAAGCTTTTCCTCACTTGTGGAAAAATTTTCATAGCATGCTGCCCACCTTACCCCACCACAGAGACATCTTACACCTTCTGTTAGTTTTACGAGATCTTCTGTGTTCCAAAGGCTTAAGGGTAACCATTATAATTATAATATTGTTATTTGAAAAAACAAATGCTGTAAAGTTTGAAGCACATCATTTTTAAAAACCTGCTAAAATTGTTACTGTGAGTGCTTTACAAAGAAGGCAATCACCAGATTACATTCCAAAGGTATAGAAATAAAAAATGCAGACAAGGTACATGTTGTATATATTGCAATCAGGTTATAACATTCAATACTCCTTGCTTCATAACTTCATAATCATTGTGTTTTTACTGTAATAAAAAGCAGACAACTTGCATTAATATCTTGGTCAAAAGCCTTTTTTGTGTAAAGAAGCGATATGAAAATTCCGCGAAAATTTTTCAATGACTTTATATTCATTTTGACACTCAAATTGAAATGCATCACATCATGTGCCCTCATACCACAAAAGAAATATAATTTCTTTAAAAAAACTTCATAGTTTTTTGTTCATTCTAGTCTTTTCCTTTTTGGCTCTCTCACCAATATATTTTAATATACAAAGCATCGATTAAAAGTCTTTTACTTTTATACTATCTTTAATTTGATATACGGTTTGTCCAATTAATTATTATTATTATTATTATTATTATTATTATTATTATTATTATTATTATTATTATTATCACACATGCCTGCTTTTACCACTCTCAGATAATTATCGAAAACACAAGAAAAATTATTACCACATTCATATATGAGAAAAGTTATTCATTAAGCTTACGACAAGTAAGTCATCCGATACTTTTACAAAGCTCATTTAGTTCACTACATTTTTAGCTGTCTAAGCCCAAGCCAAGTTTAGTTATTCACCTCACCACATAATGTGTCAGTGTTTCAGTTTCATGTTAACGCTCGAAAAATGAACGATTTTTTTTTTTAATGAAAAAAAAAGTGAAAGTAAAGGGGTAAAGTAAATTTGTAAATTTCCACCAGTCCAAGAAACTTTGATTAACTTTGACTTTGCAAAACTTATTTTAATCTTAATGAGGGACAGTTCCTTTGACTTTGACTTTGTCCTTAAAATTAAAATTAAAACTGACCAACTAACTGAGGGACATCTAAAAGAAAAGTAAAGTGGACTACCAGTGTAGCTGTATAGATAGGTAACTTTTAACGTTCTATACTAGATATATTAATAATTAATAAATTATGATCTCCTCCAACTCCATCTCCATCCATCCATGAAAAAAAGGGGAAGAAAAAAATTACCAAAATTGCAATCATAGCTCTACTGATATTACCGATCACTAACCTAGAAAGAAAGTCAAGCCTCAAGCTTCTTCTTTGAACAATTATAATTTCTAAATTAAAAATATTACCGAAAGGTGGTCACACAAGGATGATGAAACCTGGAGAAATGTGTGATTACCTAAATAAGTCGGTGTGAGGGGTGCCGGTGCACAACGTCACAACGGCAGCTGATAACTGATAGGTAATTCTAGTGCGTCCGTCAACTGTCAAGCTTTAGCAGTCGATTGCAAGTTGCAGGATATTACAGTATTACAGTACCTATCTATTACCTCCCCTGGATGGACCATAAATCGTTTTTAAAAGCAGAAGATTTACGCAATGAAGAACTCTATCCACCATCCACAGTACAGTAGTCTCCACGAGACTGCCCGCCGTAGTATTGTACATACTATTACCATTTTCATTATGACTAATACGCACAACTGAACTCTAAGTGTCCGGTCTTTTGAGCTCATTTTCGGCTGTTTGACCCTTTGTTGTTGTTGTTGTTGTTGTTGTTGTTGTTGTTGTTCTTCTTCTTCTTCTTCTTCTTCTTCTTCTTCTTCTTCTTCTTCTTCTTCTTCTTCTTCTTCTTCTTCTTCTTCTTCTTCTCCTCCTCCTCCTCCTCCTCCTCCTCCTCCTCCTCCTCCTCCTCCTCCTCCTCCTCCTCCTTCTTCTTCTTCTTCTTCTTCTTCTTCTTCTTCTTCTTCTTCTTCTTCTTCTTCTTGTATGTTGCCAAAGTTTTATAGTATATTCACCAACTTGTGAAAAAAAATGAATTTGATACATCTCCTCAATCTTGTTTTATTTGGAATAAACCAGATACAAAGAAGAAAAAAAGTGAATTTGAAGATTAACTTTTTTAAAATATGAAATTTGAGGTTTTTAATTTTTGATTAATTTGTTGTTTTTTTTTTGTTTTTTTTTTTTTTTTACATTATATTAATTCTTCTCAATAAAAGCACCAATCCGACGTGTACTAATTTGCAGGCCTGATAACTAGTGCCGCGCTGAAGACCGGTCTGGACCGCGGTCCCACGGTCTTTTAGCTGTGAACCGAAGACCGGTCCCATAGGGGAAGACCGGCGGCGGTCCTCACTTCTTATCACCTTTCAACTAGTGCGGGGCGGTCCTTGCAAGGACCACGGTCCTACGGTCTCGCGCCATAGCCTACTACTTCCCCAGCGATTCGTTGCTTCGGTTGCCTAGCTTCCACCAATCACCACCCATCCCACTTAATTAATCGCACCCACCCCCCTTTGCCATACACTAAACGACACAGACGACCATAAAGGCAGACGACCACCAACCTCCACTCCGCAAACCGCCCTTTCGTGTGTGAGATGGGGGGAATAGGAGGCGCACGCCTTGGACGATTCCATTATACGGGGTAAATTTCAAAATTTACTACACCATAATGATCGCAATGACAATGATCTATGGTGAAGGCATGACCCCTCTTCTCTAATGGGTTATTGTTTGAAATGTATGTGACTACTAAAGATGTGTGTGTTTGTGTGTGTGTGTGTGTGTGTGTGTGTGTGTGTGTGTGTGTGTGTCGAACCTAGCAAGTAGCAAATCCGATTTTTTGTTTTCTTTTGTCCATCTCTTGTCACCACTCCTTTCTATCGCAGTGTTGTCATTTAAAATAATACAATAATATTAAAATTTCGTTTGGTGTTTTTACTAATCAAATAATTTGAGTTTCATTAGTTTCTTCCTTCCAAAAAACCCAGTTATAACGTCTGAATTTTAAAAAAGTCCAATAGAATATTTGGGGACCCCGATAGCTCAGTTGATAGAGCACTCTCTTTATACGCAAAGGGCCAGAGATCGATCCCGGGTGCAGTCGATTTTTTTCTGAATCCCTGTCTACTCAGCAATGAATGGGTAGCTGAGTTTGTTAGATCTGGCGAAAAGTCACCATCGACCCCTCTTATTACCTCATCCACCCCCTCTTATTATAACTTCACGTCTCTCTCTCTTACTCTTCAATGCTCGCTGCCCTCTAATGTGTGTGTGTGTGGGGGGGGGAGGGGGGGGGGGGGGGGGGTAGGAGTTGCGTGTGTGTATCAACGCCACGAACAACTCGATCAACGCCTTGGGCGATGCCATTATCTCCGTTAATGGGGATAAATTTCAAATTTTATTAAATTATCGAAGTAACAATGAAGTACGGTGAGCAAATAAAGAAGGCATCACCCCTCTTCTCTAATTAGGTTACAATTTGAAATGAGTGTGACTACTCCGTGTGTTTTACTCCTGTAGACCACGGTTTTCATCGTGTAGCGGTCTTTAACGGTTCAAGAATGAACGATCCCACGGTCTCAAAGGTCAAACCGGTTCGAATTTCCAACAGTCTCTCAGGAATGTTCAATGTCGAAAAGGACCGGTCCTAGGACCGGTCCTTGCGGTCTTCATTTCTCAAGGACCGTAGGACCGTGGTCCTTAAGCTTGCCAAGGACCGCCCCGCACTACTGATAACCCATATTGTTGTGTTGTGGTCTCGTTCAAAAATAAATATTCTTAAACCGACGCAAAATAGTGTCCGTTACAACAATGATAAACATAGATTGTAACGTGGGCTGAGGATTAACTGGTTCTATATCCACTTTTGGAAAATTTTTAGATGTTACATGCGTTACAATCAAGACAAAATCTGACAAAAATTGGTTCAAATCGGAAAATTGACGCATAAACTATGTATAAAAGAGTGGTTGAAGTTTATATACAGTTATAAACAAAAAATTAAATCTATAAATTTTTTTCTCAATTTGAACATATGGATATAGAACCAGTTAGTTAACCCTCAACTCACGAAATGACATTTGCGTTCATGATGATAAATTAGGCCCAAAATTGCGTTCTAAGTGTAAGGTCAGCATATCAATCGTCCCGGTATAGATAGTATGCGTTTGGCCAAGAAGCTCATAACATTGCCATCCGGAAGTAAAACGGACCAACACACAAAACTGTGCGTAACCTTAAACGTTTATAGTCTGGTTAATATAGTTTAGTGAGAATTACACTTATAAACGCGGATGGCAAAAAAACAATAACAAAGACCCGTGTGGCGTCAACTTCGAACTATCTATAACGATTGGGGGCGGTGGGTTTTTAGAAATTTGGTAAAGAGAGGCACTCGATCATTATTTTTTGTTTACCTTTATTTATTAGTTAATTAATTTATGTATTTCTTTATTTCAGATTAAGATTATCTTGATATTTCTACTTGCCAGGTGCACACAAATTGTTAGATTGGACAAGTAAATGATTCAGTTTGATAAATTTGTGTAAATGAATAACAATAGAACAATAACAATTCCATTCTCGTGATTAAGTTGTGCACTGTTTCGATTATATTACACTATATTATATTATATCAATAGATGTTATGATCATAATATCTATTTAACACATTTTTTTAAATTGCAAAGGTCCATCTGCATAGTGTAACGATGGCTATAAGGAATAAATTAATAGGTATGTAATTTTTTAATGCATAAAAAAAAAATCAAAATCTTTGTTGCTCCCTTTGTGATCAAAGAAAAATTGTACAGACTTCCTTCTAAGCGCCTGTTGCACCTTCATGTCCGTTTTCTTGTTTCCTGACGTACGGGCTCTTATGAGGAAACTAGTAAAATTCAAATATGATGATTAAGCTTTAAATGCAAAAGGAAACGAATATGAAGAAATATTAAGCTTCAATAAATAACGTCAAATTAATCATTGTTGGCGTGTCGAGGTTCCCATTTATTAAAAGTAAGTGATTTTAATGAAAGAAAACTGGAACAAATGGATTACATTAATGGGGAAAAATACGGAAACAATTTGCTGTATTTACATTGCCAACAAGGAGATGTCAAAGCGACGAGATAGGTGTCAGAGAGTGGAAAAATGATACAAAACCCAACTGCATCGATTTTATAGGAAGGTTAAATTCATTTCAATGCCAACCTCTATTAATGCTAGGCAGTTCCTGGCATGATATTGTCTTTCGTTTAATTCTAATAATACAGACTGTATCGAAAACATTTATTAGACATTAACATTTTTGTTATTCAAGTGGGTGGAAGACTTACCTTATTTATTTACTGTATGAATTGTTAAAACATTGTTCAAAGGACCACTGTTCAAAATACATTTCAAAAATGATTTTTCTACTTTCAAGACACTCGTGAATACAATACAGTTGTTTTGTTACGGCACAGGAAAAACCAGGGCGAATGATTCAACGTTTCTTCAAATTTTGACAAGAGAATATTATAATACAGATAACTTAATCAGAAACACACGGTACACTTTCCCTCTCTTGCATTCACACAAACACATGATTATGGGCTATACAAATACTATTTATTATTAATGTTCGTGTCCGTTTAATAACACAGATACCGGGATAAACTCCAACTCCGTTGCTCTTTACGACTCGTTGTGTTGAGCATGAAGTCAGCCATAAGAACTATAATTTCTTTTGGAACAGTCAATAACCCCCCCCCCCCCCCCCCCCCCCCCCCCTTCCGTCATTTGATCCTTTCTTAGAAAAACGAAACATGATCGATTAAAACTCATCGGGATTTTTCCCCTGAACATGCTGACGTAAAACACTATGGTGGCCTTTATGGTGTGAAGCCGTTTAAAAAAACACATTGTAAGGCTTAGGTGGCGCATTTAAGCTTGTAAAAATGTATGACGGGTTCCCAAGATAAACGAATTTAGTGAATAAAGCGCTCGAAGCAATGTACCAATTTGAAAATCTTATACAGTATGGCTGCACCTCGTGTAATGCAACACAACCCGGGATTAACCCATGACTTTCCGTCCGTTTAATGCCACAAAAATCGGATTATCTTGGCGACCCTTAAGAACAACTTCATTTTGCGTTGAGCATGAAGTCAATTATAAAAATAAATTTTAAAAAATAATAATAAAAAAAAACAAAAACAAAAACAAAACAAAACAACCAAAAACACAAACAAACAAAACAACCTATATTATATATATATATATATATATATATATATATATATATATATATATATATATATATATATATATATATATATAAAGAGTTAACTAACAAACAAACAAAATATAAAACAACACAAAAAAATAAATACTAAAATTAATTTTGGAACTGTCAGTGCACCCCCCCCCCCCCCCCCCCCCGTCTCTGTCATTTGATCCTTTCTTAGAAAAAATGAAAGATGGTATATTTATATATATATATATATATATATATATATATATATATATATATATATATATATATATAAATATATAATAATATATATATATATATATATATATAATATAATATATATATACGTCGACTAAAAATCTTTGTTTGTTGCCAGTAGTTCTGTACCGTCTGCACATCTCGTGTTATTGATGTTTCTTCCAATCACAACTAGGCCGTGCCTTATCCCTGTTTCTCCGAATATAAATTCTGTATATAACTTGAAAAGGTACAATGAGAGGACACAACCTTGTCGGACACCCCGCTTGATTTACACTGGGTCAGATGGTATTATATTCCCGTTTCTTATTTGGGTATTTGGTCAAAATAAACACGGCAAAAATAGTAAATGAGCGAGAATGTCGCATTCATTACCAATATGAACTTAACTCAAGTCTATTTAAAATAAAGCAAAACAGCAATCCAAACAATGAATGGAAAGAGACGCAAGCGGCAATGAAATATGCGGGGGAAGAAAGTGCAGGCTCTATTAATACAACTAAGAACAAACCAAATCGAACGCCTAACATCGCTATTAACGATCTATCGCGGCAACAAAAAGAACTTAGGATCAGGATACTTCTTCTTCTTCTTCTTCGTTCCCGTCATGTCACATGGTCAGTCCGGTCTGGTGAATGAAGCCCACAGTGGTCCTGAGGTCGTCCTCACTGCCGTACAGCTTCTTTGAGTATGGGGATCAGGATACAAAACACGAAAGACTCGGAAGAAATAATAAACCTGAAAACGGAACGAAACAAAATACTGCATTCAATTCGATCACTTACAATAAAACACAGAAACGAGGAATTAGACAAAAAAGTGGAAGACATAGAAAAGTCCAAAAATAACGCATCGTCTATGTTCAAAGCGACGAAATCTCTGAACCGAAAACCATTCGAGAACCCAAAACTACAGGATAAATTTGGCAAACAGACAACAAATCCCAACGATATCCTTGACATTGTAACTGACCACTTCCAGCAGAAATTTCACAAACAAGTCTCACAAATATCGCCCTTCTCAGGAAACCCTAGAGACCTAAACAACCGCATCACAACAACTGAAGTTAGAAATAGCATAAAGTGCCTAAACAATAACAGATCCCCAGGCGAAGATGAAATTCCCGCTGAATTGCTGAAATGCGGTACACTCTCCCTGGATCTGAGCATTGCAAACATAATGAACAAAACATTCTCAACACACAAAGACTGGGACATAAACAGCGGTGTCCTAATTACAATACAAAAACCAGGAAAAACGAAAGGACCCGTAAACAACCTGCGCCCAATAACATTACTGAATACCATAAGAAAAACACTGTCAACTATTGTCCTCAACAGAATTAGACCGAAAATAGAAAATACCTATCACATAGCCAAAGCGGGTTTCGCCAAGACCGAAGCACATCGGACGTTGTATGGACACATAAATGGTTGGCAGCAAAGGCACTCAAAGAAAACATATCCATAACAATAACCGGAATCGATATGTCCGCAGCCTTTGATACGATCGACAGAGGAAAACTTTTGGAGATATTAACAGAAATAGTAGACGAAGACGAGCTCCGAATAATCCGATTTCTCCTCAGCAACACAAAGATACAACCAAGGATATACGGGGCCACAAAACAGACGCAGTTCGAAAGTAACATCGGGACCCCCCAAGGAGATAGTCTGAGCCCGATTCTGTTCACAATATACTTAGAACACGCTCTGAAAGAAGTTCGAAAAGTCATTCCAAAACCAACGACTCATATTGAGAATGCAATCCCTAGAGAAATCGCCTATGCAGATGATGTCGATTTTATTGGATCAACACCAGCAAATATAGACATCATACAAAATACCCTCATGAAATATAACCTCCAAGTCAATGCCAATAAAACCGAATTTACAACAATATCGAGGAACAAAGAGGAATGGAAAAGAACAAAGAAAGTCGGCTCACTAATTGGAGACACCGAGGATGTACAAAGAAGAAAACAGCTATCAAACGCCGCACTCAGTAAACTCACCAATGTATGGATTAGAGGTGACAAAATAAAGAGAAAAACCAAACTGAAACTGTACCATGCTCTTGTAAAACCGGTACTTCTGTATAACTGCGGCACTTGGGCGTTGACAAAATCCGAAGAAGAACATCTGGATGCCTTCCATCGCACACAGCTAAGAAGGGTACTGGACATCAAATACCCCAAAAAGATCTCAAATGAATCACTCTATAAGATCACAAAAGAAAGACCAATCTCCCTTGACATTTTACAACAACGATGGCAACTTTTCGGTCACATACTACGCAGGGACAAAAACATACCAGCAAACCAAGCCATGTCGGGATACTTCCAAAAACACGGGAACCTTTTCAGAGGAAGACCGATCACAACACTCCCTGTGATCCTAAACAAAAACCTCACAACACTTGGACAAAGCATTAGTCTCATAACGGCAGGGGACCTTGAAAATCTGAGAACCCTAGCAGAGGACCGGCAATATTGGAGACACCTCACACAGGAAATACTGGAAACAGCCAAGGCGACCCGATCTTTCGGTCGAGACGCGAAAGGCATCTAAGTCAAGTCAGTATTTGGGTATTTTGTGTCCAGTACAGATTTGCTATAATGGCAGTGTCATTTTCATCTAAATATTTGTTTCTTAAAGTTAATCAGCCTTTCGTGGTTTACTGTGTCGAATGCCTTGGAGTAATCAATAAAGCATGCGTACACTTCTTTTTGGACTTCCAGGTGTCTCTCAATCAAGATTTTGAGGTTAAAAATCGCATCTCCGGTTTCACTATTGCTTCGAAATCCTGCTTGCTCTTCACGCACTGACTTGGGCATTTATTTTATCCTTTGCTCTTCTCAGTATGATAGTTAAAAGTAGTTTCAAGACGTGGCACATCAGACTTGTTGTTCTGTAGTTACTAACGAAAGAGTGAAAATGGAAAGGCTTCGTACGGGAACAAAACAGACAATGGACGTTTCGGGTACAAACCCTTCGTCAGCACAACAATACACAAATAAACGTGGAAAACAAATAAAATATAATGAAAAATAACTTGTATCGTCTGTACGCAATGGTGGTTGCAGTATGAATGAAATGTTAGCGTGGCGTGGGTAAAGGATAGGGTGCCCCAGGGGGGTGATCTAATTCGAATATCAAATTTCCATTTGAGTCTTTTATACAATTTTCTGTGTTTGATTGTTTCTTGTCAATTTCTTGACCTCTTCGAACACTGTCCTTGTTTTATGTCCTCTTTGGTTTTTAAAAAAATTGTTCGAGCATTTCTCATTTAGGCATTCCCCTTTTGCCTCTTTACATCTCTTCTTCATTTCCCTATCTATTCTCATATGTTGGTTTATCCTTATTTTGTTTTCTTTCCTTTATTAAATCCCGTATTTTATTCTTCATCTATTGTTGTTCTGATTCATTTTCTTGCTTTCGTAATACGATTTCATTTTCCTCTTTTATGGAAGTCTTGAGAGCCTCCCAGATGTTAACAATCTTCTCAATTTCAGTTTCAGATTTTTCCTTGATATCGTCATCTTCAATGTATAGCTTCACATACATATTGTTCACTTCTACTGAGTATAAGCTGCTAACTCCCTGGTCCCTCAGTATATCAGTGTTGTATCTTGTTTTTCTTTTTGGTTTGATTGGTATCTCGTGCTTAAGTCTCATCTCCATTACCATGCGGTTGTGATCAGGCCCTGTGTCTGCACCTGGGCGGGTTTTGCAGTCAGTGATGTTATTTTTAAATCTTGATTTTATCAGAATGTAATCGATTTGATTTCATTATCTGTCTCCAGGGCTTTTGCACGTATATAATCTACGCTTGGGCTGCTTAAACATTGTATTTACAATTGCGAGCCGGTTTCTCTCACAGAATTGAGTCAACAATTCTTCTCTTTTGTTTGTTGTTCCAAGACCATGTCTGCCAACATAATATTATGATGAGTTCATGTCTTTCTCAATGATGGCATTGAAGTCCTACTTGACTATCACAGTATCTGTTGACTTTGATTTATATCATTTTGTATATCTTGGTATAATACTTCTATTTTTTTTCATCATCATGTGTTGTTGGAGCATAAATTTGAATTATTATGATGTTGTTGGAGCATAAATTTGAATTATTATGATGTTGAAAGGGTGTGCTGCCAATTTGCACATCATGACCATGTTTTTGATTGGCCAATATCCTAACAAGGACCGTGTTACTTTCCAATTAAGCACTACCCCAACGCCACACTCATGTTTCTCATCTCCCGAGTATATCATCACATTACTGATCTTCCCACTTTATGTCTATTTTGTCTCTGACATTCCCATGGTGTCAAGTCTCATGTCGTTCATTTTCTGTATGGCGTTTTCGAGTTTACCGGCCTGGTATAGAGTCCGGACATTCCAAGTACCAATCTTCAATCTACATAGGGGCATTCCGTGTCTTCAGTCTAGGGTGGTCAGCATCCAATTGTCCTGTTGGCTTTAGACTCGTCATTAACACGATATTCCTCCTCTTTCCTGTTAATACTTAAAGCGATGTACTTAGTTGCAGGGGGCCCAAAGTCATTCGCATATCGTCTCCTCTTCATTTTGGCGTGTCCGTGATTAACTATGATGATTAGTAGGCTTGTTAGCAAGCTTACTAAAACGCGGTAAGCTTTTCCATTTTTCCACGTCGCCCATATTATCGTTTAGCAGGTCAGTCGAGACAAGGTCCGTTGTGTTTGATGACAACTTGGAGCCAGACATGAACTAGATATGTAGTGTGGACCAGTGGACCCTGACCATCCGAAGATGCGACTGTCACTCACCGAAAGGCACGACTCCTACATATCCAACAACCGATAAAAATAAAAAATACAGTATAATTATTTTGGATTAGTCAGTGTCACTCTCCCCCATTTGACCCATTCTTATAAAAACGGAACATTGAAAAGAATAATAATAATAAGATGACCAAATCGCACGTCGACTAAAACTAAGTTGCACATGTTTGAAGGTCTGATAACCGAATGCAGTTATGGGCTCGATTTAACATTGTTGTAATGGACAATATTTTGCTTTGGTTTAAGAGTATTTTCATTACAATAGTGGGCTCATAACAATTTGGGTTATCAGACCTGAAAAGGTATAAAAACCCATTGGGAATTCCCCTCCCCCACCCCATTGAACATACTGATGTAAAATATGGCGGCCTCCATCCACATGACACGTTTGCATGTATGTCTGATTAGCGAACGCAATTATGGGCTTCATTAACATGGACAATATTTGCGTCGGTTTGGGAATACACTCCACCACGGTTTCCTCGAAAACACTGTTTCCTCGAACTCAGTCAAATGTCCCGAATTTCTACCTTATTATATTTGTTATCATTCCATTCCTTCCTCGAACTAATTCTTACTCCGAACACGGTTTCCTCGAACTAATTTCACACAGCCAACGTAAAAAAAATAAAAAAATTGATCAATTTAAAGTTGTTGTTTTTTAAATTGCGCCTCTTGATTTCGATCACTGGTGACTTGCTGTTATATTGACAGTTATGTACTTATGACTTATGTGTGTTTCGTGTGTTGTATCTACACTACACGTGAGTCTATGCAATATAATACATACGCACGCACACACACACACACACACACACACACACACACACACACATTCTCTCACACAGTTCATCGCCGTTTCACCAAAAAGACACCTCTCTGTTTATTTTTATCACTCCGCCATTAATTCCAATTTCAATGTCACGCGCCATGATGAATGTGCTTATGGTTGGCTACGGTGGTAAATGAATGTTATAATACGGCAATATCCCCCCCCCCTTCCACCGACACACACACACATACACACACACACGGAGACACACACCCTTTTAACATATAAATACAGTAAATAATAATAAAGTTCCCTTTATTCCTCCTCATGTGGAAATATATCTTAGGCATTATTCAAAATAAAGACTGGAATAGCCCAGGGGTCAGCCGCAGCACAGCGCCGAAAATTGAGCTAGGGAGAGGTGGCTTGTTGACGGCCACACAACATGGTGGTAATCAAAATATAGTCCGTTCTACAACCCGTGGCATACGTTAACGTGGATATATCTTCAAACCTTCTGATGGATTTTATTGAAAATTGGCTCGAACATGAGAATTGTTAATGAGATTAAGCCGATTTTTTTTTTTTTTACAGTACCATACTTTGGAATTTGGTATATAAAAAACGAAGGGTCTGGGATGAGTGAACACATTATGGATGCTTTACAATAACAGTATTATACACAATGAATCATGTGATAATGACGATCATTGAACTCCACTTTACACGAGATTCATGTGCTACTCACTAACATTGCCTCCCAAGGTTCAAAATAACACAGCAAATTGTACACTTTGTACACACTTGACATAAACAATTGTTACATTTTAATAGTTGAAAGCCAGAGGCACAGCTGCCTGTTAAGATTGCTACATTCATAAAAAAAAAAAAAAACTCACATGAGGAAAATTTTCAAGTATTTTTTCCAGAGAGGCGATGCGCGAAATTCTCTTTCATGGCATGCGGCGACTAGCAATAGCAATTATTAATAGATTGCCAACAACCAGGAACTCAGAGTGGAGAGGTCAAATTAATCATTCTTTCATTTTGGTTACGCACCTCTTGTATCTGAAAACGGCGGTTCCTTTGGAAGATTATACTGTACAAAAATTACACAGAATCTGGTGTTAAAGAAGTTTAGATTCAGTGACATTTCACATTATTACACTCAAAGCCCCCCTCCCCGATGAATATAATTCAAGAATGGCAAACATGTACCCTGCTCGATGTGGTCTGTGGCTTTGTGCGACCTTTAAGAGTACCCTTGCTCAACAGTTGGTCGGGGATTATGTCTTTGTGAAAGGCATTTCTCCTTGTCCTATCGAAGACGGTCGTAAAAATTCGGAGGACCCCCCATTTTTTTTGGTTTGTTTTTGTTTATACAGCATAATATGCACTTCACGGACTGCTTGTGTCGTCCATTATATTACATGTCAGTTGTCCACCAGGGAAGAGATACATTGTGACATTAAAACGCTATGAGCTTTTTTTTAACACTGTTAAGTATAGCACAATTTAAATTATATTATCTGTTGTTACATTATTTCAAACAACGTTTTTTTTACAACCAAAAATTATTTGCTAAGCTACGCCACTGAATGCAACTTTGTTGTGAATATTTTCCCCACGAGAAAGAGAAGCACCACACCTTTACTGTAAACATTTTAAAGTTTGAGTCATGTTTTATTGAAAACGATGAAAAGATCAAAGGAATTCGGCATTGTGAGAAAACTGTTTGGTCTATCTTTGTCGGTATTCAAAATTCGTAATGTCACTTAAAAATAAGCCCGCATGTAGAAAATCACGGCATCACATTTCGTAACTTTGGAGGAATTTGCGATATTCCGTGCGCACGGTACTTGGAACTGACCACAAATTAGTGAACTTCGGGTAGGGAGCAAAGACCATACCGCTGAGCCATTTATTTATCTTGGCGTACACGTCCAGCTTACATTCTAAATTATTTAGTAAATAAAGTGCTATGAGCATGGCAGCACCTTGTAATACAAAGACAGTGGGTGGAAAGTATTGACACTACGTGACTGAACTCCACAAGGCATAGAAGGACATCCCCTCCTTCCCCCTCCACCACCCGAGCCAACGCCCCCTTCTCTGGGGTTGACTCATAGAGAATACAGTACCTAGTAGTCAATTTTTTATTCTCTATTGTCTTCTGGCACTTTTCTATTCACTTCATATCTTGTTGTTACCAACATAAGTGCCTGCTCCACTCACTTTTCTGAATTAAAAATTCACCCCATACACCGGAGCATACTCAATGTCTCAATCGTTTCTATGTTATATGTTTGTGTTGAGAATATTGGCTATTAAGCTTAACTGCTGGTCAAAATTATTCGCGATGGTGGTGTACGAACGAATCGGCGGTCTCAAGAAGTGGGTGAGAGAGGGATCTAGTAATGACTTTGGGTTTGAAACGAATATTTTTGTGTTCGTGGATAGCTCACACGGTAGAGCCACGCTCTCACCTGCCAGGCGGAGTTGTCGTACCAATAAGGTCGCAGGTTCGAACCCCACCACCGCCGCGAAAAATTTTTTATTCTCTATTGTCTTCTGGCACTTTTCTATTCACTTCATATCTTGTTAGTACCTAGTAGTCAGTGGGTTGACTCGTCAGTTGTCATACCAACAAAATTCGTTCCTGAGTCGACGAGTTCATAATTATTTTGCGTCTGATGGGAATGATTTAACTTTGTTGTAGCCTAAAGATCTATTTTTTTTATTTTGTGTTGGTTTTCATGCCACCGCCACCGTAATAACGACGTATAATTGGTTGTGTTGGTTGAATTTTCAAATTAAACAAAAGGTGGTTAGTGGTAACCAACATAATAATTTTTAAATGTATCCGAATGTGGCAAGTTGACAAGAAGCTTAGAAGGTGGGTAGGTCTTGGCGATATTTTTATTTGACAGTCCCAGGCTACCAACACTCTACACAGGGGCACACTCACAAGCACACACACTTACACACACACACACACACACACACACACACACACACGACAAACATTAACACACACTACACACTTTTCCCTTGTGTGATTTCACGAAGACAAACCCGATTCAAAGGAGATCAATACTTCGATTAGAAGCCTTTCTTCAAATGAAAACTTTTTCCATCATGAAAGTAACATTGATTATCTCGAAATCGTTATTAGCATGTATTTCAAGTAAACATTTTCATATCATTCTACCACGTAATGTTTTGTGATTACTGACACTGGTGGTGTAACACCCAATGGCTGAGAGCACACAACAACATTGCGTACGTGACGATGTGAATGTTTGCCAGTTGTGTGGAGATCTTGACAATCTATCGGTGTGTGGGGGTTGTAAGGGGGCATGGTACTGTAGTAAATCACACCAGAAACAAGATTGGAAGAAACATAAACTGATCTGTAAACGAGTAGGAAATAATGTTCATGTGGATCGTTGTGTCACTGGTAAGAGTAAGAAAACAGCCGTGACCAGAACCAAAGACATAGAGGCAGAGGGACTTGAAAACAACGAAACAATGACAAACAACAAAGTAATAGCAGACGACAATGTCCAAACAGGGTCAGCTGTTTTGTCATCATCTGATGATCTGTCAAAAGTTGTAACGGTTATCAAATGCAGTTCTGAGGAATCGGAAAAAACAAAGGATGTTTCATCTTTGCTAAGACCAAGAAATCGGAACAATGTCAACGAAGACGGGTATGATCAACAACTGGTTCAATCTGATTTACTTACGAAGATTCAACAGCCAAAAACATACAAAACAAAACAAAAAATCCGCAGACCTAGTGCCTCATCTAATATTCAACAACAGAGATACTACTTGGATCAAACGACACAAGTATTTGATTTGCCACCTTCTATCTCTGAATTATCAAGCAACATCAATTCAGAGTCATCAAGACCTGATGATTCTGTGCCTTCTTTAGGAAGTAGAGAACATTATTTATTAATTTTGCAAGCACGTTTCAATGAAGTTAGCAAGTATGTGGTGAAATGTTTAACACAATACGGTATTTGCGTTGTAGATAAGTTTTTAGGAGATGCAACATGTCAGAAAATTTTTAGAGAAGCAATTCAATTAAAGTCTTCAGGTGTGATGAACCAAGGCCAGCTTGTGAAAGGAGCCTCTTCATCGTCAAAAAACAAACAAATTCGAGGTGATATAATTACGTGGGTGGATGGAGGAGAAAGTACCTGTCAAAATATTCACTACCTCATTTCTTGTATGGACACCGTCATGCTCCAGGTTGCAAAGGATTTGGAAAACTGCAACATAAACGAGAGGACTAAGGTTATTAAATTCTTATTTAATTTTTTTTTTCTGGACTGATATTTTGGTTGCTTAACAAAATTATAATATAATGAGAGTTAAATTTGCAATACAAAGAAAAATAAGATAAGAACAATTAAAGCACTCAGTAATCCCTAATTACTGACTTTGTTGTTACAACAAGGGCAGTATGAAAAGAAACAAGAAGGTTGTCCTCATGAACTCAAAAATGTTAATATCATCCTCTTGAAAATTAAAATAATCAGCTTTTTGTTATTTTTCAATGTAATTTTTGTCTTCTAAACGTATATATTTACTCATTATTTTAATTTCAGGCAATGGTTGCATGTTACCCTGGAAAGGGGAGAGGCTACATTCGACATATTGACAATCCTAATGGTGATGGGAGATGTGTTACTTGTATTTATTACCTTAATAAAGATTGGGATTTCAGGGTGAGCTATACATTTTGCAATATTTTAAATTGCCATATTAAACAAGTCAGGCTATGTGGTCTAGTGGTATGACTCTCGCCTCGGATCGGAAGGAGTGGTGCATAGTTGAATCCTTGAAAAAAGCTCTTTACTCACAATCTCTCACCATACACAAGCGTAAATTGAATACCTGGCCATTAACAGCGGTGTCTCTATTTTGGAGGGGAAAAAAATGTAATATTGCCTGACAGGCATCTCTTCTTGTCCTTCATGTTAAAAGTTGCTGTTGGCAAAGGACCCCTTGTAAAGTGCTATGAGCATGCTTAGTGGATATTGCGCTCTATGAAAGAAAAAAGCTCAAGCTCAATAAATAATAAAGTGTAAAATCATTATAAACCTTTGAATGCTATTACTCACTTACTGCCCTCTATCTTGGCTGTATGTAGGGCAGCAACAAACTTTTTGCAAAGGTCCTCCACTCCTGTCTGTTTTGAGCCATTCTTCGGGATCTCCCCCAGCTTAGGCCAGTGGTCTTGATTTCGACCGCTAGTCTCCAAGTGTTTCTTAGTCGCCAACACTTTCTTTCCTCCAATGGGGAGCAGTGTTGCCTCAGATTGTGGTCTCTCCTCCTCCATCATCTCCTCGAGAGTTGCTGGCTTATCCTCCTGTTTCAGATTTTTTTTGAGCGAAAAACGTGGAGGATTCAGTGAAGACTCACTATATTAAAGGCTGATAACTTGTTTAAGCCTTCCTCTGTCTTCCTCCAACAGTCAGTGCCATGAAGGAGGACAGACAAGATACAACTGTTATACAACCGAAGTTTTGTTATGAGAATGTACTGAGATGACTTCCAGACATTGTATTGTGATTTGGAAGCACTTCTTGCTTTGAAGTCTGCTTTGGATGTCAATGTCTGCTTCTCATCTTGCCTGACAGTGCTTCTTATGTAGGTGAATTATTCCGTAAATGGGAGGCAGTTTCCATTGACTTTATAGGCTTAATATTATTAATATTCAGAATAATCAATTCCAATTTTGGCATGACTGATCTTAAAGCCCGCCAGCTGCGCAGAGAGGCTGAGATGGTTGTTACCCATCATCCAATCTATTACAAGGCTAGATTATATAGCTAGCATAGTGCATCCGTGTCTCATGCCAGTTTTGACTTTGAATTGAATATTGCCGTTCCTGACACTGCAAATAAAGTTTTTGTAGTAGCCTTTAATGATCTACATCTTTTCGCTTAGAATGCCATATATGCCGGCATTATTCACCAGCGGCTGTATGCTGTTATAAAAGTCTTTTATTGTATTGGCCCCATTGTGACAAGTAGGTCATTCCAGCTGTCTCTTGTATCCCCCTATATGTGTTGTCCTTTTTGACTTTTTGGGTGTCTTTCTGCCTTTAGGACTATTTGGTCTCCTTAGGAATCACTGCAATATTTTATGGTAAGGGAAACAGACAAATGCACGTTTCTCTGAACATTTATTTGAAAATAATGTTTTTGGTAAATCATCATGTTGTACGTGTCATATATTACTATTACTCTTTTGTGTAATTTGTTATATTTGAGAGTATCCGTTTTATCAGGTATTTTGTGTGTATGACAGGTAAAACTGTAGAACTTTTATGTGATCTTGGACTAGAGACAGATGAATGGTGGTACGCTCTTTGGACCAGTCCTCGTTGTCTTAATTTTCTTGGATAAATTCTATCTAAGTCCTTTGACTACCTGAAATCAAATTGTAAAACTTGTTAAAACAGAACAATAACCCTTTAGTTTGGTTTTTGTAATTTTAAACAGTTTCTTAATGTATGGTTTCCCTCTCTTAATTCTCAATTAACTTTTTGTTGTGAAAAGCAACATGTGTTATGACTCTGTGTTTGTTTTGAAAAGCTTATTGTCTCCTGTCTTTTAATCTATTTTCCCTGATTTGATATCACAATGCAGGGTTTTCAGAAAGTATCAGTTAGAAATAATTGTCAAAATTAGAATAAAAATGAAAATACTTTGTCAATAACAGTCTAACAGCTGTAATGATAAATCAATTATAAATCTCACATTTTTGATAAATATTTAATCTTTTAGAGTGGAACAAGTTAAAAACCTGCCAGGATCTACCATATTATTCTAAAAGAACAAGCATCCATGCTTAACAAGTCTGAAACTGTCCTTGAGCACATTAACTATTGCATTTCTCATTAGTGCTGTAACAATGCAGCCTTGAAAAATAAATTTAAATTGAGGAATCAGGATATAAGGAATGGAGATAAAACCAGACAACAGATTTATTGGTGTTTTTTATTGATTTCTTTCATTATTTTTATCTTTGGTGTAGACTGATGGAGGTGTTCTACGAATTTACCCTGAGGGATCGGACAAGGTTGCTAACATAGAACCAGTGTGTGACAGATTGCTTTTTTTCTGGTCTGACAAAAGAAACCCCCATGAGGTGGAAAAGGCTCTGAGAGAAAGGTATTTCTTTACAATACAAAATGGCCTCACTGCAAACATCTTTAAAATAAAAAATACATTGTCATTGACAGTGCGACTCACATTTGTTGAACTATACAGGAAAAATTTATTGAAACAGTGTTTTGACGAATATGTGACCGTGGCTGTAAGACAAGGGACACAATCTGTGATGAAGCCTACTGATCTCAATGTTTGCGCATCCAGGTTTCGTATATTGAAGAAGTCATCCATGCCTTTTGTTGGCTAAATGATGAAAATTATTCACTGCTTGTAACTCACATCACCACGCCACACACAGCGGCACAGGGGATGGCATGAGAGAGGGTGTGGGGAGGATGAAAGGAGGGAGTAGGTGCTTGTTTTCACAACTGTAGCCTTTGTATATTTATAACCTGAGACCATAACTATCTTCAGAACTTGCCTGCCACCCAAAGCATTCACCCCCACAGATCCTGAGCATCACTCACAATTTTAACACATGCTGTAGAAACAAATGCATGACATTGCCAGGCATCACAATGCAGTTCCTTCATCATGTGGCGCTGATTGCTTCAGATGACAGGCAAGTACTTAAGATGGCTGTGCCTGAGACTGACCAAAATTTAGAAAGTAAAAATTGAGTTGTTTCTATTCATCGAATGAACTATTGAATACAACTGACAGTAATTAACTTTCTATTTGTGATCTTCGTCTTGTTTTATGACGTAACTTTTGAACATGAAGGCTACGGCGAAGTGCAACTTGTTCTGCTTTCTTCTTTCTCTTTGTTCAAAACCGTGAAAATTTGTCAAAGAATGATTTAATTTGTGAATTCTACCCTTGTTTGTTGAACTCATGAATTTGTTGAACACGTAATTGAAGAAAACATGCTGCACTGTATTTGTTTTTGTAACAAAAACATCGGACAAGATTAGAAAATTTGAAAGGATATCTCCTTCCATTTCAACCTGAAGCATAGCAAATATTTTCATCCCAATTTTATTTTTTAAAAGTATTTGAAATTCCTTAACTTTTTTTTCTTTTTTCACAATATAGGTATGCTATCACTGTTTGGTATTATGATGCTGATGAGAGAGCGCAAGCGTTGAAACGTCTCAAGGAAGGAGCCACTAGCCAATGAAAGAACTTTGTTGGTAAGTTGAAATAATTCTGAAAATCATTTCTCTGACAAATTCTTCTTCTTTTGCTCCTTTTTTTCTTTTTCTTTGTCCTCCTTCTTCTTCTCCCCACCCTCCTTCACTTCTTCAACTCAATAAACTGATGATGATTGCATTCTGTTTACTGATTAAGAATTGTACACTCTACCAGCAGAATTGTTTAAACCCATGATTTGATTAATTTGCATTTACACAATTCTGTAGGGAAGAGAAATCTTCCTTTAATATTTAGAAATATAATGCAGTTACTTGGTAATCATGCACACCTGAGAAAATAATGTCCCGTGACTTTTCTGTGTTTTTGGGTAGTCAACATTTCTAGTCTTTTAGCAATATATATTAACATTTTTAAAATTTCCTCTCAGGTTTTTGTCATCCTTCTGAGGCATAAAGAAATTCATCATCATCATCAACGTCATCATCATCATAATTGTCATCATCATTATCACCATCATCATTTATAATGTGCACCACCACTATCACTATCACTTCTACCACCATCACCACTGCTACCACCACCATCATCACCATTACTATCGTCATCATCATCACCATCATGTTTTATTTCAATTTAATTTTTTTTTTTTCATTCAGAGCGTGTGAATGGAGTCAGAAAAACAGAAATGAGTCCCCCTTATATGCTACAATCCGGTCTTGACTGTCTGCAAGATGTCCCTCTGATATTGCACAAAAGGTTATGCGTGGCTGATGGGCATGACTGATAATCGCAAGGTGACGAGAGAAAAAAAAATGGTGCACTGAAATAATGACTGACGCAGCATTTTAAAGAATTGTCATTCATGAACTTGAAAAGAAATAGGGTCAATATTTGTAGTAATATTTTTTTTTCAGGTAATTCCGTTTTTCATAATGAAATATCACCAATGGTAGTGATAGGTTAGATGTCATGGCCCCGATGTTGGTCAGTTGATACATGATTTTTATCCCACAATTCTTCTCTGTACTTCCACATAACTGTCCTTATTCTTGAATGAGATAATTTGGTTTTGCAGGGTCCTGTCTTGTCTTTTGCTTCTGAAATGAAGACTGATGAAATTATCTTTATTGGAGATAAATTTATTCCTTGTCAACCATCTCAATAGTATTTGTGATATATGTCATTATTATTATTATTATTATTATTATTATTATTATTATTATTATTATTATTAATACTTTTTCATTGGTGCTTTTAATGCAAATCTACAAACTTTTGTTTATCCATCATCTTTTTTTAAAACTGGCACTGAATGACCTTAAAGTACCGCAGGTGCAGTAGAAACTCATGAAAACAAAGTCAGATAACAAACAATGACGTTTTGATACACCAATTTGTATAAACTGTCTTTAACTTTTTGTCCTGGTCAAGCTTATGAGATTGGGTGGTATCTTCTGACCTCCCATGGTGGGCAGGATGTAACTTGCTGTGTCTTCTATTCCACATTCCATGTTGCTCTCTGTCTTTGTTCTGGATTGAGATTGCTCAAGTTTTTTCTTGGTCCTAGCAGGAATTCTTAACTGTCAAATTTATAGTACCTTTTTGAGTGATACTAAGCTGCTAGTAGCTGTGGACTGTTGTTCCGTATTTAGTTTTTTTTGGTTTTGTTTTGGAAGCTGTTATATTCATTTGTACCTTTTTGAGAGATTTTTTTCCCTTGTAAATCATCTCTCTGTTACTGACATGTGATAAAATTATTGTTTTGAATACTGAATATTGTATATTGTACTTTGTCAAGATTTGAGTGTAACCTTCATTGAGGAATCCTTTCCTTGTGTTTGGATGGGACTCTTTAGGTAACGTCAAAATTTACACATCGATAGATTGCTCATGGAATCGTCTGCTCCCTATTTCTTCATATCTTCAACTTCCCTCTATCATCTTCCTTTTTACTGATGCTGATATGACCTAATAGTGTTGCAAACACCATAAGACCCCTAAAAGCAAACAAACAAAAGCTTATGAGAGATAAACTGTATGTAATAACATAGTTAATTTTGTACTGATTTTGTGACATATTTACCTGAGATATAGTGTGTGTGTGTGTGTGTGTGTGTGTGTGTGTGTTGTGTGTGTGTGTGTGTGTGTGTGTTTGAGGGCAGGGTTGGTAAAACCATTTAAGTTTTAAAAAGATCAATTTAGTCGCCATATTCATGATTTCTCTATGCAGAAAGTAGTAGTCCTTCAGAGCCATTTGGCTCAAGGAGCCTTAGTTTTCCTGGTTCCTTAGCGTGTAACTGACAATAACAATTGCTTGCTATTCTTTGGATAGGACGTTAGTCTATCGCAAATTATTTTCTGCTGGATCTAGTAGACCCAGCTACCCAATCACGCTCTCGACTGCTTTGTGTGTGAAGTGAGTACACTAATAACTGAGTTATCCAGACACCCACCTCCCCTATGCAGAAAGTGGTTCATCATTTTTACCACGTTAGATGAGCCTCAAGTGTGATTTTTTTTCCTAGTGATTTCAAGCTTTGATGGTTCTGTCTCTTTTAGTGCAATAGGAAACAGATTTCATGACAGAGGTGTCATTTTTCATAATCTTAATTGTGTTGTTAAGGGTGTTGAGCCATACAAATATTTATTTCTTATTAACATTGTTTTCTGTTGATTTTGAAAGACATTTTCTTTTAGGCCAGTATTGAATCATAATGTTGCTGCTCTAGATAATGCAAGTGTGACCATATTACAAATTGAATTAAAGATAAAATGAAGACATGAATATATCTGGATGGGGTTTCTGACCTCCCATACTGGGCAGAGATGCACTTACTGTGTCTTTTATCTTTTCCAACATGCTTTCTGTCTTTGTCTTGGAATGACATTACTTGGCTTTGTCCTGACCCTGGCCAGATAACCTGGCTGGGTGGGAAGCAGTCAAATGAATAGTTAGTTTTGGGAGATGATATTATTTGTCTTGTAAATTATGTCTCTGTTATGCACTTTATTATTTTTGTTTTACATATATATGATTTGTAAACGTTTGAGTGTGTTCCTCTTAGTGGGGACCTGTGCTTGTGTCAGGATAAGACATTTAGGTGCTATTGGAATCTACAACTGTTCTCTATTTGAACGAATTCCCCTTTGCCTTCCTTTTCTTGGGTTCTTTAATTGTAATTCTAGAACTTTTTACTATCCCATTTTCTTACTTTTTACTGGCGCTGATATGACCTAAATGTGTTGAAAGCGCCGTAAAACCCTTAAAAACAAACATGAGTATATATGCTATTAACATTTATCAAGTAAAGTTTAGCGCCCCTTTTTGAATAACTTTAATTAGTATCGGTATCTTTCACTTAAGCAGACTGGACTTTTTATTTTCATAATACGAATCCATTTAATATATTTCTTATTTTTTATATCAATGAATTATGTTTATTTTCCTGCAAATTATAAAAAGTATTGAGACTTAGTTTGAAGAGAAATTATTTGTTTTTACCTCGAGTCTTTTACGTCATTGTTGTGTTTATAAAAAATATATTATATAATTTCTTTTGAGTTATTGTGATAAAGGGGTAACCATCGTATTTTACAAGCCTTTGTGTTAGGTACATCTTTTGTTCAAAAGATTTTGTAAATTTAACTGATTAAGTAGTAACATGTAAACACCATGTCATATATCCATAGTAAAGGATGTCTTAAGCTGACATGTATTTATTTACTTATTTATATACATATACATATATATATATATATATATATATATATATATATATATATATATATATATTATATATATATATATATATATATATATATATATATATATATATGATTACTCTCCTTCTTTCGCATTTATAACAATGCTAAACCCATTATAATTTTGATAGCCTATGGAGGAGTGAGGATAGATATTCGTGGGTTACATAATCTAGTGTCTGGATATCTAAATTCAAGGGTAAACAGAAGGTATATGCCAGCTTGTTTATTGGTGACTAAAATGCAAGTTGTGTGATATGATTTAGTAAAATGAATTAACCACTTGCTTAAGTTCCTAATTAATTATGCATTCAGAACATTTGGCAATATGGAGTATTTAAGGGGAAATTAGTGGTTGCTAAATAAAGCCGATTCCTTATTGTTCAAAATGTAGTTGATATTTGAAAATGTGATCGACTCTTAAACAGAATGAATGAGTGTAAATATTGTAAATAAAAAAACTTTATTAATTTATAATGATATTTGTTGCATGTTTTTTTTTTTTACTGATTATGTATGTATGACATCATGATTTATTTTGTTATGTTGTGCGTCGAATTTCGCTTTGGAGAATGGTTTGGCTGTGGGAGGGGGGAGGGGTGAGATCCTTATGGGCTGTTCGACTCTACGTTGTCCAAACTCTTGCTATCTCTTATACTTCCGTGTATCATTTGTTCTTTTTTGTGTGTGTAGCTATGTGTCATTGTTCTGGAATTAGATCGTTTGGTTTCCTGTTCCACTTAATGGTGGCTTTTGAAGAGGTGGATATAAATGGATGAGGGAAGATCCCCCCCCCCCTCCCCTGCAAATAACCCATAATGCCATGTCTACATGGAACTCCTAAGCGTTTTCAATATAAACACAAAGATACATTGATCTGTATTTGATCTTTGTTGAATCTGTCCCCTTTTAGGGTGGGGTTCCCGACCTCCCATAGTGGGTAGGTACTTGTTGTGTCTTCTATCCCCCTGTATTTGTCTTTCAATTGCTTTCTGTCTTTGTCTTGGAATGAGATTCCTTAGTTTTGTCCTGGCCCGAGTCCTTGGCTGGGAGGGAAACAGTCGAATATATAGTTATAGTTTTAGGAGATTATATTTTTTTCCTTGTAAATCATCTCTCTATTATGTACTGTTATTTTTTTTTTATTCTTAACACAAGATTTGTAAATATTTGAGTGTATTCCTCTTAGTGGAATCTTGTGCTGGTGTCTGGATGAAAATGTTATGTGATCTCAAACTTAGTACAATGATAGCGTGCTCTTGGAATCTACATTTGTTCCTATTTGAACCATTCTCCTCGTCTTACTTTTTCCTCAAGTCCTTTTAATTGTACAGCTAAGTCCTTTTAATTGTACAGCTAGAATGTTTTTACTATCTAATTTTCTTCCTTTTTACTAGCGCTGATATGAACTTAATGTGTTGCAAACCCTTAAAAACCTTAAATAATAAATAAACATCTCTCCTTTGTCTCTTTTTCAATAGGTGTTTGTTACCAAGATCTAAATATACGATTTTAATTTCTTTTTACTGACAATGGAATCAGTCAAAAGTGTTTGATGTTAAAATTCCCCACAGGATGGGAAAATAATTGCTCATCTTGATCTGATGGATTCTTCATTGGTCTAGTTTTCTATCGCGTCATTTCATTACCTAGTCCTTTCCACGAGGCTGTGCGTCCTTGTGCTGATTATTATACTAATTTGGATCGTTTGATTTTGTCTGGCTGTGTGGGGTTCCTGACCCTCCATAGCGGACAGGGAGGCACTTACTTGTCTTCTATCTCCCGATATCTTTTTTTTTCCAACATGCTTTCTGTCATTGTCTTGAAATGAGATTACTTGGTTTTGTCCTGGCCCTGGCTGAGAGGGAAACAGTCAAATGTATAGAGTTTTGGGAGATGATATTTTTTCCTTGTAAATCATCTCTTTGTTATGTAATGTTAGTTATGTATTCTGTAAACATTTGAGCGTGTTCCTTTTAGTGGGATCATGTGCTGGTATCTGGATAAGACTTTTATGTGATCTCAAACTAAATGCATTGGTGATATGCTCTTGGAATCTACATCCGTTCCCTATTTGAAACACTTCCCCTTTGTCTTACTTTTTCTTGGGTGCTTTGATTGTAAATCTATAATATTTTGACTATTCCGACGTTTTATTTTTATTTTTTAATTGCGCTGATATGACCTAAATGTGTCACAAGTGCCGTAAAACCCTTAAAAACAAACAAAACATTTCGTCTCGGCTCTGCTTTGACTTTGAGTGTGGTTGAGGGAAATCTCTGGCTTTCCATGGGGATTTGGATTCATCACCAGTCCACAACCATTCTATGTCTTCTCTCATTTGAATAAATTATATCATGTGTCCTTTCCACTTGTCTTTGTGTCCTTCTGGAATGAGACCTTATACTTGGTTTCATTCTTGCTAAGGAGTGTGTGCTGAAAGGGAAACAGCCAGATGGATTCATTTTTTAATTTTATGAAATATTTTTTTTTAAACTGTAAATTATCTCTCCATCATATACATAGTCATTGTTAGGATCTTGGATATGATCTTATACAGTGTATCACCATTTGCATTTTGTGTCCGTACATCCCTTTTGGCGGAGATCCTGTAGCAGTTCGTGGCCTTCGTAAGATTATAGCCGGACACCGACCCAAAAAATTACGTCAAAAGACAAGTCGACAATCACAAAAGAAAATCGTGAGTTGTATTCAATAGGGAACAAAAGTGTGATGTCTAAAAACTGGTTCCTATCTCATTTAAAATGTAAAAACCTTGTGAAAATGATATTCTGATTTCAGAGTGATGGCATTCTATTTTCTAGTCTAAATAGATTAAAGATCATCCATTCTCAATCTTTTACGTCCCATCATCATACTAATTTGACTATATTCCTGATACTAAAATAGTTATGCCGCCTTATGATTCAATATGTAAACTATTCATTATTAGTCCTCCGAAGGACTGGTTACATACACTACACGTCCAAGGATATTAGAACCGGAAAGTATGTGTGACGTCACAACTTTTTTCTCTTATAGTTCAACCAATGAGATCATTCATTTCATTGAGCACAACTGAGGACAACCCATTAGGCGGTGCAGTAGCCTACAAATTGGCGTCAAAAAAACGAGCAGTTTCGGTGTGGGACTATTAGCTATTTCACACGAGCGACACGGAAGCATTACTCTGGGATCTACCCATAGTTCTCCTCTTAAAATTGTCCACTTTGTCCATTTTTTCCTTCTAAATTTGTCAGTGTTGTCTATTTTAACGATTCTATAATCTTTTAACCGGCGTTGAAATGACCCAATAATGGTGTAAGCGCCGTACAACCCTCAAAAACAAGTTAACAAGCCCCATGCCTGGAGTCTTTTGTTGATAGGTAAGCAGTCGGAAGAATAATTTATCTTTTTGTGAGATATTTTTTTCTTGTAAATCACCTCTCCAGCAATGATCAGATTTCGTCATTTGAATGTTTTCAGTGTAATGTTATTTCGTAATCATCTAAGTGAATCCCATTTTTGCGGAGATCCTGTGATAGTGTTAGTGGTTTCAGAACAGCTACAATGATATATTATTGCTCACGGATCTACTTATGTTAAACAAATCCCCTTTGTCTTATAAATATGTTTCTTCGGTAGTCGATAGTGATACAGCTTCATTTAGTCTATATTATTATGGTGGTCCAGACATCTCTTACATCTTAGGCAAAAGGACAGGAATTGGTCCAAGGTGTAGTCGTGATTTTTTCTAACCTCCTGTCCACTCGATGGTCGTTAGACAGCTGGATGTGTTAGATCTGACGAAAAGTAATTTACAATAGACTAGCATCGCCAATACGCTTCAACGGTCATGACGTCACTTCCCTCGTAATGACGCATGGTAACTTAGTAGCTGGCTCTAAACTATCGGAACAATGGCGGACGTCCTTATGAAGTATTTCTCTGACGAGCATAAAAGTGTATCCAGAGGAGAAAAACATTATAAATATGATCATGTTTTGACTTTTATACATTCTGATCACATGACATATGAAACGTTCCAGCCAGCATGAAGAATAAAAAGGACCGAAATTTCTTTGTTTAGAACCACGCTGCTCGCCGTTGCTGGGTGATGTGACATCAGACTATTGAATCCAACTATAGAAACTAGGATTAAATCTTGCTTCGTCTGCCTTATGGCTCTGATGGACAGCGCAACGAAATATTTGCTGTTATATCGTTTTATTTCATTTTTTACTGACTTTTAAATTATAAATGGATTCCTTTAGGTGAGACCTGCTGATGTTTTCTATTTCGTTCGTTCTCCTTCTTTCTTTGGGTAAGACTGGGGTCTTATTGAGGGTGCTGAGCTTCTAACATAGTTTCTTTGAGAAGCCGAAATCAAAGAGCTGATAAAGTCAGGTACCACTTTAGTTTCTGTCTGAGTTTGAACCGGAAACTAAAATGAAAATATTACATGAAACTAAGGGGCTCCTTCCGTATGCCTGTGTTCAGTGTCAAGTCGGTAAACTTGGCATTTTGTGTAAAGATAACGAACTTGACGTTACTCGGGTCTTTGTTATTGGTTTTTGCCATCCATGTTTATGAGCAATTCTCACTAAACTGAATTGATCAGACTATAAACCGTGCGGCTATGTGGTTTTGTGGTGTGACACCCGCTTTCGGATCTGTAGGTCCTGAGTTCGAGCCTCGCTCGAGAGTCCCTGGAAAAAAAGGCTCTTTATTCACATTCTCTCACCGTACCCGTGTTGTCTCTGTCCAAAAAAAAAATGTAATATCGCCTAACATGCGTCATGTAACGTCCTATATGTTAAGTGTTGCTGTTGGCCATGGACTCCTTGTAAAACGCATTGAGCACGTTTAGTGGATATTGCGCTACATCGAGGCTCAAGTAAATAAACGTTCATGGTAATACATAGTTTTGTGTGTTGGTCCGTTTATTTCCGGATGGCAATGTTGTGGTTTCATAGCCAAGCGCACAGCTTCTATTGATGGTATGTGTTTAAATAAAATACACACCATTTCTTAACGCTATATCAATCGTACTTACTTAAAACCCTATTGCGTCTCTTATAATTATATAAAGCTGTCTCCACTTGAACCATAGTTTATCTTAGTTACCTTACCCGATCATTGCTTAGGGTAGTGTTTAAACTTATAAACCATAAACTTATGTGTGTGCGCGCGCACACGTGTGTGTGTGTGTGTGTGTGTGTGTTGAATAATATATATCAAACTAATAGTCTTGGTATTATCTCATAGAAATGCTTCCTTTGCTTTGTTGTTTTTGTTTGTTTTAAGGGTTTTACGGCGCTTGCAACTTATTTAGGTCATATCAGCGCCAGTAAAAAGGATGAAAATTGGATAGTAAAAACATTAGATGTATAATTAAAAGGACTTGTGGGGGGGGGGGGGGGGGGGGGGAGAAGTAAGACATAGGGGAAATGGTTGAAATAGGGAACAGATTTAGATTCCAAGAGCACACCATCAGTGTACTTAGTTTGAGATCACCTAAAAGCTCAACCAGACACCAGCACAAGATCCCACTAAGAGGAATACACTCAAATGTTTAAAAAATCATATGTTAATAAATTAAAAACAAACAAAACAAAATCAGTAGGGTAAGGTGGGGGAATTCCACACCCGGGGTAATTCCACATCCAATTCATTACATCAAGCTATTCGCAGAAAGAATGCAAAAAGACCCATTGGATAATACGTATTCAAACTGCCTTTGGTTTCTATTTCCTGTTTGAACACAAGAAGCAGCCACTTTTACTACTGTTGAATTCTGACAATTTTTCAAGTTTTTATGAGCCCATTGAAAGTAAGTGCAACACTCATGGTTTTCAAATATGGCAAAATGTTGTTAAATTTTCTCCAACGTTGAAGTTCAAGCTAGAAATGCTTAATCATTCATCGGATATGTACAATTTACCCCCAAACCTTTTTAGATGCCTTAAGTAAGTTGTGCCTATAATTTTAGATTCATAAATGTCAGGGAAATGCCACACCATACATATTTCGAATTCCTCGTATCTTTTTTGTGGAAAATGTTTGATCAAAATCCTATGTCTTATCTTACTAAAGGCTTAATATATGAATTATCCATTAAATCCCTTATACAATAGTTTATAATTACAGAATATCCAGAGACGCCAACTTTAAATTTGGCTCACAGGAATTTCAGACATCACTCGTACTCGTAGGAATTTCAATGCCGAAAGAAGAATTTCAGCACACGAGAAAAGGGAATTGGGATGGTATTTGGCATTGTGTTTACATATTGCATAGTTGTAAATAGATAACTGATTAGAATTATATTATGATATATTATAAATACAATCCCAAAGTTTCCTCATTTCAAACGAAGTAAAGCTCCAAAACTTACTAGTGGTGATTGTAGTACTGGTGCAAGTGAGGATGATGTGGTGTTGGCGGTTTTAGTAGTAGTGGTAGTGATGATGATGATGTGTGGTGGTGGTGGTGGTGGTGGTGGTTTTAGTTATAGTAGTAGTAGTAGTGATGAAAATGAGGTGGTGATCATTGTAGTAGTAATGGTAATGATGATGATATAGTGGTGGTGGTGGTTGTAGTAGTTGTGGTCGTGATGATGATGTGGTGGTGGTTGTAGTAGTAGTGGTCGTGATGATGTGGTGGTGATGGTTGTAGTAGTAGTGGTCGTGATGATGTGGTGGTGGTGGTTGTAGTAACAGTGGTAGTGATGATGATATGGTGGTGATGGTGGTTGTAGTAGTAGTAGCGGTAGTGATGATGTGGTGGTGATGGTGGTCAGTGGTTGTAGTGAAATGGCAGTGATGGTGATGTGCTGGTGGTGGTGGTTGTAGTGCTAGTGGTGATGATGTGGTGGTGGTTGGAGTAGTAGTTGTGGTAGTGATGATGTGGTGGTGGTGGTTGTAGTAGTAGTGGTAGTGATGATGATGTGGTGCTGATGGTTGCAGTGGTAGTGGAAATGATGATGTTGTGGTGGTGGCGGTCAGTGGCGGTTCTAGCCTATTTACAGTGGTTGGGCAAAGATGATCCGGTCATATATATATATATATATATATATATATATATATATATATATATATATATATATATATATATTTATTTATTTATTTTTTTTTTTAATTATAATTTTTTTTCACCTTTAAAAAAAATATTTCAACCACAAATAATCACATTCACAATGAAATGACAATACCAGTAGATTTTAATTATTCCAAACGTAATCAAAAAATAATCACGAAAGAGAATACAACTAAAAACTAAAGCGACGAGACATAATGCGACAACACCTTGACAATAGAAGTCCATTTCGTTCACTCGAAAAATTAAAGAGATGCTTTAATCCCTCAACGGTGAGATTAATATTTCTGTTACATTACTGGTTTTCAGTAGTATGTAGTAACCTTAAAGTTTTCATCGAGAAGCAACAACAGCGATATGACTCGAGTTTCATTCAGAGCTGAAATTGCATCATTTTTACTGCTGTCTTGGTGGTTAGAATGATTGTGCCGGTGGTGGTAGTGGTTGGAATAGTGGTAGCGGTGGTGGTGGTGGTGGAGGAGGAGGAGGAGGAAGACGAGGCGGTGAGGGAGGATGTAATTATGATAGTGGTTTTGGTGGTGCTGTTGGTTAGAATGATAGTTGTGGAGACGATTGTTGTACTTGTTGTTAATATTGTTGTTGTTGTTGTTGTTGTTGTTGTTGTTGTTTTAATGATGATGATGATGATGATGATGATGATGATGATGATGACAACCACGATGTCGTCGACAATGATGGTTACCACCATACGATATTACAAAGTTTATTTAATCTTAGGCTTTCGCCAATAATTCACACAATACAATTAAGACAAAAGAATGTTATCAATCTCTCCTCATGCATTCGTTATACTATCACAATAACGACCGTGTTATCTTTACTCCTTCCCAATGCTATCTATACAAGAGTGCTATGCTCCTTCCCCAACCAACCCCTAGCTTCCCGCCTCTTCGTCGCGAACTATCTTATGTATGTATTAGCTTCAGGACGGGCAAGTACGGAATCTGCCCACCCTTCCTTTAAACGTCTTTATTTCCTCTATAACTTAGAATTCAACTATCTCCTTACTCAGAAGAGTATTTCTCGTATACTAATTCAATTGTTGAGAAAACCAAAATGGTGGTTGTATTAATATTTATTTAGTCGTGACTTTTGAATAAAATGTTTTGTTTTATTAGAGGAAATACAATAGAAAATTACATTGTTTTGCAAAATTATTTAGTCTGGCAATAAAAATACAGCGGTAATTACTTTAAGAATAATAAAAAAAAAGAACTAACAAATTAATTTGTTAAAAAACAAAAACAACAAAAACAACAAAAAACAAATAAGAAAACAATTTAAATAAATGAGTTTTGAGAAGTACTTAAAGAAAACGAGAAAAAAAAAAAAGAAATAATTTAAATGGATAAACAAATATATAAAAACAACACAAATTAATACTAAATTGATATAATATTAGTAAGTTAATAAATTTAATTCAATACTGGAACCTTCCCAAAGTCATTACATCAATGGTACCAGCACAAGTAAGGCAATAAATAAGAAAAAGTTCGTTTGCCAAAAGCTCTATTCAGTGTTCACTGGTTATTAAGGTGGGCTCATTTGAATTAGCCCGACCTAGTACTAGAGAGGCCAGACAGCAAAAATCGGAGTTAGTTCACCGTCAGGCGACGTGACGATGAGATGACGATGTGGGC
>NC_088360.1:123338046-123375546 GCF_034508935.2 Berghia stephanieae
TTCAAATTCAAGTCGCAGTAATGTAAAGGTGAGAGCGTCCGACTTGCACTTGTCACAGCAGCGACAAACGGAGTTTTTGGCCTTGTGCATAGGCTGAGACGGTAACTTAGAATCTCTCTCTCTCCCCCCCCCCCCCCCCCCCCCCCCCCAAATTCCCACATACACACGGAGGAAGGATGGGTCGCGATATCGATAACCGTCGTCGAGCTCTAGCCTCACAAACAAGGGCACCGATATAAATCCCTAGTGTAGTTAATATTTTTTTCTAAGACTACGACGCTCCCCCCCCCCCCCCCCCCCCATCCACTCCCCCACCTTGCAGTGTATGGGTAAATCGGTTTATTAGATTTGTCGATAAGTACTCTGCGCTTGTCTTGCGTTCTCTGCGAAATCGTAATAATTTCTAGCTCCCCCATGGGTCCCAAGGCTCAAATGGACACACACTCACACATAGTTTTCCTTTACATTAAATAGAGCACATACCCATGGTCTAGGCACTAACTTTACATAAAAACCCCGATGATGAAACAATGGACGAGACACGTAGCCTGAAACTAAAAGGCGCAATACCACTACACCACAGCAACACACACTATGCCTAAATCTGCACAATGTCGCATTATATTATACTCTACTGCATCAAACAGATGTCCCACTCTCCCTCCCCCCCCCCCTCCTCCTCTCTATGGATTGGTCATTGCACGCACCTCCCCTCCTTTTTTGTTAAACTGCGCAACCCCCTCCCCCCTCCTTCTATTCCGAACTCCCCCCCCCCCCTTTTTAATTGAAGTTTGGCCAGTGCCCCCCCCCCCCCCCCTTAAAAAAATTCGATACATTATCTAGAGTATTATTATTTTACTATTAAGACAATCTTATACATAGAACATATTTCATGTTACTTGAAGAAGGCCAAATGCCGAAACGTTGTTTGTTTTGTGTTGTTCCCTTATATATGAGTCACATCACTTTATCTTTCTCTCCATCTTATTGGCTCAACTAGGCACCTTTAGATTTTGGTTCTAGAATATCACAAATAATAATATTAATTTTTAAAAAATTAAAAAAAGAAAAAATAAAATAAAATATTCAAGTCGCAGTAATGTAAAGGCAGGAGGAGCAATGGGGCAGGAGCGTGCGACTTGCACTTGTCGCCAGCAGCGGTGGCGAAGAGAGTTATTGGCCTTGCGACTGTGACTTAGATTGCCAATTTGTTTTTCTAATGCCAAATTTAAAAACCCTTTAAGAAAAACAAATTTTAGCAGAAAGTGTGATGTGTACTACTAGGGCGACCAGATGGCCACGTGCACACAAAAAAAATAATGTTCAAATTAAATATATATTTTAAAAATTGTCAACCAAATTTAGTCGATATTTTGTTTATCAAAACCGATGATTTTTTCAAGGGGGTCAGTGTTGGAAGTGTTTGGCCACATGAGGTATTCTTTTAAAGTCATAATTGGCCACAAGGAATTTTGGCTATCTGGCAGTCCTGGGTGCTCGATATAACAACTACACTACACTTACACAGTAGGGGAGGGCATCCGGGTCACCAAAAGGTTATCGACGCTTTAGGTTTTGAGAAGTCAGGTCATCGACGACTGAGAACTTCCCGACCTCCACTTAGTTCTCGATGCTTTTCTCGTCTCGAGAATCTTGGTCGTCGATGCTTCTCGTATTGAGTCCCGAGTCCCGAGTCTCGAGACTATACTGCGCGAGCGACGCACGCGTTACTAACAATGTGTACTATCTGCATTGTTCACCCCTCTCTCGTCGGCGATGATTCCAGCGAAGCTCGAGACTTTTTTGCGTCTCGATGCTTTTTTGAGTCTCGAGAATCAAAAAAGTCTCGAGCATCGCTCTAGTCATCGGTGCTTTCATTCAATACCTAGTCATTGGTATTGGGTATTGACGTTATATCATATTTTAAACAGCTAACAAAACACAAACGTCGTAAATAGATCAAAATGGTTATAGGTATCAATGTTTTATTATTATACAAAGTGAATTTATTTAATGTATTTTAAGTTTTAATACAAAAAAGCCATCCAAAGCTCAGTTGAAGTGCTACTTCTCGGGAATTCCCGACTTTTCCTTGGTCATCGAGTTCGGGAAGTTTTGAGTGTTGGTGGCCGATGACTTGAGGTATCATCGAGACTTCCGCTCGACACTATTACACAGCCGCTCACTACACTCTACACACAAACGAACGAAAGCAAACATTTTTTTAACAGCTCAAAAGGTCTCTTAATTTGAATAAAGTGAATGTGGAGCCCAAGAAACAAGGAAGTGAAATGAAATTAATTTACCCCTGAGAATAATATTAGGAGAAGGAGTGCCCTGACTAAAGCATTTGTTGATTAATTCTAGAAGTCTAATTTTAATTACGAATCGAATACTGTGCAGCTAGAGTTATTGGGAGGGAATTCTAAGAACATTAGTCATCGCCACTCCACAAGTGTCTCCCACTCAGTGTCCATATCCCATCTATGGTTACTCAAACATTCTCGCTTCGATGTCAATACTTCAATATAATTTTGCTACAGTCTAGAAATTGAAATTCAGTGTTCTAATTCTAACAGTTTTTGTGAAATGGAATAGGAATAGATCTATAAGCAAATAAACAGGCTTCTGGCAGCTGTAGTTACAACGTCTACAGTCTACAGTGTGGAAGAATCGGCAGAATATTCCAATTTATCTCGTCTAAGGTTAAGGATTAACAGTTTGTAAACAGTGTAGTTAAAACTATTCCTGAGTTGGGAGAGCAATTAGGCTTACGCCAAAATCCAGATCTGACATTAGGATGCTGATGAATAGTAACAAAAAGGGTCCCAAACGTTTTAATTCTAGCAAAGCTGCATTAACGGTCTAGAGCTACTCTGCATCCAAAACAATTGTGAAAGATGCCTCCTACTTCAAATTCCACCACCCCAAAGATGCGACCAATTATATCAAAGATCTACCAGATCATTGATGCTATACAAGGTTATTTTGTAGAAATAGCTTTGTTCTTTTTCTTCCTTTGTCGGCATATGTCTTTACCGTTGTTTCAAGAATATGTGGAGTCAGAAATTTATGCACAACACGGTGTACCCTTCCCAGGATTTGGAGAGCCAAAACCAAATTCATCTATTTCAAACCCAGATTTGGATGCTGCTCATCATGAAAGCATTATAACAGTTCTCGGTTTACAAGTTGCTGAAGGGTTACCAGCTATTGTAACAGTTATTCTCCTTGGTGCAGTGAGTGATAAAACGGGTAGGCACAGGATACTATTGTGGCTCCCGAGCTTAGGAAGTTGCCTTCATTCCATGGTTTACATTTTGATACTATACACTCAATGGAATCTCGATGGACTTTTTATGGCTGCCGCTTTCAGGGGATTAAGTGGAAGTATGACAGCTTTTCTTGCAGGATCATCTTATTATGCAATAAACTATGCAAAACCAGAGCATCGTTTAAATCGTCTAGCCATACAAGAACTTTTAAATGGTGCAGCCTATGCAGTTGGCAATGTGATGGTAGGGTTTTGGGTGAAGGATGACGGATTTTTGAAGCCATTTTGGTTTACATTGATATTGAGTGTAATTGCCTTTTTGATATCATTCTTCTTGGTTCACGAAACAAATCCAAATAGGAAAAATGAAAGTGTCGCTCGCTCTGTTCGCCGAAACCGGGATGCTAATTGCTGTAAGGACACTTTTGGACCTTTGGTGAAGTATCTGAAATGTATAAGTAACTCTACCTTGACCAAAATTTGGTTAGCAATTCTCGTCTTTCAAACTTATGCCTTTGTACACATAGGGCAAGAAAATACTTTAGTGTTATACCTCAGCCAACAGCGTTATCTATACCGCATTGATAATGCTATCACTGGTGGAGGGCCATGGGCAACCATTGGGCTATTTCTTGCTGTCATCATGGCAGTAGCTGCCATTGCTACTGGAATATGTACACCAATCTTCCAAAAGTTTATCTCTGACACCCACATAATATTCTTGGGATTCATCTCAAAGGCAGTGGGTACTCTCTGGATTGCAGTGGTGAAGAATGTAACTCTTCTTTACTTTGGTAAGTCTAATGATTTATGTATAAGTACAATATGGCTAATTTTAATTTTCTTATAATGATTTTTGTTTTTTGCAATCGTTTAACAATTATTTTTACAAGTAAAATGTGTTTCTAAGTTAAGATTATTTTTATAATACTCAGGTTATTATTTTGAAATTATTTTCAATAATTTATTATACAGATGTCTTTACCAAGCGGTGATGCAAACATACCATTGTGAATGGATATCGATGAAAGATATTGTGATGCAGTGACGGAACAATTAATGTGTCATGATTCTATAAATTATAACAGTTATAAAGAATGTTTTTAAAAGTAGCAATCGAAACTGCTTCCAGTGATAGTTATGTGGTCTTGTAGTATGACACTTGCTTTCGGATCGGAAGGTCCTGGATTCGAGCCTCGTTTGGCGCATAGTTGAGTCCTTGGAAAAGGCTCTCGACTCTCATTCTTTTACCATATTGAGGTGTAAAATGAGTACCTGGCCATTAACAGTTTTGTGTCTGTCGGAAAAATTTGTAAAATCGCCTACTAAAAGTCATCATGTCTCATTCTACATTTTGCGTGTTGCTGTTGGTCAGGGACCCTTTGTAAAGCGCTTTGATCATGTTAAGTGGATATTGCACTTTATAAAAACTTGTTTATATAAAAAAGAAAAGATGACAGATCTAGTTAACATTTTTGTTAATGAACATTTGCGTTGGTCATAAAACGTTTCTAATTTTTCCAAAGGTTATCAACAAATGTGAAGCTCTAGGGAAAGGTCCACTTGTCACATTTTATGGATGTTGAGTTATGATGTAAAAGAGAAAACAGTTCTCTGCATTTTGCTGTTTTTTTCATGGGAAAATGTTAAAAATAGAACATTTGAAAAAGACAATCTGCGGATAGTGGTTTTGAGAAAAATGACTTCAAAGTTTACAACAAATAAATGTCATTTCAACATTTAATAAAGTTCCCAGGGAAAAAAATTAAAATAAAACTGTTGAAAGTGCAATTTTTACTTTAACAAAGTATATTATTGGGAAATCCAATTTTCATTGAAAAATCCCAAAACATCTTTTATTATTGTTAGCCAACAGTACTTCCAGCGACATGTGAACGTTTTCCTTAGAGTGCCTTGCAAATTAGTTTTTTTAAAATTGAAGATATCAGTACAAATATATTATGGTGTTACAGGAAACAATGGATAACAAGTTTCATCACTTTATTATTGTTATGCCCCTAATGTTGTTATCAAATGAAGACATGGCCTGAATTGTGTAGTCACACGTGTGTTTCTCTTTGTTGATGACACAAAAATGAATAATAAAATTGATATTAAAGAAGATGCTTATGACTTTTATGTCATACGAGCTGATCTTGACAGTGTTTGTTTTAATAAAGCAGAGTTTTGTAAGAACTGGTGGCTCAAGTTACATCCAGACAAATGCAAAGTGGTGCACATCGATTGCATACAGAAGAAGGATTAGAAATAAATATTTATGCAATGGATAAATATGATGGGACAAAAACAGAACTTGGAATTGTGTCTAATTCTAATGAAAAAGATGTAGGTGCTGCTAAGATAGACATCTAAATTTTGAAAAACACATCCAGGCACAAGTCAATCAGGCTAATAAAATTGTTTGATTGATTCGAAGAACATTACTACCTAAACAATAGAACTTTCAGAACTACTATTTACATCTCTTGTTCAATCAATCGTGAAATATGTCAGAAGTGCCTTATATCACCAAACGGAAAGAAATCTATTGTATAGTTTGTAGGAAACTGTCCAACGACATACAAAAAACTGTTCCCAGGTATGAGATAAAAGCCTTACCCTTACAAAGCCAGACCAAAATAACTGAATCCAGTTCAGAGGAATATGAGACCTAATTAATTGAAACATTCTTGAAACCTCATGGTTTTTATAATAGGAAAGTAACATCCAGAAATGCCATTGATGCCAAAATAAACTGAGCAGCTACTCAGTTTAGCTGTTCAAAACCAGATGTAGATTCAATGTCAGTAAAAATTTCTTACCCAAAGATTAAAAGATAAAATTTGAGATATATGGTAATATCTACCAAAATATGTGGATAATTCAAAATCTGTCAAGAATTTAAAGAAAATTCTGACCACCCAGCATTGTAAACTACACGTGACAGTTCGAAAAGTTCGTCAATCTGTTAATGAACACGGGTGTAAGACTAAAGACACAAACTGTGTTGAAGTCTACTGCTCTCAATGTTTGGGCATCCCAGTTTTGTAGATTGGTGAAGTTACCCATGCCTTTTCATTGACAAAATATGGAATATTATTCACCGATAAACACACACCTCCCCACCACATAATATGGCACATGGGATGGCATGAGAAGAAATGTAGGTATATAAAGGTTTGTGAGGGGACAAAGAGAAGGTGCCTGTCTTCACAACTGTAGCCTCCAGAAACTTATAACCTGAAACCAAAGCCATCTTAAAAGTACTTGCCTGTCACCTGAAACAATCAGCCCCACAGATGATTGCTTTGGATGACAGGCAAATACATAAGATTGCTCTGCCTGATACTGACAAAAAATTATATCACTATTTAAGACGGAGATCACAAAACGAAAATGAGATGTAAGTTGTTATTAGTGGTGCTTGAGGAAATAAATGATTCCATTGATTGAGCTATTAAATACAGCTCACAGTAATAAACTTTCTTTTCGTGATCATCATCTTCTTTTGTGACATTTTTAAAAATCAGTATCAGACTATGCATTCAAGAAGCCTATGGCTCTGCTTTCTTCCCTCCCTTCACTCAGATTAGTGATTAGTTGGTGGATGCTGTGAAAAATTTATGAAGGCAAAGATGGATATGATTTGGGAATTCTGTCCTTGTTAGTTGAAACCGTCAATTTGTCGAGAAGTTCATTCAAAGAGCTGATTGTCTCAGATTATTATTTACTACCAACCTAATCATAAATTTCTGATCCGAAAAAAGTGCTGCAAAATTCTGTTAACATGGAGCTCAGATTGTGGAAAATGTCTATGCACCAAATAGTTGGGATTTGTTTTATTATAAAGTCAAGTATCCACCTCAACTTGGCTGCATTCAATTGCCTTCAATTTTCATGTGAAATTTTAGCTCTTAGGGTTATTATTATTTTATAATTTTGAATCTATATTTCCCTTTCAGCTATTCTTCTGCTGGCCTTTGAATTGTTGCCATTTCCAATATTGAGAGCAAAAGTGGCAAAAAATGTCAGTCCAGCAGACCAAGGTAAGATGATTATGAATCCATTGCATAATAATAATAATGATAATAATAATAATAAATAATAATAAATAATAATAATAATAATAATAATAATAATAATAATAAAATAATTTTATTATTAATATTATTTATTATTATCATCATCATCATCACTCTGATTACTATTTTCATTATTGTTATTATAATCAACACCTTCATCATCACGACATCTTTATTATCAACAGGTGCTGTATTTGCCATGATGCACTGTGGAGAGAGCATCACCTACTTCTTGGCTCCTTTCACCTTTAGTGCTATTTATGCATCCACCATGCACTTCTACAATGGTTTCGTTCTAATAGTGTCTATGCTACTATTAACTGTCCCAGTCATCTTGCTTTTGTAAGTAATTTTGATTTTTAAAATTAAATGAATTGAAAATAATGATTATAAATATGTAAACATAAAATGGATGGAAACTATCACCTACATATCGATTCTATGCAATTTATAAAAGGGGAACTTTAGTTCATTGTACGTGAGGAATCACTGACCAATCAGATTGTTAAAAATATCAATTTGACCAATTAAATAAAAGTCTGTTGATTCAATTAGTCTAGTACCAACAATGATATGAGGTTGATTTTTTTTTCTTCTGCAGCATCTGATCACAATGTCTATTAATCTGATCTAGACTATTTCTGACAGATCATCGTTGATTCCAAAGATAGAGTAGCAAACAAATTTTTACTGTTTATGACGTGAATTTTGGGCTGGCCTCATTTCCATTTTATTTATTTAAAAAGACACAGGGTATAGATAGAAATTAGATTCGTCTACCCAATATATCCCTCTTTCATTAAATTTATATTGTGAAAATAAAGACTACCCAAAATTAGGGCAACATTAATTATTTCTACGGCCTATATCATCACCATCAACCATCACCATCATAAACCACCCCACTTTTTAATCTCTTGTAATTACTATTCATTATCGTCATATAGAGCAGCATAGCATTTCAACATTTTGCTTTGTTGTCATTTGCTTTACAGTGCTCTGAGGTTCATGGAAGCCAGATATCCAAATGGATATGAACAGATGGATGGAGACATTGAACCATCAGGAGGACAGTATGCATCTCCACCAGAAGAAGCCAACACAGTTCAGTCTGAAACTGATCCCATTGAGATTGCTGAGCCAATTAGCTTCATTCATTTGTCAACATCAGCGAATGAGTTGGATGTGTAGATACGGAAGACATTGTGGAAGGTTTTCTTTGAAATGCATTCCTGTCAACCCGTTGACTTGAAATATTAACTTTGCACATATTTTTAGATATCATTCACATGATCTTGTTTATTTCAGTACTTACTTATGTAAAACTTACATTTTGTTATCAAGTAATGTCCTTTTTAAGGGACTTCGTTCAAAAATGGTTTATTTGAATTGATTTCCAATTCTGTCGTAATTGAACGTTGCCTATTTCAACTTGATGACAAGGCCTGCACAATGACATGGGAGGGAATTATTATTTTTGGATTGGAAGTTATTTTGTGTTTTTCACATAATTCCTAAGGGATCACATAGTTACTATAAAAATGATTAGTGGGTCTCTTATCTCTCCCTTCTGGAGCATGGCTGGAGTCTTTTGTTGCTTGCGTTTTTTGGAATCATCTGAGTGTATCCATTTTGATGGGAATCCTATATTGCAACTCAAGAGTGTTGCAGGCAATGAAATCTTATGTCCTTTTCTGAGATGATGATGTGACCTAAATTGTGCGGCGATGTGGTCTAATGGTATGATATTCACCATCAGACCAGAAGGTCCTGTGTTCGAACCCCACTCTGAGCAGCACACTGTTTAGTCTTTGGAAAAGGCTCTTTACTGACATTCTATCCTTACTCAGGTGTTAAATCAGGACCTGGCTGTTAAAAACGTTGTCTCAAGTCATGTTTCATCTACATTTTACACATTGCTGTAGGCCAGGGACCCTTTGTACAGTGCTTTGAGCACGTTTAGTAGTTATTGTGCTATATAAAAACTCAATTTTTAAAAAAAAGTATCACAAGCACTGGAAAACTTGCACTTACAAAATGTCATGTCAATTTTTAACAGAATGCTTCATTTGGTCCACAGTAGACGATCAAAATAATGGAAAAACCTTTTGTTTCTTGTTAATGCATCATAAAGACAGATTGAATAGCTTAATAGTGCTGCTTCATTTATTGTGGAGTAGATATTGGTAGGCGGGTGGTTGGATGGGAGCATCACCCTTGAATCATATACCTATGATGTTCGCATGGGTGTACGATCCGATAGTGATGTCGTTTCTTCTTCTCTTTACTAGCCTATCCTGCTTCTTTGGTTTGTGATTGTATTTTTGACAGGGGATATTTTTTTTCTGTAAATCTTCTGCCTGTTTGTTCTTGGTTATTTATAATTTAGCTTATGATATCTTTAGGTTATGATTTTGATTTACATTTGTACTATTTTTGTTAGATTGCTTGTTTTTTTGTTTCAGCGGTCTCTCATATAACCTCAATTGTGTTGGAAGAGACCTAAAGCAACAAACAAACAAACAAACAAACAAAGATATTGGTAGTAAGCTTTCATAATTGATTTTTGAATTGCATGTCATTATGAATCATAAGTAATCCATTTGTCCTGAGTTTGAACCCCTGTCTCAGAAGCCTGGTGGTATACTCATACGAGAACTGAAAAGGTGATATGATTTTCATACCTTTCACCAGTGCCTGCTCCCAAATTGTTTACTCATAGCGAAACGATTTTTCACACATTTTTCACTTTACTTTTGTAGATGACTGTAAAAGCAGTCTCAAATGTATAAATATTGGGGTATTGTACATTCGGATAAAGGCTGTATGTATCACCCTCTTTTTATGTTAACCCCTACACTGGGCACTGGGAAATGAATATTCTAATTATTTATAGCTTGGTATTAAACCATGGACATGAACTATGTTATTAGGTAAATGCGATATTTGATGTTATTATTATTATTATTATTATTATTATTATTATTATTATTATTATAATAATTATTATTATTATTATTATTATTATTATTATTATTATTATTATTATAAGTATTATTCCAAATGTTGTTGAATTTTCTGTTTTCTTCTCAGTCATGCTTTAAGCATCGAGTCATAATTTCTGAGCAGTTGACAAACTGATTACACTATTTTTAGAATTATTATTATTATTATTATTATTATTATTATTATTATTATTATTATTATTATTATTATTATTAGTATTATTATTATTATTAGTATTATTATTATTGTTGTTGTTTTAAGATTGATTTTAAAAAAATTGTAATCTATTTCTTGTACAGCTCTTTGTAATTACTCTTTGTATTGGCAGTAGTTTTGATATTTTGAATTTTATGGAAGAGCATTATTGCTTTTAACCTGACATGAAGATAAATCCATAATATTGATCGACTGCTATATGATGAATTTATGTCCATTTAAAACAGAATCTACGATAACGTTTTTCCTTATGTTTGCTAAATCCTGCTTTACATTTCAGTTGTGAAGTGGATCTTTTTGCTCTTTAAATTCAAAGGGCATTGCTACTCATCTCATAATGAGAGAAATATGTAAATCAATATATTTGAATTGAAAGGCTGTTATTGAATCTTCTTATTTTGCTGACTGTGATGAGTTTTTTTTTTTCAATTGGAAAGAATAATTTTATTTGTAATTTCACATATTATTATATTAAAGGTTATGACAAAAGCCATTGTTTTAGAGCAGTCTTATAAGTTAGTCTTGCACAAATCAATACAGTTCAGACTTGTATTAATAGCATCCCTTTTTTCTTATATTGAAAGTTTTACTGTAATGAAATACATTTTCTTGTACCCAAATTTAGCGGATTATGCTCTCTGTTTAAACCGAATCCCTACCTTTGTCTCACTTTTTCTCAGGTGATTGTTAACTTCTGATCATCCTATCATAATGTAAGCACAGTAAAAATCTTAGAAACAAATACTAACAATACTGCTGAATTTATTTAATTATTATGATTAAAAAAAACCCAACAATTATTTGTTAAAATGCTCTTTTCCAGGCATTCAAAGTTCGATTTTATTTTGCTACCCTCTTGCCCTTAATGAGGTTACATTATCATTTCATTATGGTTGTGTTTTTTTTTTTTTGTTTTTTATTATCTGTTTGTTAAAATATTTTAGTTTTTAAAAAATAATAAATTGATTACATGGTTGTGTTATTCATCCCTAAGTTATCTCAAAAGATTTGAGTGATATTATTGCTATTTGTTTTGCACCCATTATTCAATACATTCCTGGTTGTGTGGCATTCCCTTTTACATTTTTGTGTTTTAAATTGTTCAACCATATCAAACCCAGTAAACTTGGGTGGGGTTCCTGACCTCCCATAGTGGGGCAGAGGCACATTCTGTCTTCTATCCCCCTATATCTGTTTTCCAACATGCTTTCTGTCTTTGTCTTGGAATGAGATTACTTGGTTTTGTCGTGGCCGTGGGCGAATAACCTGGCTGGGAGGGAAGCAGTCAAAATTACAGTTGGAGTTTTAAGAAATGACGTTTTTTGTCTTGTAAATCATACCTCTGATATGCGCTGTATTATTTTTTTGTGCTCCTCTGTGCTTGTATCAGGATGAGACATTTAGATATTCTCGAACTAAGTACGCTGATAGTGTGCTCTTGGAATATACACCTGTGCCCTATTTGAACCAATTCCCCTTAGTCTTACTTTATCTTGCTTTAATTGTAATTTTAGAACCTATTACTTTCTCATTTTCTTCCTTTTAACTGGCATTGATTTGACCTCAATGTGTTGCAAGCCCCGTAAATCCCCTAAAACCAAACAAACAAACCCGGTATACATTTTGTTCTTATATGTTCAAAAAATTAAATCGTTTGTTCTTATATGTTCAAAAAATTAAATCATTTGTTATTGACACATTCCCAAATCTCTTGAAGACTGTTATTAGTTTTTATTTCGGTAGGAATGATAAATAAATAATCAAATACATATTCCTTTTCAATGTTCATTTATGTTTTGTATTACATTTTTCACATTTGTTATTGTGGTTGATGGAATTTCCCTTAAAGTAAGGGAACAATTGGCTAGTTCATATTTCACAAGTCTACAGCAAGCTAGCTCTTCTATCTGTCTAAATCATGTGCCCTTGCCATGTTGCTTTGTGTCCTTGGTCTGGAATGGGATAGTTTGGTTTTGCTTAGACACCTCCTGGAGTCTTTTTCTGAGAGGGAAACTGTCAGATGGATTCATCTTATTTGACAGATGCTATTTTTTTCCTTGTAAATCTTTGCTCCATTATATTAGTAATGTCATCATTAAGTTTTTAGGTCTAATGCTTATCTTTTAAACATCTGAGTTACTCTCTTTCAACAGAGATCCTGCAGTGGAATCAGTATGGGACTTTTATGTGCATTCGGACTAGCTGAAAGGATATATTTGTCTTGGATCTGATCTGAATTTTTTCCTCGTCCTCTCGTGTTCAATGTTTATGCATGGGTTTCACAGCACAAAATGAGTACCCTTGTGAAGAATATAGGCATTAAATCGCCCCAACCATCCGGTAACCTCTTTGGTGTAATGTAGCACAACTGACCAGTAATCAGGAGGACTGGGATTCAATCCCCAGTTGAACCAGACTAGTTTTCTGGGATGTTTTTTCTCTCCTTTATCTTTCTTTCTTGCTTTGTCCAGCTCTGTTTCATGATCTTATTTAGTGTACCATTGTATCTAGATGGACTAAGTAATATTGTAGAAAATTTTTGGTCGGAGATCATTGGAGGTCATTGGCTTCTGTTATCATGCAATTATTATGAGAGGTGATTTTTTTGTTGTTGTATAACATCTCTAGGTAAAATGTCTTATACTAACACATGTCTTAATTTATATTATGTATGAATCAGATATTGTATGTGTTGATATTTTATATGTGTCAATGTTGTTTGTTTCATATACATTAATTAGTATTGCTGGTTATTTGATAACTTATATTCATTGAGAATTTTCAGGACTTGGCCTAATAATAATAATAATAATAATAATAATTATTATTATTATTATTATTATTATTATTTTATTATTATATATTATTATTATTATTATTATTTATTGATACTATTATTATTATTATTATTATTATTATTAATATTATTATTATATATTGTTAATGGTAATAATGCATATATATTTTCATGTATTGCAAAGATCCAGATGAAGCGATGATTTTTGTCCAAGATTGGGTACATATGTACATTTACTCTAACATCTTCTTTTGTTCTCTCTCTTATCTAAACGTGTCATCTGGGTTTGATCTTCTGTCCTCTCACGATGGGCAGGAGATTATCACTGTGTCTTCTTTCCCTCTTTATCTGTTTTCAGAGTTGTTTTCTATCATTGTTATGGAATGAGTTTACTTGGTTTGTCTTGGATCTGCCCGTTGTCCTTGGATGAGAGAGAAACAGTCAAATGTGTAGTATTAGTCTTTGAAGATGATCTTTTTCCCTTGTAAATCATCTCTCTGTTATATGGTGTAATATTATTTTGTTATGAAAGCATTTGATTGTAGTCCTCTTGGTTGGATCCTGTGCATGTGTCTAAATGGGACTTTAAGGTGATCTCAAACAAAGCACTTGCTCTTGGAATCTCCATCTGTTTACCATTTGAACCAGTCCCCTTTGTCTCACCTTTTCTCGGGTGCTTTAATTGTAAATCGACATTTTTTTTTTACCTTCTCATCTTCTTCTTTTTTACTGACGCTGAAACAACCTTAAAGTTTTGCAAACGCTGTAAAACCCTTAAAAACAAACAAACACTAAGCCTGTCATCTAACCTTTCCTGGTTGCTCAAATGATCCATATGTGTTACAAGAGAGTTTAAACTTCTCAAAAAAAAAAAAAAAATACACATACAAAAAATACCCCAACAAGCAATCAAAAAAACCCCAAAACAACCCCTGGAGAATTGTTTTGTATAGACTGCAGTGTAACTACTTAAAACTTTCTTAACAGTTGTACATGTTTTTTGCAGTGTTAGCTATGGTATCTCCTGGGTGGGGTTCCTAACCTCCCATAGTGGGCAGGGAGGTACTTGTTGTGTCTCCTATCCCCCTATATCTGTATTCCAACATGCTTTCTGTCTTTGTCTTGGAATGAGATTTACTTGGTTTTGTCCAGGCCCTTCTTGCCAGATGCTCTAGCTGGGAGGGAAACTGTCAAATGTATAGTTCGTTTTGGGAGATGATATTTTTTTCATTGTAAATTATCTCTGTTATGCACTGTATTATGTGTGGTTTACGTAATATATATATATATATATATTATAATACATATATATATATATATATATATATATATATATATATAATATATATATTTATACATACATATATATATATATAATTTGTAAACATTTGAGTGCATTCCTGTTAGTGGGGACCTGTGTTTGTGTCTGGATGAGACTTTTAGGTGATCTCAAACTAAGTATTTTGATAGTGTGCTGTTGGAATCTACATCTGTTTCCTATTTGAACCAATTCCCCTTTGTCTTCCTTTTCTTGGATGCTTTAATTGTAATTCTAGAATTTTTTACTATCCTATTTTCTTCCTTTTTACTGGCGCTGATATGACCTAAATGTGTTGCAAGTGCCGTAAAACCCTTAAAAACAAAAACAAACTATGGCATCTCATTGGAGAAGATGTGCAGCCTTACAGTAAAGCATTATTTCAGACCACTTGACAGTTGTTAACTTTGACTATGGTCTGAAACTTTATTTCGTTATTTATAAATTAATATGCAACTGTAAATCTCATGCATTTTTCTTAAGATGTCATTAAAATGCAACCCCTCACCCCCCCCCCCCCCCCCCCCTCCCGCCTTCCCCCCCCACACACACTCTTTAATATTTGTTACTAACCATGGTGATTTTTGTAACGTGATCCTTCTGATATCATTCATACCAAAGATATTGTTTTCTTGAGTAAATTTTTCAGTGTACATTTTTGTTGGGAAGATATTATTTAAAAAGAAATAATCATAGTCCAGATATTCTATTTATTGTCGTTTTGACACCACAGTATCTGGGTGGGGATCCTGACCTCCCATAGTGGGCAGGGAGGTACATACTGTGTCTTCTATCCCCTTATATCTGTTTTCCAACATGCTTTCTGTCTTTGTCTTGGAATGAGATTACTTGGTTTTGTCTTGGCCCTGGCCGGAGTCCTAGCTGGGAGGGAAACAGTCAAATGCATAGATATTTTTTTGGGAGATGATATTTTTTTCCTTGTAAATCATCTCTCTGTCATGTATTATCTTATTTATTTTTAATGTATAATGTAGGCATTTGAGTGTATTCCTCCTTGTTGGATTTTGTGCTTGTGTCCGGATGAGACTTATAGGTGATCTCAAACTAAGTACATTGGAGGTATGCTCTTGGAATCTACATCTGATCCCTATTTGTTCCTAGTTCCCCCTTTGTCTTACTTTCTCTTGGTTTCTTTAATTGTAATTCTAGAACTTTTTACTATCCCATTTTCTTCCTTTTTACTGGCGCTGATATGACCTTAATGTGTTGCAAGCGCCGTAAAACACTTAAAAACAAACAAACAAACACCACAGTATTCGACGAGCACTTACATATAATTATAGATTGACCCAATTAATATTCTGCGACTTACACTATATGAAAATTGGCACCATGTTTACATCATGTATGTTTGTATGTGTGCATGTGTGCGTTCGCGTGTGTGTGTGTGTGTGTGTGTACAGTATTTTGTATGAAATGTGGTACAAAGGTTTGGTATAGCTTTCCTTCTCAAAGCATTGCTTTTGCTTTTAAACATTTGTAATATTTTCAGAGCTGTACAAATATTATTTTATATTCCCTGTAATATATCAACCTTATGCTGATCATCATCTAGTATTTTACATCATTGTTTCAGCTAGATTTCTGTTCCAGTGCTTTTTTTAAAGGATGCTGCTCCACATAAAAGGTCATTTGTAATTGTTGTATTTCTTTTCTTATTAGGGTTGCAAGTTTCTATAAACTTAGCCTTTCCTTTTCTTTGCTTGCTAAGTTTGGCCAATAAAGAAGTTAATGTCTTAATGAAAGAGTTGCCAACTTGAAATCAAATTCGTGTTACAAATGTTTGTAATTTTCTTACTTTGTAAATTGGTATAAAATTATATTAACAATTAAACAAGCGATTATTACTTTTGTGATTTAACTATGTTCGCATTGTTAGCAAGTCTTGCATTAGTCCGGAAATGGCACAAATGTTCTTCTTGAAGCCGTGAATCTAGATGAAAATGAAAACTAAGAATTTTAATGCCCCAGTAGCAAATATATTTCTTCAGAGCATAAGGCCCATAGAGTTATTTCAGTGTCTGTAGCATGCTAAAGCGAATATACTCATAACAAATGGACAGAACCTTGGTCAATCTCAAAGTACTATCTGGGTGGGGATCCTGACCTCCCATAGCGGGCAGGGAGGTACATACTGTGTCTTCTATCCCCATATATCTATTTTCCAACATGCTTTCTGTCTTTGTCTTGGAATGAGATTGCTTGGTTTTTTTCCTGGCCCTGGTCAGAGTCCTGGCTGGGAGGGAAACAGTCAAATGCATAGTTATTGTTTTGGGAGGTGATATTTTTTTCCTTGTAAATCATCTCTCGGTTATGCATTGTATTATGTTTAGTTTACATATTATATTATATGATTTGTAAGCATTTGAGTGTGTTCCTCTTAGTTCGGGCCTGTGCTTGTGTCTGGATGAGACTTTTGGGTGATCTCAAACTAAGTACTTTGACGGTGTGCTCTTGGAATCTACACCTGTTCCCTATTTGAACCAATTCCCCTTTGTCTCACCTTTTCTTTTGTGCTTTAATTGTAATTCTAGAACTTTTTACTATCCCATTTCCTTCCTTTTTACTGGCGCTTATATGACCTTAATGTGTTGCAAGCGCCGTAAAACCCTTAAAAACAAAAACATCAAAGTACTATCTGCCAGATTTAACAGACCCAGCTACATAACCCCAGCTGGATGGACTGTTAGGTCAGAAAATTTTTTACTGCACAAGAGATATTTTTATCTGACCCTTTGCTTGTGAGGTGATGATATACAAATTGAAATATCTGAACTCCTGTAACACTTTAGTATGTAAGATGATGTAGCACTCTGAATTATTTCTCTCAATGAAGCTCAAGCTATTGATATAATATGTCATTTTGACACTGATAAATACCATATAAATCAGTCATTTTACCATATTTAAATACATGTATACTATTTAGTACCATATAAAACAGTCATTCTTTTTTCATGTCAAAGTATATATTCACCGTTGCCACCCCCTTTTCCAGCACCCATATAATATATAAATATATATTTATCTGTATTTATAAAACTATAACCAACTATATATAACCTAAAATTTGTGTGCATATATTTTTGAAGTCATAATATACTGACAAGCCAGTTTTATAGGCTTTGAAATGTTCGATACATCTAGTCAGGAAATATAATCAGTTTTGTTTATAATCTGTCTTCATATTTGTGCAGTGCTAGTGCCATGTGGAACTACGCAAGCACCATAGTTTAGGTATTTTCGATCCACTTCTTTTCCGTATATGAACCAATCCCCCTCGGCTTACTTTACCGTGGCACTTTGGGAACCAAATAGCTCTTCTCAAGCTCTCCCGTTATCTATTTCTTTTTTTTTACTGGCGCTGAGGTGAAGTTGTGCCAGTGCTGAAAACAGCCTCTCTCTCTCTCTTTTCTCCCTCGTCAAAAAAGAAAAGGTTGGAAGGGTATGATGGGGTTCGTATCCTTATTCATATCTTGCTATCAAAGAATGATATATTTCATGCAGTCATAATGCAATTATATTTGTGTACATTAAAAGGGTACGGTAATCTGGAATTCATTGTTTTGTATTCGTCATACGATTAAATTTGATGCAAAATTCTGTGCTTTGCGAAGAAATATAATATGTCAAGTAAATTTTTCAGTTTTATTCTCCACTGTTACTCGAGCTTTGGTGAATAGTTTTATAAAATATTTTTATCACTTTTTGACTATGTGAGACACGCCTTCATTTATTATAGATTACCATCATCAACCATTTGCATATTTATACAGCTTAATTTTTAGACGTGTCCAGCTTTTAGATTTGATAACAGATTTTTGTTGTTCAATGGTTGTTTCGGGTAGACAATATTTTTTCCCCCCTATTTTTTTTTTTTTCAACAATCTAATGTTGACATTTTTTTTGGTACTTATCTCATTTGTGCTATTTTTCTATCCAAAGCATCATGCAATAAAGAGCTTATTGGCTTATTTAATATTCTGTGAAGGTTTTTTATTTCATTTCTTTTTTTTTTTTTTGATGCCCATGTTCCGGACTGAGGCCATTCCATTTGGTTTTAACTGGACCCTGTCTGGAGTCTTTTTGGTGGGATGGAAATAATCCATTATATTTATATATTTTGCCATTGTTAAGTTTTGACTTCCTGGACGGGGTCACCCATGGTGGGCAGGAGGTCACGCTGTGTCTTCTATCCCCTTAATATCTGTTTTCCGAGTTTCTTTCTGTCTTGGAATGGGATTACTTAGTTTTGTCACAGCCCTGACTGGAATCCTTGACTGGGAAGGAAACAGCCAAATGTATAGTTATGGTTTTGGGAGATGATATTTTTTTCCCTTGTAAATCATCTCTGTTATGTATTGTTAGTTATGTAATCTTTAAACATTTGAGTGTGTTCCTCTTAGTGGGATCCTGTGCTGGTGTCTGGATGAGACTTTTATGTGATCTCAAACTAAGTGCTTTGATAGTGTGCTCTTGGAACCTACATGTTTCCTATTTGAACCAATCCCCCTTTGACTTACCTTTTCTTGGGTGCGTTAATTGTAATTCTATAACTTTTTACTGTCCCATATTTAACCCCTTTTTACTGGCGCTGATATGACCTAAATGTGTTGCAAGTGCCGTAAAACTCTTAAAAACAAAAAAAACATGTTCCCAATGTGAACCAATTCCGCTTTGTCTTACTTTTTCTTGGGTGCTTTGATTGTAAATCTAGAATATTTTGACTATTCTATCTTCTTTTTACAAGCGCCATAAAACCCTTAAAAACAAAACAAACAAAAAACAACAAAATGTTTTGACTTCTATGCTGGGCTGGAGGTCACTTCCTTGGTCTTCTATCCGCCCTTTATCTATTTTCTAAGTTGCTTTGACCTCCCATGGTAGGCAGGAGGTCATGCTCTGTCTTCTATCCCCTCTATGTTTTCTGATTGCTTTCGGTCTTTGTCTTGGAATTTGATTTCTTGGTTTTGACCTTGCCCTTGCCAGAGTCCTTGGCTTAGAAGGAAACAGTCAAATGTATAGTTTTAGTTTTTGGGAGGTGATACTTTTTTTCCTTGTAAATCATCTCTTTGTTATGTTCAGATTGTTATATTTTTGTTTTGAACATAGTGTGATAATTCTGGCTGCTCCCGGAGAGTCTGGAAAGCCAGATAGCCCAAATCGTCAACATAAAGAAAAGACTAAGAAAGATAGACAGAGGGAACTCGTTGATAAGTTCCCTCGGAGTGGAAGATCAGGCCACTGCACTGAGCCAAGTCTGATCAGAGGGAAGAGAAAGGAGAAAGCCCGTTTTTCACGACTAGACAATATTAACATGACAAAATAAAAGAAAGCAAGATTAACAAACACGATACATTTATTACGGAAACTAGGTTACATCTACGACACAACTCTACTTATCCATTCGTCCTCCTTGTCTCTCTCCTGACATCCATGAATAAGAACACCTCTACAATCATATAATATAAAACACAGCCGCTGTTTGGGGGTATTGTGTTTAGCTCGACTAAACTTACAAGAACTGCGTCTGGTTTCCCGCGCCTCACATATATAGCGCCGATTTGAACCCTCTGATTGGATAAATGAGGTGTTCAGAATGCCTAGCAACCCGGGGAAGGCATGGTCAACTCCGGACTCGTTAGCAACCATTGCAAGGGCATAACAATATCTTGTAAACATCTGAGTAAGTTCTTGGTGGGGTCCTGTGCTGGTGTCTGGATGAGACTTGTAGGTGATCTCAAACTATGGTATGCTCTTGGAATCTACATGTTCCACATTTGAACCAATTCCCCTTTGTCTTACTTTTTCTTGGGTACTTTAAGTGTAATTTTAGAATTTTTTTACTATCCCATTTTCTTCCTTCCTTCCTACTGGCACTGATATGACCGAAACGTATTGCAAACATCATGAAGCCCATTACTTAAAAACAACACAATATTTTCAAGAATTTGTAACTCTTGTCCATTTCTGAGCTCTGTGACTGTGATACACCTTTTTTCTCGTTTCTTGTCGGCTTGATCTAAATCTTTTGACATGGATGGGATTTTCTGACCTCCCATGCTGGGCAAAGAGGTCACTTTCGTAGTCCTCTATCCCTCATACCTGTTTTACCTTTCATGTTGCTCACTGCCTTTGCTCACAGTTGAGAATTATCTTTTTTTATGGTCCTGGTGGGAACCCTTACCCGGGATGGAGACAGTCAAATGTATAGTATTTTTATTTGAGATATTTTTTCTTTATAAATCATCTCTCATGTTTTATAAGTTTTGAATGTATTGTATACTTTGGAAGTATTCGTGTATCATTTATTTGCTTGTGCCTGGATGGGACTTATAGGAATGTTAAAAAAGGCAAATCGGTGGATTGTTTGTAGAATCATTTTTTCCGGATTTGAACCAGTCCCCTTTGTCTTGCTCTTTAACTTCAGATCTTCAACCTGTCCTCTATATCATCTTCCTCTTTACTGGCGCTGAAATGACCTAAATAGTTAAATAGTGTGGCAAACCCAGTAAAACCCTAAAAAACAACAAAACATAAATCTTTTGACCATTTTATTTTCTTCCTTTATGCTGATGCTGAAACGACCAAAATGTGTCGCAAGCATAGTTAAAGGAAAATGCTCAAAACAAACATCCCTTTCCCTGATATTTTTTGTTTATTTGTTTGGGTGAGATGGCTGGTTTTGCTCACCTCATACAGTTTCATCACCGAAAAGTCAAAAATTTATTTTTGGAAAAAATATTTTTTTTTCATTTATTTCTCTAATAACTTGTTTGTTTCACCTATATGAATATGGTAGTGTTGTGATTTTTTGTAAATTTTCTCTGATGCTTGCGTGAGTCCCAGTGGAGGAACGTTATAAGATAATCAGACATTTTCCATGCTGATCAGACTTAAATTCCAATGCATCAAAGCATATATCCTTAGTCCTGATTTTATTTTGAATTAACAATAGTAAATAAAGATCTCATATACTGTATCCACATATTCGAGTATGTGAGCAATTTGGAAACTAATGTGACAAGTGTATTAAACAATCAATATTTTAAAAAATGTATTAGTGGTGTGCAAATTCATAAAGATAATGTTGCCACATAAAGAGACAGTTATGAGCAAAAAGCGGGTATACCATTGGTGTAGTTTGTTTAAAGGTCACACTGGCCTTTAAGATTAACCATGCTCCAGCAGATCTCAATAGGACACTCATTGCAGCTCTGATAAGGATGGATAGACAAGTTAAAATCAAGGAAATTGCTTCCACTTCCATCCTTGACAATTTACCAACGCTTGTACGTGATATTATCCAATCTCAGCTTGGATTTTAAAAGATTTCTGCACAATGGGTTCCCAACAGAACAAAGATCACAAGTCGCAAAGTTTATTTACATGACGGAAGCATCCATCTGCATCACCTATTTTGTGTGTTTTTAAGGAGTTTACTACTGACACATTAAGGTCACAAGAGCGCCAGTAAAAAGGAAGAAAATGGGATAGTCAAAGATTCTGGGTTTATAATGAAAAACTACCAAGAAAACGTAAGGCAAAAGAGACTGGCTCAAATAGGGAACATTTATAAGTAGATTCCACTTACTATCAATATACTTAGTACATTCATATTCAAGCACAGGATCCCACTAAGATGAATACATTCAAATGTTTACAACGAAAAATATAACAAGACATAAGAAACAGTAAGTGCCTTCCTGCCCGCTATGGGAAGCAGCTTGACTCAACAGCCTGAAAGTGATGAACTGTTTGACGTCATCCAAGAAGATTCCTGGGCATACCGAAGCACAAACGTCATAAAATCCAATGTCTAAAAGCCAGCAATATCCTCGTTAATATCTAAAAATATATAGATATAAAACAAATAACACTTCAATTTTTTATCATGGCTGCTTTTATTATTTGATCTTTGAAACATGAAATAGAAAATAATAAATAAACAAGAGATTTCATTGTTGCTCTAACAAATACATTATTATAACACTCATTGTATCCCTGAATCAATCAACATCCTCTCAAAGTTTTGAAAAGTAAATTGTAATGCATCCACTAATTTATATCTAATAAAATTAAGATCCCTTTTTGGATAATCTTAAAAAAAAAAAAGCACTGGAACTTTACATTTTTTTTTTGGCCTATTCTTCAGTTAGTGAAAAGATAACATTGATTATGAAGTAATATTTGAAAATTTATGCATTTTTATTTCTATTAAGGTCAATAAAGATTTAATATGGCCTGAAATGTGAACAATTAAAATTAATGAAAAGTTTCAGATCTCTCTTTACAAATTTAATTAAGCAGATAAAATGTGATATTCAATCTGCATATATTTGTGACCAACTGACTCAAAACAGTGTTACGTCTGGTTTTTTGTTTACACATGTTTTACTGCGCTTGTGACACATTTAGGCCATTCAGCACCAGTTAAAAGGAAGATTTACAATTAAAATCAAACAAGAAAAGTAAGACAAAGGGGAATGATGCAAATAGGGAATAGATTTAGATTCAAGAACATACCATCATTGAGCATAGTTTGAGATACCTAAAAGTGTCATCCAGCCACAAGCACAAAATCCCACATATATATATATATATATATATATATTCATTCCAAGACAATGGTTGGAAAACCGATATCGCGGTATAGAAGACACAATAAGTGACCTCCCTGCCCACTATGGGAGGCCATGAACCCCACCCAGTATATCAGGTTGTTAATCTGCTACAATTTTAAAATCTAGTGAAAAATATTAGATATTTACATTTCTCCTCATTTTAACTTTAAATCCAGTTCTTGAAATCTGGTTTGTAGGTTTTTAAGAGTTTTATGGTGCTAGCGACACACTCATGTTATTTCAGTAAAAGGGAAAAAGATAGAATAGTAAAAGAAATTGTAGATTTACAATTGAAAGTGCACAAGAAGAGTATGACAAAGAGTAAGGGCTCAAATAGGGAACAGATGTAGATTCCAAAAGCACACTATCAGTGTACTTAGTTTGAGACCGCTTAGTTAAAAGTCTATTTTTTTTTTTTTGTTTGTTGCTTTAGGTCTCGTCCAACACAATTGAGGTTATATGAGAGACCGCTGAAACAAAAAAACAAGCAATCTAACAAAAATAGTACAAATGTCAATCAAAATCATAACCTAAAGATATCATAAGCTAAATTATAAATAACCAAGAACAAACAGGCAGAGGATTTACAGGAAAAAAATATCCCCTGTTAAAAATACAATCACAAACCAAAGAAGCAGGATAGGCTAGTAAAGAGAAGAAGAAACGACATCACTATCGGATCGTACACCCATGCGAACATCATAGGTATATGATTCAAGGGTGATGCTCCCATCCAACCACCCGCAGTTAAAAGTCTCATCCAGACACAAGCACGGGTCCCCACTAAGAGGAACACTCAAATGTTTGCAAATCATGATATCCAAAACAAAAAACAACAGTACACAACAGAGAGATGACTACAAGAAGAGAAAAAAATCATCTCCCAACACTATAACTAGACTGTTTCCCTCCCAGCCAGGGTCAGGACAAAACCATGTAATCTCATTCCAAGACAAAGACAGAAAGCAAGTTGGAAAACATAGGGGGATAGAAGAAACAGCAAGTGCCATTATGGGAGAAAATGTTTGTATTTAAGGGTTTTACGGCGCTTGCAACATATTAAGGTCATATCAGTGCCAGTAAAAAGGAAGAATAGGATAGTAAAAAGTTGGAAAACGGATATAGAGGGATAGAAGCCACAGTAAGTGCATCCCTGCCCACTATGGGAGGTCAGAAAATGGGAGGAAAACAGACCCACCCAGTGATATCTGGTTTACACCAACATAATTCAGTTTTGAGACAACAGGTCACATTTGTTTGAACGGCAGCATTCTTAAAATTAATAATAATAATAATCTATATAATGGAGTAATGATCATGTGACCGTAAGACAAAAAATGCTTATTTTACAAGACATGGAAAAACTATTAGTGTTAAATAGTTACTTTAAAAGGTGTGCTTGAGCATATTATTTTGCACTGTTGAAATAACACTTTAGATTTTCTTTGACATACTTTTATAACAAAATACAGAAAAGGAGTTATTCTCATTTTGATGACAACCAATTTAAAGTGCAAACTAGAACACAAATGAAACATGCCACTTGAATGTTTTAATACATGGAATTTGAACATTGAGTACTCACTCCAACATTGTAATTGGGACATTTGGTGTAGTAATAATAATGATGATGGTTGCCCCTGTCCATTGGAACATGTTTTACATTAACACCAACAAGTGCAATTCAATAGAACACGCCAGCTGTAAGTTCCTATAATATAAGAATATCTGCCATATAATTTCGATTGACTCTGTCAAATTATTTGATCAGGATTGATTGTCGTAAAACCACCATGTCTATATTTTCCAACTACCACTTTATTTATTTCAATCAAAAATGAAATTATCTGACAACTCTGAACTGTGAAAAAATCGAGCCACAGGTATGGTTTTGTTTATTCTAAAAGGTTTTACAGCGCTCGCAACACTTCTGGCTCGTTTGTTTGTTTGTTTTTAATGGTTTTACGGCGCTTGCAACACATTTAGGTTATATCAGCGCCTGTAAAAACGAAAAAAATGGGATAGTAACAAGTTCTAGAGTTACAAATAAAGCACCCAAGAAAAAGGTAAGACATAGGGGAACTGGGAACAAATAGGGATCAGATGTAGATTCCAACAGCATACCACCAATGTACTTAGTTTGAGATCACCTATAAGTCTCATGTAATCCGGATACAAGCACAAAATCCAACAAAGAGGAATACACTCAAATGCTTACATTATAAATTCAAAATAACAAATATAATAATACATAACAGAGAGATGATTTACAAGGAAAAAAATATCATCTTCCAAAACAATAACTATGCATTTGACTGTTTCCCTCCAAGCTAGGACTTCGGCCAGGGCCAGGACAAAACCAAGTAATCTCATTCCAAGACAAAGACAGAAAGCATGTTGGAAAACAGATATAAGGGGATAGAAGACACAGTATGTACCCCCAGGTACCCCAGTTCATTTCATATCAACAACAAATTCAGGCAACAATAGAGCCATTTTGCGAAATTGCACAAAAACAGCTTGGCATCATTCAACGTAACAAAACAAAGCAGACAATACTTTTCTAGCAAAAAGACGTATCACAAAGTATTTTTTAATGCACTTTCAAAATCAATCACACATTCACACAAATGCAATCCTTTATAATGGAGTTTTTCTAGATGGTGGTCAAGCCTATTTTCAATTGTTTTAACACCATGCTCAATGCACTTAAGAACATTAGAAATATTTGACCCTCGGGATCAAAATTTCAACCTCACACAGTGAAAGTTTAAGGTAAGGATCCCTCATAGAGATCCGTACATAAACTAACAAAAAAAACAAAAACAAACCCCAAATTGTTACTTCACATTAGGTTATAATAAAATATTTGTGAGCTGAACATCAGCTGTTACCATCAAATATTTAAGTTTTGATATTCCAGGAAATTTATTGAACCAGTGAATACCAAATACCATTAGATACCATTATAAGTAGATTGCACTGTAGCAAAATCAACAAAAAGAACCAAACATATATACAAGGATAAATGAAACAAGAGAAATCAACTTAGAGCCGAAGACACTAAACTGGAACATTCGACCACTTTGGACATTGAAGATGACTGGAATCGAGAGAGAGTATCAGGCAGCTTGATTGACTGTGAAACAGCTTTGCATCCATCATCTCCTGAGACCAAAGTTCCCATGGCAACTAGTAAACGATATGAAGCTTCTCCATCTAGACCGAGGGGTAGAAGCTCTCCGATGGCTTGTAAACATTTCGATTTGTTTTCCAAATCATCCTGACTCCTCAATAACACACAATAATCCAGAATTAAAGTGGCAAAAGCAATCTGGCCATTTTTGGTCATAAGGTCCTTGCAACCTATTGTTGCTTGTAAAATATTGTCGATGTTATCCATATTTAGCTTAACACCACCTGGATAGCGAAACAAGTTGGTTATGGTACGTAATGATAACATTCTTGTCGCAGGGCTATTGCCTGGAGAAGCAAATTGACTGAGCTGGTCTATAAAGTCTGGTCTTGAACAAAATAAATCACACATTTTCTGATCCTTGATGGCCATTCTTAATATGTCAAGCACTGGGAATACATTTTCTGGTTGATTAAAATTTAAAAAAATATTTTAAACAGTCAAGTAGGTATCTATTCTTTAAAAATTAAAAAAAAAAGACGTTAAAGGGTCATTATTGTTCCATACAGCCCATTTTAACTTTTTGCCATATAGCAAAAATGCGTACAATCCTTCAAACCATAAACAGCCCTAAATTTGATAATGGGCAATTAGACCATACTAGCAATATTATGATATGACCCAGCCAGGTAATATAATGTTGAACTCCCTATATGAACTTACAGGTCAAGAAACAGATTTAAGTGTTTAAGTACAATAAAAGAATGCATGATTGTTAAAATGCTTAGGATCCTCAGCAAAGTGTGTACAATGAACAAAAATGCATAAGAATATGCATTTTTTACATCCCCCTGTTGTCAGATTCATTTTGCCGAACCTAATTTAAGATCAAAGCGTACAAAAATGTTAATTTAGTGTTTTAAAAATTGAAGGAGAGGTAATGTGTACACAATTGGGCCTTCAAGTTCATACTGAAAACAAATAACTTACCCTGTGGCCAAAGTAGGAGAGTGTCAAGTAACTTGACTGCCTCTCCTTTAGCCTGTCCACCACTCTCTGACATGAGAGAGTTGAGGCTGTCCAAGGAAGACTCTTCTAGCTGGAATCCGGGTTCTACCTGGCTGTTGAATTCTTTTAATTTGCCTGTAAAGTAACAGTGATAAAATTAGCAGCAGTAGAAGTAGTAGTTGTAATGACAACATCATTGTATAGTGCTTTATGCCAAGCCCCATAGCACTTTACATAGATCAATAATGTAAAGCTTACAAAGTGCACATAAAATTACAAATACACACACAAATTATCATTACTATTATTATAATATTACCATCATCATCAATATTACTATTTTATTATTACTAGTATTATTATTTTATTATTACTAGTATTAATATTATTCTTATTATATGCGTTTTTTCTTTAAACTACTATAATATTATATGAGATATGCCATAGCGAATCGACTTTATTGACTTTATCTGCATTGAAATTTTTAAAATCAAAATAAATTTTATTATTATTTCTTTTTTTATCAAAGCATTAAAATGTGATCTGTATGCATATACTTGAGTAAGTTGAGGTTGCTGATTAAGAACTTGCAAATACTTTTTTGATATAGTTGCAAAAAAACCTTTTTTTTATGTTAAGGAATGTCTCCCAAGTGAGCCACAGAAATAATCTATTTGAAGAATTTAAAAATAGAATCACCAATAATTTGATGAGCTGGACTGGCTGTGTCGAAGAAGAGACATGATGTCTGTGGGAAGTGATTGTTACCAGATGCCCCTCCTTGCTGCTGTCCTTCTGGCATATATCGGTTGCCACCTGTGAATGGATCAGAGGCACCTGAGGCTACCATGCTATCTGATTCCCCTTTTGATGGAATGTAGCGGTCTCCTCCTAATTTAAGAAAAGAATATAATGGAACTCATTAAAAAGGTATGGTTGGAAGGTGGAAGAAATGGTAGGATGGCTATTTATATGGATTATCAACCTCTAATATACAATACCACCTTAAAATCAAAATTAAGAAATATGAAATGAATTAAGTGATAAGCATTAAATATATTCAGTTGATATCACGAGCTGAAAAATCAAACAAAATCATAGAACTTAACTCACAAACTATAATGTGTCCCATATCAATTTATGTCTCTATAACTAGGTGAGTGGCAATATGGGAAAATCATGTACACACCGGGAAACTAAAGCTGAAGTTCTTCAAATTTTTTTTATTAGTCTATAATTCCTCGAGAAAATTTTAGCTATGTAAACTGGTTCTGAGAGATCACTAATAAATGAGGCTCGGTAAACTGAGAGCTGAAAAAAATTGATGTTGTAAATATTTGAAATAAACATTCATTTAGTTGAAAGTATTTAAAAAATCAAATATCATGATGGCTCAGCGTCAAAGCTGTCCCACAGCACGACAACTATATTTCTTCCCAGACCACTGCATATATGAGTAATATGAGAGCAATAAGAATGTGTATCATTAATAATATACCTGGAATACCTATCATTAAACTATTATACCAAACTGATTGTGATAGAAAATAGCAACTGCAGGTCTCTTAAGCTTTTATCATCATTTACTTTGTATATATTAAAACTCAACCATTACTTTCCCAAAGATACAGTTTCTTTTTAATGTCAAAACAAACCCCCATAACAAATTCAAAATAATATAAAAACCTGATAACTAATTTACCTGTAAATGGATCTGACACTGATGCCGCAGACCCAGTGCTTAACGTGACTCCCTTAGTATTTTCAATAATGAAATTGGCCACTTGGTCAAGGTACTCCTGGGGTAGCTCATGTTTGTAGATGAATTTCTGTGCAGCCATCCAGGGGTCTTCAGATATATTATAGGGGAGCTTGATAGGAGGAGCTCCTTCCTTGATATCCACGCTGAACACATAGTCATATTCCTAAAAAATGTGATGGTTGAAAAAATTAATCTCCATTTCTTTGTTGCTTTGATTTTAGTCACTATGACAATATATAAACTGATATGCATACTCATTTTCAGACAGCTTTCTTATCTCTATCTATCAAAGTTTTAATAGGGAGCAAAAGTATGATGTCAAAAAACTGGTTCCAATCTCAGTGGGAGTTTAAAACCACTCTTCCAGAGGATGGAATACACACCTCGTGTAAATGACTTGGTTTCAGAGTGACGACATCTTATTTTCTAGTCTAAATATATGCTGGTCGTCATAAAAAATCACCCATCCCCGCTCTTTTACGTCCTTAGAAGAATTACCTATACCTCCTGCTACTAAAATATTTATGTCACCTTATGACTCAGTATGAAACCTATTCATTATTAGCTCTACGAAGGACTGGTTTCATACACACTTCCAATGATTTTAGAACTGGAAAAGCAGAAGCTATGACATCACAACTTTTCCTCCATATTGCAATTCCCTTCAAATTTTACCAGAGATATACAGACAGGGCAAAAGCCTCATCTTACCACGCCTTCATGTAACATTTTCCCAGATGTTCTTTGAGTACTGCCACTTGATCCAACAACATTTCCTATTTTGAGCCAACGGTTTTGAGAGACATCCCATTGGAAAGCATCTACATTACCATTATCATTCACCATTGTGGTCTGTCCATCGCGTTTACCTGAGGTTTGAGAATTGAAAAAAAAATTAAAAGTATTGGTAATGTATTTTGTATCCAGCTATGCACACTTACCAACTAGCAGCCATTGATTGACTTCATGACTATTTCATCTAAGAGCAGAGCAAAATTTTCATAATTTTTTTTTTTAAAGTTAAAAAACCCCATAATATTTCAAATTCACGGAGCAAGATGCAATAGCTATTTTACCACAAAAAAAAAAAAGCCATAACTTAAAGATTGGATCGGTATAGGAAATGGTTATGTGGCCCTGTGATATGACACTCGCCTTCAGAACAGAAGGTCCTGGGTTCGAGTCCCAATCTGAATGGTGCATATTTGAGTTATTATAAAAGGCTCTTTATTCACATTCTCCCACCATACTCAGGTGTACAATGAATATCTGACTGTTAACAGCATTGTTTCTGTCAGAAACAAATTGTAATATTGCCTGTATCATGTCTTGTCCCACATATTTAAACGTTGCATGCTGTTGGCTAGGGACCCCTGTAAAGCGCTTCGGGTGCCTTTAGTGGATAATGTGCTATTTCAAATTAAAATCTTAAGTTTTTATTTCTATTTTTTAAAAGTGCATGAATACAAGTTCATAAATCAAAACACGACTAAAAATGAATTAATTTTTCAGGCATCCATGTGTAAAAATACAAGAAAACCAAATAATCCAACAACTGGCGTCTTTTCCTCTCAACTCCATAATTTCATACTCTTGCAGATTTTCTCACATCCGTACAACTTGTACAGAATTATACATTAAATTCTGAGTTTGATTGCAATCTTTATAATTCTCATCATTGCGCACATTTTAAAATTTCATTGAAATAACTAAATTGCATTTAATATTTTAAAAATTAAGGGCACATCAACTTACCTGGTTTATTTAATGAATCAGGTCCGGGCAGATCCTCCATTTTAATATCCCCAAGAGGTTGAGATGCTACTGGTGCTGTTGCCAGTGATGCCTCATGAGCAGCAATCACCTCATCACAAGCTACACGTTCCGGGCACTGAGTAAACACTCGTATCATCCCATCACTGAGATAAACAAAATTTTTGTAATTATGAGATGAGGAGACAAGTTATCGTCAAACATGACAAGAGTTAAACATGATGGAGAGAGTCAGTGCTTAAACTAAAATCACGAAAAAAATGTTATTCAATAAATGGTCAAAATCTACAAATTTGCAGACTTCTGTATTGCAGAGGTCATAATTCTATGTCTTAAAATTGAAAATCTGATCCAATGACATTGTTTGTTTCAGCACCAGTAAAACGGACAAAATGGGAGAGTCAAATGAACCTAGGTCTAAAGTTTTGTTGAGCTTTAAAGCGCCTCAGAATAAGTAAGATAACATACAAGCATACACTCCCTCTTTCCCCCCCCCCCCCCTTCTCTCTCCCTCTCACACATACACAGACATTAACAGACAGGATGGTTTGACCCATCCCTGTATAACAATTCTCCCCTATACATGCATTATCGTGAATCAATGGGTTTTTTTTTCTATCTTGAACAGGTGAAGTGGGTTGGAACATGAACATGGAGGGGTTGACTCAATTTATGTCTATGGTATATCAAAGCAATGAATGGGGATTGGACTAAATCTCAATCTGGTGAAAAGTACTTTGTGGTAGACCAAAGTCAAATGGACAGCTACTGTCCACTTTGATTTTCTTACATATGCTTGATGTTGCATTTGACACATTTATTAAGTCCTACTAACATATATTTGGAATATGTAAAATAAAGACCAATCTTTGAAATAAAGATGTTGCAATTCATAAAATCCAAATATCATTGGTTCAGTGCCAGATTAACTTATGTCCTTGCTTTTCAGAAGAATGTATTCATTACAAATATGTAAAGCAACTTATTAGGAACATTAAAAGCAGCTTTAACCTCAATAAGTTAAAAAAAAAATAGAGAGAGAGAGAAAAGGGAACATCAAATTTCAAATTAAATAACTTAAGTTGCGTATAGCTGCTTGTAATTCACAGATGTAATACCTGGCTCCAGAGACAATGTCTCCATTTGGCAGAGTACAGACAGCCCACACTGATTCACAAGGGTGATAAATGGTCTGCTGACATTTTCCATCATGCCATACTCTCATTGTTCTGTCCTCTCCTCCAGTGATGAAATCGACACCATTTGGAAGGATACACATACTGTATACATAGTTGGTATGCCCAAAATAGACAGAGAGGCAATCTCCTGAATTGACAGCCCATCGGCGAATACTGGCATCATTTGAACAAGATAGAAATTCAGATTCACTAACCACTGCAATGCCCCTTACACAATCTTCATGACCTGGCAGAAAGAGAAAAACAAAAAACAAACTTGTTTTCAATGAATATCATCACATCTAGCTAAGTATTCAGTACACACAGTCAGCTCTAGGTAAAACTAATGATAACTAGAGTACTTTCATCTAAACTATGTTGTAAGACAAACAAACAAATTATATCAAAGGAGGTGCTTGTTTTATCTTTTTAAGGTTTTTATGGCGCTTGCAACATATTTAGGTCATGTCAACGCCTGTAAAAAGGAAGAAAATGGGATAGTAAAAAGTTCTAGAATTACGATTAAAGTACCCAAGGAAAGGGAAGACAGGAGAATTAATTCAAGTAGGGAATAGATGTAGAGTTCAAGAGCATGCTATCGGTGTTTTTAGTTTGAGATAACTTAACTTTAAATGTCTCATCCTGGCAGAAGTACAGGTCCCCACTAAGACGAACAAACTCAAATGTTTACAAATCATATATATATGTAAACCACAAATAATACAATGCATAACAGAGAGATGATTTACAATTTAAAAAATAGCACCTCCCAAGACACTAACAATACATTTAATTCAATTTGACCTGTAAAATTTTAATGGCAAAGATTATATCCCCAAAAGTCTTTGTTTCTATTTTACAAATTGCACTAGATCAACATGGAAGCCAATACAAAAAAAATTGGCTCATGTGCAAATCATCTAAGTCAGACCTCATGTTTCTGTTGTCTTCATTTTATATTATTATTCCTACTTTTGCTAAATCTGAAAAAACCAAGCTAACGAATTATTGTTGGATTAAAAGATTAGTGTTAAAAAAAATTGTCAATTAACTTTAGGCATCTATAATACTATCACTGCCACCTCATTTTCGATAAATATCTAACAAAAAACTTATCCAGAGAGTGGCAAATCATTGCAACTGTCAGAGAAAATGAGATAAACTAACATGCCGTGAGCCTCAAAGTTCTAATCTACCCTAAATCATTTAGTAAATGGCTACCAGCGCTTACAATAAGTTCATACTTTTACAGTTCCACCAAGAAATGCTTACATATTCCTTTGACACCAAAGAACTTATAGGAAACCAAAAATGATGAAGAGATAAAATAATTAAACCAAGACTCTTTCTAAGTCAATCAATACAATAATTAATTGTCAGTATAGACGACTGACCCCTTGGATGTATTACCTGTATAAGTCTGTATACATTTTCCGGCCTTCCAAGCCTTGAGAGTTTTGTCTGCAGATCCTGTCAACATAATACCTTGGGCTGATATGATGCCCACTGCCCAAACAGCCATTTGATGACCTATGATACATCAAAAAATGTTATATGACTGGAACCAAAAGTTTAAAATGATTAACACATTTTTCTTCTTCTTATGGACCTCATCACAACAAATCAGGGTCAACAATAAGTTCGAAAAGTTTTAAAAAACGAATTGTGAATAATTAATTTAAAAATAATAATAATAGTTCTAATGATAATTAAATAATAATAATAATAATAATAATAATAATAATAATAATAATAATAATAATAATAATAATAATAATAATAATAAAAAAATAATAATAATGATTATGAAAAAAACCCCAACAAAAACGGCCAATTTTTGCAAGCACATAAGACTTTATTTCTTGACTGATAGGGCTAAAAAAATTTGTCTCCATATATCATAATTTCCACGATAGTATAATCATTCAATTACTGTAATAAGCCTTTCTTTACCAAAAATGTTGTCGGTTCTCCACTAAAACTATAGATAAACATTCAAAACCAAATATCATAGAAAATATCAAAATCAATGAATGATAATGATAGAGTTGGTGGTAGAGTGTTGATGATGATGACGGTGGTGATTATAGTGGTGTGACTAGTGATGATAGCGGTGATGATGTTGTGGCAGTTGTAACAATGGTAGTACTGATGATGATATGTTGGTTGCTGTAGCAGTGGTAGTGATGCTGGTTGTATTAGTGGTTGTATAATTTATGATGTGGAAGTGGTGGTAGTGAAGGCAATGATGAGGTGGTGGTTTTAATAGTTGTTAGGTTAGTGATTGTGATGATGTGGTGGTAATGGTGGTAACAGAGGTAGTGATGATGATGGTGTGATGAGTCTTGTAGTAGTGGTGGTAGAAATTATCATAATGTGGTAGTAATGATGATGATGTGGCAGTGGTGGTTGTAGTTGTAAGAATGATAGTAGTAATGATGTTGATGTAGTGGTGGTGGTGGCAGCTGGAGCAGTAATGATGATGATGTGGTGGTAGTGGAAGTTATAGGAATGGTGGCAGGATTGATGATGATGTTTTGGTGGTGGTTGTGGTACTGATTGTTGTGATTATGATGTGGTAAGGGTATTAGTATTAGTAGTTGTGCTAGTGGTGATGATGATGTGGTAGTGGTATTAGTAGTAGTGATGATGATATGGTTAATGTAGTGATGGTAGTTGTGATGATACTGTGGTGATGGTCGTGGTGGTAATGATGATATAGATGTGGTGGTAGTGATGATAATGATGATAGTGGTGTAAGTAAGAATGGCTGTGTATTGAAGAGGGTGCTGTAATTTATGTGATTCGATGACAATGCAGAAGTGGTGGAGGCTTTTTTTTTAACCATAAGACCTCATCAGCATTTGGTGGCAATTGCTCTTAAACTGGAATTCTTATCTCCAGACCACAACTTTTTTCACTCATAATGTTTTGGCATCTCTGGCTAAGTAATAAGTATCATTTCGTTTTGAGAAAGCATTGGGAAGTAAGTATTAGTATAAGTGTAAAGGAAGTAAACAAACATGTGGAGCAAGCATGAGACTGCTAAACAAAATGTAATCTACTCACCTTCGAGGACCATCATACACTTCTGGTTGAGCCAAACTCTGGCAGTTGAATCCCAAGATCCACTTAGTATCAACCCAAACTTTCCAGATGCTAAGGCACAGACTAGAGAGGAACAGGAAATAAGTCAAAAGAACAATAAAATGCAAACTTGCAACATATTTTATGATTTAAAGAGATATTCAGTCCTAAAAAAATAAATTTCAAATCTGATAACTTTTCAGACAAATTTGGGAAAATTTATGGGCAAATCTGGAACATAAGAAGATGTGTTGGTAGTGGTGGCGATACCGATGGTAAGATGATGATTATCTTTTTTTTTCTGGAATAATAAAATACAATTTGGAATATAGCTTGTAATTAGAGAAATGGAGAATGAGAACAAATATCAAGAATTTCCTGCTAAAATCAGGAGGGTTGGAAGGTCTTTATTTGCTTTTAAAATGTAAATTTTAAGAACTTTAAGATGTGAAGGAAAAGAGTCTTTAGCGGAAGGCAGAACCTAGCATATTTATTACTGCTTTTAGAATCATCACTACCACTATTACTATTATTATTGTCTTCATCAATATTACCATAAAGTGAATAAATAGACCTGTAAATGAGCTCTATAAAAATTGACTGAAACTCTTTGTAATTCATCCTATTGGAAAAATCCAAAGAATCGAAATGAATAGTAAACAGCAAGCTTGCTTGAGCAAAACAATAGCAGAAAACTAATTTGCGCAGGAATTAATTAGGCTGCTTACCATTGTTCCTTATAATTAGGTACCCAATCAGCGAAGAAACTGTTTGTTTACAATGTGAAGCAATCGAGATGTACTGTAGCAATCCCTAACTTTCGATTTCGAGGTGTCTACATAACGCACTTCCGGCTTTCGCATTTTACTTTTTGCATACTTTTACTTCCCTCCGGGTAAATGTGGTCAATTTTGGCTTAGACGAAACAGTGAAATTTATCGCTCAACGGCTCAGTTAAAATCGGCTACCATTGGGATCACGACAGGTTTGGAAAACGAAAAAATAATTTCACTAAGGCTGTTTGAAAATACACTGGGATGTGTTCAGACACGGCAATTTAAAAAAGTGTTGCTTAGCCTTGGCAATATATCTATTGTAAATATAAACGACCCATCAGCTATGCGTATCGCTGTGGAGCATTCCTAATTACTTTACGGTCATTCGACTACGACTCAAGAATTCTTTCTTTCTTCATTTCTTTCTTTCCTTTTTTAAAATATTTGAATTTGATGAATTGACTGATTTCAGTTAATTGACTGAGAATTTACAGGTCTAAATAAATAAGCAATACTAATTTTGACTGAAATGATGGGTTTTCAAATGGTAAAAAAAAAAAATTACATAAATTATAAAGTAAAAACCAACCATTTCCTTCATGCCCTGTCAACTTATACACTGGGTCTGGTTCACCAGGGACAAATGCCAGAATGGTTTTGTCATTGCTGCCAGTCATGATAAGGCCTTTCGGATATGTGTCATCTGGTGCCACTATACAGATACTGGATACAAAATTTGTGTGGCCCCTCATTGTGACGCTGTTGTGGAAGCTGTTGTCATTCCTGTTGGAGATAGTAGACGTCTCATCTGTTATTTGAGCTTATTTTTGTATATTGAATAAACTAATATAGTTATTTTGAAATAAGATAACTATTTTAAGAAAAAAAGCAATGACAAATGAAAAATACAAAACTAGTTCCATGTTACTTTCTTACAAGAAATGAAATGGTAAAACTTTGAAATAATATGAAAATAAATTTTGAAATTTTTGAAATAATATACGGGTTACGTTAAAAACAAAATTAATGTAAGGCATGATATTTTATTTTTTAGTCAATGTTCTTTTATTCTTCTTCCCTTGGCTAGCCAATGTCATCATGTTGGCGACAAGCGCTGCGCCATGTTGTATGCCCTCAGAGTGGCCAGGAATTGTTCATGACTTGGTGCTGTTACTATTTCTTCTGGCAACTTGTTCCATTCCTTTGTGGTTCGTGGGAAAAAGCTGTTGCCTAAATGTTGTGTTTGATCTGTTGACGTCAAGGAGTGGGTGGTACGGGTGCTAATGAAAATCTACCCATTTCAAAGCAGATTTACCAGGATATCAGCATTTATTCTTATATGTTTAGAAAAGTAGTTTGAAAAACTACATAAATTATAAATCTAATTGAGTCGATTACTGTTGAAGTTCAGTGTTGAAGGTAAATACAACATTAGACCATGA
>NC_088360.1:123380546-123390546 GCF_034508935.2 Berghia stephanieae
TATCTGTACACATGGTTATCCAGGGTCGACTCTGAATAACCATCTACAGTTATCCAGAGTCGACTCTGAATAACTGCCTACAGTTATCCAGAGTCGACTCTGAATAACCACTTCGTTGTTTTTAAGGGTTTTACGGTGCTTGCAACACATTTAGGTTATATCAGGGCCAGTAAAAAGGAAGAAAATGGGATAGTAAAAAGTTATAGAATTACAATTAAAGCACCCAAGAAAAAGTAAGACAAAGGGGAACTGAGAACAAATAGGGATCAGATGTAGATTCCAAGAGCATACCAACAATGTACTTAGTTTGAAATCACCTACAAGTCTCATCCAGACACAAGCACAAAATCCAACAAAGAGGAATACACTCAAATGCTTACATTATACATTCAAAATAAAAATAATAATACATAACAGAGAGATGATTTACAAGGAAAAAAATATCATCTCCCAAAATAATAACTATGCATTTGACTGTTTCCCTCCCAGCTAGGACTCCGGCCAGAGCCAGGACAAAACCAAGTAATCTCATTCCAAGACGGCTGTCATTATTCCCAGACGCCTGTCTGGGGATAATAAAAATTCGTTATCCCCAGACAGGTGTCTGGGGATAACCAATTTTTGTTATCCCCAGACACCTGTCTGAGGATACTATCCCCAGACGCATGTAGCAAGTGGGCAGAAAGATTTTATGCAAAATGCCAAACTAGGCGTGAAAAATACCAAATATTCTGGAAAAAATACTAGTGGTTGTGTCCCAAAACAGTTAATATATCAAGTGATATTTAACACAAGATGAAAGTAAATAGTGATCAAATGTCAAATCCAGCTCTTTTAAAAAAATTATTTTAAAGCAAATGGATCAATTAAATTTCTTTTGTTACTTTGATCTGAAAACGTCAAACTGGCAATTCGTCTTTTTATTTTCAACCAGGAAGAAAGTTGTTAATCATCAAATCTGTTCATAGTCCACCAACCATTTAAATTTTCATTACCAACCTACCTGTTAACTTTATTGATCATCTCTTGTTTCTATAATTTGCTCATTCTGGCCACAATTTTGGGACGACCGGGAATAATTTTTATGTCGCGGACGAATTCCTAGGCCATGGTGTTGTTCGCCCCAAAGCCCAAAACCCACACCTGTTATTTTCCTGTCTGCTTCGCACAAGACAATACAATTTAGTATCACACGTCCACAAAACTAGATCCAACAACATATTTTTATTCGAATCAGAGATGAAAATAACCTACCAAAACAAGGAAGCAAAAATGGTGGAAATATGTTTAGCTCATACTCATATATGAATTTAAAATATTCCGATAGCGGTGTGGATAGGCAGCTCAGTGGGTAAGGCCACCTTTCATTTTACTCCTTTTAGCTGCACAGATTCGACCCAGTCGCGACCGCCCCCCCCCCCACTCATTTTTTTTTTTACTTTTCTTTCTTTCTTCCCAATTGATTTTCATTGTTTTCACTTTTGTTCCGAGTTCCGAGCAAGAGTTTTTTTTTAATCAGTTGAATTTTTTATTTCTCCGATAATATTATTTCATTATTTAATTTGCTCTAGATCTATTATTGTTTTTTTGTTTTGTTTTGGTCAATGATAATAATAATAATAATAATAATAATAATAATAATAATAATAATATAATAATAATAATAATAATAATTGTAATATTTGTAATATTTGTTATTATTATTACGATTACCATCATAATCATTATTATATTATTATCAATAATAGTATTATTTTTATTATTAATACTCTTATTATCATACTATTACTATTATTATTATTATTATTATTATTATTATTATTATTATTATTATTATTATTATTATTATTATAATTGTTATTATTATTATTAATTATTATATTATTATTATTATTATTATTATTATTATTATTATGATTGTTAACAATATTCCCTGCTCCGAGGGAAATCTCTCTCTTTTTTTTTTTATATTTTGACCTAAACCTTAGAGTTTTTTGTTTGCTAACCCTTTATGTAAATGTTCCGTTTCTGAGCATGAATTTCTTAAATTGTTTTTATTTTTAAAACAATTATTGTTTTTATTTTTAAAACAATTATTGTTTTGTTTTTTTCTCCTCTATCTGACCATTTGGTCGCTCTCTGAATATTTCTGTTTGTTTGCTTTTTAATTATTCATTCTTTTAAGACACTATTTGAGATCGGAGTGGGGACGAATATATTTGCTAGAAACTAGAAAAAAACAAAAGAGAGAGAGAGAGAGAGAGAGAGAGAGAGAGAGAGAGAGAGAGAGAGAGAGAGAGAGAGTTTAATAATAAAAAAAAAAGAGGTGGGGGGAGGATGGATGGGACATTTATCCCTTTCAACGTTCTGTAAAAAGAAGACGGAATTTAAAAAAAAAAAAAAAAAAAAAAAAAAAGTGACGTTACCAGGATTCGAACCCACAACGTCGATTATGGTCAAACTTCCAGGGCAGACGACTAAACCATTCGGCCATGACACCCACTTCGAAGTCGACGCATATTATGTATATGTAGTAACAACTGATTTTAATGTTGGTTAATTCTATGTTTTTATAGATATTTTATTAACTTTCCTTATTTCTATGTGCATCTGGAAACATTCCATATTCTGGAATGTGGATGATTGTTTAAAAGAGCGGAGTTTCAAATATGCGTCTGGGGATAATGAAAATTCGTTATCCCCAGACAGGTGTCTGGGGATAACAAATGTTTATTATCCCCAGACAGGTGTCTGGGGATAATCACAGCGTTCCAAGACAAAGACAGAAAGCATGTTGGAAAACAGATATAAGGGGATAGAAGACACAGTATGTACCTCCCTGCCCGCTATGGGAGGTCAGGATCCTACTTTATTTGGACACTTTTTACAATTGTTTATTGCCATGATAAAAGCTTGAGTCAGAATCTGACTCTGACGACAAATGAAAAATAATTTAAATTTAAAAATAAAATGAAAATGAGACAAAGAATCATGTTGTGGTTTTGTAACTTGTAATGCTAACACACACTCCGACAAGAGTGAGTAATCCACTCATGCTCATAGATCAGAAATTTAGATTAAAAAAAAATAAATAAAAGGATCTGCTGAGCCAAAACAGTGGCCGTATTCGTCATTGAGACGGAGGAGAAAGTGAAAGAGAGTGATAGAGTTAGAGTTAGAGTTAGTGTGAGTGACACAGCAAGACTTGTGCGGTTGTTCTATTCTCAGTCTCTTCAGGTATTAGGATATGATAGACTTACACGTTTGGGTTCCACACGAAACTTTTGTTGTCTCTTGACCCCGAAACAAAGCCATTTTCGGGGAAAAGTGTCGTACTTAGTGCTCTCACGTCTTGTTCATGGCCGGTGAGATTACATCTCAGTTTATACGGCGTCGCCATATTGCAGTTACGGGGCGATGATAAATAACCGGAAGTTCAAGCGGGTTCATGCCAATGACATTAATTTTGATTTTGAGGGAGGCGGTGGGGTGGGATTGGGCGAACGTGTACATTTGCCGGTCTTATTTATACCCTAAAGTAATTATATTATGGGCTTGATTTAACATTGTTGTAATGGGGTTGGTTTTATATCCATTTCAACAATGAGCCCATAACAATTTGGGTTATCACGTCGGGATGGGTAGAAGAGAGAGAGAGAGAGAGAGAGAGAGAGAGAGAGAGAGAGAGAGAGAGAGAGAGAGAGAGAGAGAGAGAGAGAGAGAGAGAGAGAGAGAGAGAGCTTTTATATAAAATAAAAAAACTGAAAAAAAAACTTAAGCTTTTATGTAGCGCAATATCCACTAAACAAGCGCTTTACAAGGGGTCCCAAACCAACAGCAACACTTAACATGTAGGACGTGACATGACGCCAGTTAGGCAATATTATAACTTTTCGGACAGAGACAACCCTGTTAGCGGCCAGATACTCATTTTACACCTGAGTACGGCGGGAGAATGTGAGTAAATAGCCTTTTCCAAGGACTCAACTATGCGCCGAGCGAGGATCGATCCCAGAGGACCTTCCAATCAGAACGCAAGTGTCATACCACTGGACCACATAGCCGCACAAAGAGAGAGAGAGAGAGAGAGAGAGAGAGAGAGAGAGAGAGAGAGAGAGAGGGGGGGGGGAAAGGAGAGGTTCGTTTGCAGGTCTGATGAGCCATATTATTATAACAGGCTCAACGGCGTGGCATGCGCTTACAGTATAAAGTGGTGCCAGACGAAAATGACTTACACATGCTACATGTGTAAATATAAAAGAAAGAAAAAAAACCTTACATAATCGTAAAGTAAATTTGCATGGTGATGTTTCTATTCCTGCAAATCTTTTCAATAGTTTGTTTATATAAATCACGAACGAATATATTGATTGGAGTTTGGACACTGAGGGAAATGGCTAAAGGGACACATGCAGACATTGAATGTCAATCGAACAAAGGGTAATTTCAAAACTTACAAAGCGTAAGAATGTAAACAGCCCATGACCTATTAAAAGAGTACTGCAGTTACGTCATGAAACAGCCCCATTCCACTTCGGAAATTAAACATGACACCATACAAGATCTCTCTCTCTCTCTCTCTCTCTCTCTCTCTCTCTCTCTCTCTCTCTATCTATCTATCTATCTATCTACCTATCTGTGTATGTGTGTGTGTGTGTGAGATGAACGCGCACGCACACACACACACACACACACACACACAAAGTCAAACACGCATATTCACGCGAAGATCATGCATTTAGCATAGCATCACTATCAAGAAATGTTTGACTTAACTCGTTCACATTCCTTCATATCAATTTTTGCAGCAATAATAATAATAATAATATGATGATGATGATGATGATGATGATGATGATGATGATGATGATGATAATAATGATGATAATAATAATAATAATAATAATAATAATAATAATAATAATAATAATAATAATAATAATAATAATAATAATAATAATAATAATAATAATAATAATAATAAAATAATATATACAATAATCACGACACAGAGAGAGAAACAAATGAACTTGTTAATAATCGTGATTTCGATAATAATAAAGATGGTCGAAGTTACCATACTATGACTAGGACGTAAATGACCAACATTAGCTATTTTTCCCCAGTCCAACAGTTGGAGCAAAAATTCCTCGGCACCTGAGGCGGGTTTTTTCTCGTATGTGAAGATGGTAAAAATTCGAGCCAGGTATTCAATGTGGCAACATTATAGTACATTATAGTAATAGCCTTAATGGAGCCAGCAAAGACCCGCTCCTTGGAATCGTTTGAGTGGGGAAATCCAGTCACTCGCTCAGCCCTAGTACACAGTCGCTGACGACAGTCATCAACGGACTGTGTGAATCAGGAGAAAAGCGTGGGCAGAAGGCGTTGTGACAGAAAGGGAGTCTGTTTCGCACTGTTGATAAAAGGCGATATATACCATTTCTCAGTTTTATATATTTAAGAAAATGCTGTTATCCATTTTTAAAACATGGATGTGGTGCCAGGCACCATTTGAACCAATAGAGCCACGCCCCTGAACAGGCTTATTGTTGTAATGGTAACACAGTCGGATAATAAACTTTCAAAAAGACGACTTCTTCGCGACCTTTACTCGTCTTTGAAATTTGAAACATTTGCATCAGACGGTAAACGATTACCACCACCACCACCACCATCATCATCATCATCATCATCATCATCATCATCATCATCATCATCATCATCATCATCATCATCATTGTGTGGCATCGGTGCCCGGTGCCACAAAAAGTTAAGCAATTTTGAGAGCCGTCAGTGACCGAATTGGTGCCAATAATTGCACCCTCCACCCCCCCCCCCCCAAAAAAAAAACCCCAACAAAACAAAAAAAAATTAAAAAAAAAAAAAATCAATCAAAAAAAAAAAAAAAAAAAAGCAACAACAACCCCCCCCCAAAAAAAAAAAAACAACAAAAACAAACAACAAAGAAAAAAACAAACAAACAAACCCAACCAACCAAACAAACAAAAAAACCCCAGCAAAACAAACATTTAAAATAAATCAATCTCCCAAAAACACCCAACCCCCTGCTGTGTCTTTGGGTAAAGCACTTGAAAAACAGAACCCCAACCCCAGGGACAGTGACAGATATTTTAAAAGTCTTAACGCAAAAAGCACCTAAATGGCGGCATTATCTGTATGAAATGGAAAATAGTGTCAAATGGCCAGTTGAGGAAAATAAGCAGTATAGGGCGCTGTGACCATGATGAATCCATGAAATACGTTATATCAACATTGGTATAATATTCTGTCTAACTTATTATTATCAAATTGAGAAATTAGGGAACATGCACTGGCGTAAACGAATAAATAAATAAATTCCTTTTATGCATCCCATAGGGGAAATTTGTCTTCAGGGTCCTTTCCAAGGGAAGACTGGAATTACCCAGGCGTCAGCCGCAGTGCAGCGCCGCAAATGGAGCTAGGGCGAGGTGACTTGCTCAGGGCCACACAGCGCCGTGTATATTCGAACTTAGTACCTTTCGGGTTCCTCTGAGTCTTCATCTTACTATAATTAGCTAATCGTTGTCTTAACAAAAATAGCAACACTGCTTTCACGACCACCACAAACCACCACCGCCACCTTCTCAACCCCACCATCACAACCACTACCACGAAAACCACCACCACTACCACCAAAGTCACTACAATAACCACCGTCACCGTCGACTCAATAATATTGATGACAGCCGCAATAAGAAACCGCAATTTAAAAAAAAAATCAATCAATTAACCAGAGCCAAAGCTGTGTGTATACCCTGACCAGAGCCCTTTACCCGACGAGAACTGATAACCCAAATTCATTATGGGCACCACCAAGTCTTAGACGACAAGTCGTTAATCAAAGGATGCATGCAAGAATTGACTAAGCCACAGACAACATTCCCATAAAATCAATAAAGAGGGCACTTCAACAACAAGATTCAAATCGAGAAGACCTTTCCACCAAACAAAAATGGCAGACTTCAGTCTGGAGGAAAACTGGAGAGAAATGTGGAACAGGGAAACACCAAGAGGAGGAAACATAATCAAAGATCCAACCAAAAGAGTGCCTGCATTCAATAACGCCAGGAAATACTGGATTTCCTCCAATCGCCTCTTAACTGGACATGGCGGAACTGCATCAAATATGTGCAGATGGAAACTTGGAAACAGTGACACCTGCCAGAAATGTCAGGCAGCCCCAGAGACCAGCAATCACATCGCCCTCCACTGTCCAGCCACTAAACTTGAAGGTGGCTACGAAACCGTCCTTAGGGCGGATGAAGACTTTAGAAGCTAGGTTGACGAAATAAATTTGGAGGTGTAGCCATACGCTACTTCTGCTACTATTATGGGCTCAATGTTGTAATGGACATCTCAAAAAATGACGCAAAATATTGTCCATGACAACAATGTAAAACTGGGGCTATGGAGCAGCGTGGCTCAGCGGTACGGTCTTTGCTTTGTACCCGAAAGTAACCGAGTTCGGTCACCCGCCGCTGCACTGTGTGGCCTTGAACAAGTCATCTCGCCCTAGCTCAATTTGCGGCGCTGCACTGCGGCTGACGCCTGGGTTATTTCAGTCTTCCCTTGGAAAAGATCCTAGAGACAAATTTCTAGAATAAAGGGAATTTTATTTCATTTTATTTTATTTTATTAATTGGGTTTGGATGTCAGACATGCAAATGTGTGCATGTCGCCTTTACCCAAATATATATTTATTTATAAAAGAGTTTTAAAAAAATAGATAATTAAACAAGTCCAAACAGTGAAATAGATAGAGTAACCAAAATTTAATCACATTTTACAAATCTTCTAATCTATAAAAAAAAGTACACGCTCTTTCCATGATGGTTTTTGGATGATGGATGACGAATGTGAGAATGGATTATCACGCTGATGAAATCTGATGGAAAGAAACAAACAAAATAGAATAAGTATTCAAAAAAATAAAATTATCAGCACTCCCACCCCAAGAAAAAGCAAACAAAAACCAAAAAATAAATAATACAAACACACCAAAAAAAAAGAAAAAGAAAAAGAAGGAAAGTCGCTTCCCCCCCCCCCCCCCCCTTCTTGCCAACAACCTCACAACACCAATAACAATAAAACATTATGCGTGGACTCACACTAGCGCGCCCGATATCTCTCTCTCTCTCTCTCTCTCTCTCTCTCTCTCTCTCTCTCTCTCTCTCTCTCTCTCTCTCCCTCTCTCTCTCTCTCTCTCTCTCTCTCTCTCTCTCTCATACACACAATGGAGTAGTAAAAATACAATGACATGGCGAATTATTTTCAAATGGATGTACTAAATAATGATTAAATTTACTTACTGTAAATTTAGTAGTATTTTCCTGTGGAAGAAATAAAAAAAACGAAAGTAAATTATATATCATTTTAGCGTGGTGTTGAATATGCAAAATACAATTATAGAATTAAGAGAAATCAAGTAGACTCGTGCAAAATCAAATCAAACTCTTCCTTATAATTCATTAAGATAATATTCTTTCACTCTCATTGTTCATGTATAGAGAATACGAGAGAAAGAGAGAAAGAGAGAGAGAGAGAGAGAGAGAGAGAGAGAGAGAGAGAGAGAGAGAGATGGATAGATAGATAGATAGATAAATGGATAGATAGAGATAGGTAGGTAGATAGACAGATAGAGATAGGTAGATATATATATATATATATATATATATATATATATATATATATATATATATATATATATATATAATATGTAACATTTTCACTCACATTTTTTTGCCGAGACGACTCGTTTCTGTGTAACACAGAAACGAGTCGTCTCGGCAAAAAAATGTGAGTGAAAATTTTACATTATATATTAGCTCTAACCACCATTATCGAGCACTTTCGTACCTACAAGTACCCACCAACACTCATAAATATATATATATATATATATATATATATATATATATATATATATATATATATATATATATATAGAGAGAGAGAGAGAGAGAGAGAGAGAGAGAGTCAAGGCAGTTTGTATTTTTTCCTCTACAAAGAATCAAATTGTATTATAAAGTCATTGAATATTACTGTTTCAGAAGATACCCTTTGTTTCAAAATATTTTGTTGTTGTTGAAATGTACATGCGATGATAATTTTGAATTGTAGTGAGTAGGAAAGTGCCAGATAGGCAATAGAGAATAAAAATTTCGCGGCGGCGGGTTCGGGCTCTTTCCTACTCACTTCATTTCTTGTTGTTATCAACATAAATGCCTGCTCCACTCACTTTTCTGAATTTTGAATTGTAATGAAAATGAATGCTTACTTGCAATGCCGCCCATCATCATAGGATTGTACATCGGCATTCCCATGAGGCCACCGTAGCCGAATCCAGGCATGCCAAATCCAAGGCCGTAGCCACCCATTCCATAGCCAAGACCACCGTAGCCCATTCCGAAGCCCATGCCATAGCCCATTCCAAGGCCAAAGGGACTGGCAATACCGCCATAATAACCGGCAGAAGCGGTGGTTGCAAGGGCAACAATCAAGACGAGGCAAATGATCTTCTGCATGATGGATGGTTGGTGGAGATGCCTTGGAAAGAAATGTATAATTAGGATATTATTAGAGTGATGTACAGAACAATTCATGAGGCAAATATGTTGTTTGATGACGACTGTGATGATTACAGTGATACTTATGTAATAATGGTAGTAACAATCAGGTTGCAATGTTATTTCAGTTGTTAAAATTGTTTGTGAGGATATTGCTGCTTTTATTACTACTGCTGATGATGACGATACTAACAATACCACATAGGATTTGTTTAGCGCCTATCCTAGGTCCATCGTTGGTGGTACGGCTATGTTATTAATGCAATGTAAAGCGCGCAGAGCACGATATAATCATGGTATTGCGCTGTAGAAATGCTATATATTCACTAGAACATAGGCCACGCATGGTATTGATTTGTTGCGATAGTAATTTTGCGGATTGTTAAAGT
>NC_088360.1:123400546-123435546 GCF_034508935.2 Berghia stephanieae
AGATGCGAGAATTTTAACCCCCATTTTGGAGGACCTAAACTGGCTACCTGTAAAGTTTAGAATTGAATTTAATATATATGGATATATATATATATATATATATATATATATATATATATATATATATATATATATATATATACACACACACACACACACATATATATATATATATATATATATATATATATATATATATATATATATATATATATATATATATATATATTATCCTTTCTCTTCCAGAGATAGCAGAATAATAGATCCACCTTGCAGATGTTGTAATATGACATTGATTCCTTTAAATGTCAAGGCTGGAATATTCACCAACTGCACTGAGATAATATTGGATGATATGTCTTCAGACTACAACGTATGCACCGGCGCCTTTAAACCTCAATGGCGATGTGAAGTGACGTCCTATGTAATTATCATATCATTTTAATTTATAATATTATGTTTACAATACAACACTCTAGTGTCCAGGATGCTATGGTATACTATAACCACAATGCTATTTTAAGTGTCCCAAAATCCAAAAATTTGCGATTAATTTTCCTAAAACCCAATAATTAATTCATGAAAGAGATTAGTATTTGTTTATTTTTAAGGGCTTCACGGCGCTTGCAACAAATGTAAGGTCATATCAGCGCCAGTAAAATGGAAGCGAATGAGATAGTAAAAAAAGAAACTACTCTTATTTAATTATCTTTCACGTTCTACTCGAGTTATCAAATTAAAAGAAAAAAAAAAAAAGCAAACGTCTTCTTTTCTTTTTTTATTAATGCTTAAAAAAAAATTATTTCTCCCCACCCCCCTCTTTTTTTTTTCAAAATCTCGAAAATTTGCAAAAAATTGCACATTTGCGGCCGCGATGCAAATCAATGATATTTTGCGATTTTTTGAGGCCGCAAGCGATGCAAAAAAACAAAAAAAAATTAAAAAAATACCAAAAAAAAAAAAAAAAACAACAAAAAAAAAAAAAAAAAACAACAAAAAAAAAATGCCATGCCAGGCCAATATCGTACCATAACATAGTATTCCTACAATGGCAATTCTCAGATGGGATAAAATCATCCTGTGTCTTTTGGCTGTTCGTAAACTTCCATAATTGGAAAGAGTTCCAGTGCTATTATTTCATTAATAAATAAAATAAAAAGCTATGAACATTTATATAGAGCATTTCCACGGATCAACCATTCTCAATGCGTTTCCTAATGTTTCATTTATTCCCACATGAAGCCATATGGAACCATATTTTCATTTCATAAAGTACTGGTAACCTGTCAGGCGTCCTTTTTGTACCAACACTCTTACAATAATCATGCACGTCAGAGTTGAGTGGAGCAATGTATAATCAATTGAGAACGACATGACAGTAAGTCTACAAAGATCTGTTTCTAGGTAACGATCAAAGAAAACAATCAGATGAGTGTAGCAACAACGATGGTGCGTGAATTGAGTCCGATTGTCTCTCATCTGTCTGGCAATTGTTGAACAAATTAAAAAAAAAAGGCACATCAAATTTAAAATAAAACCTACGATTAAATAATTTGCTAGTTGAAAATCAGATAATCAAGATTGCGGTGTTGTCGACCCCCGTGTTTCTCTTCATCAGATCCTTGTGGTCATCATAATCATCATCATCATATCCACACCAGCCATACTCTGCTTGAAGAACATCGGAAGATCTCGTGAGCACATGACTTGGAAAGGCACTTTGGAAAACGAACACGACTTTGACGAATCCAAGATCTGCCTGAAAAGATCGAACCTCCCCATTTTGGTAAGTTGGTATTTGTGACCAATCGTATCACAATGGTACTATGTCCGGATAACCACCGATGCTTAAAAAAATGGAACTTTACAATCTCTAGATATAAAATTTGAGTTACGGAAAGTAAATTACGCCATTTAGGAGAGTGAGTCTATGAGTCTGTTTTTATTAACATAAAAAATTCTAATTTTCCAAATTCTGGTCACTTTGACTTAAGACTCAGTTTTCTTTATCTGGTTTATTCCGACATAATACCAGATCGACGTAAAGGGTCACCTTTATCATATAGTGTGACAAGTAGCTACTGAAGTTAACACGTACTCAACTACATTCTTGAGTTAAAAATCTACCCCTCAACTGCACTGTCGTAATCTGTATATACAACTATCTTTTAAATTTAGAAAAGCAGAAAACCGATGGATCAAAACACCCATATCTTTTCAAAAACTTTCAAACCTGATACCTCCTTGATAACTTCCTTATAGTCCTAGTTTGAGAGCCGTTGACAAGATGAGGGTCGTTTTACTTAATCGAAATTTTAAGGACGAGTTTTCTGGCCAAACTTTTGAAAAGGAGTTGTTGTTTTTTTTCAGAGTGCGACAGTGCAAGGAAAAGCTGTGTATCATACAGTGAGGAAGGCAAATTTGTTGGAGCGATTTTTCTTGTTTTTTTAATTTCTGCTCTTTCCGGCATTGCACTCTTCAGATATTTTCATGTTTTTGATATTGATTACTGATATAGACAAACAACACCTATTATAATGTCATTCAGCAGGTCAAGTACTTCTTACCTCACTCGGTTGGTAAATATTTTCACTGTTAGGTTTTCAAAGTGGATATTTATTTTCGAAAACAAAGCAGATTAGAAAAAAAAATAGAAGAAAAGTGTCTTTTAGAGGGATATGAAGAAGAGTGTCTCATTGCTTTAAAAGTGGTTGACCCAATATGAAAAGGGTACTGCATCAAAGTTGTACTGCATCAAGAAGTTGGAAAAATCTGTAATTAATAAACAATTTCACTATGTATAGTTTGATCATCTAGTGACATAGAAGAATATTACAGAAAGACTGACGAAAATGTAAAGTGCGAATAGAGAAAAATTTAGCATTGCAATTTTTCTTCGCGATTTGCCAATAAATAAATAATAAATAATTGAGCTTTATATAGCGCAATATCCGCTAAATGTGCTCAAAGCGCTTTTACAAAGTGTCCCTGGTCAAAAGCAACATTTATCACGTAGGACGGTACATAACGCCTGTTAGGCGATATTACAATTTTTCGGACGGACAAAGACAACGCTGTTAACGGCCAGGTACTCGTTTTACGGTGAGAGAATGTGAGTAAAGAGCCTTTTCCAAGGACTCAACTATGCGCCGAACGCGAGGCTCGAACCCAGGACTTTCCGATCCGAAAGCGAGTGTCATACCACTAGACCACATAGCCGCACAATAAACAGTTGAAATGTTTCATTATTCTTTGATGGACATCTCGATAGTTCTCGTTGCCTATAATAAATTATTGACATTATTCACCCTTCACTCCCCAGACACCAATACCTGTCGACCTGGAGTTCAAGTTTGGGAGAAAATGCTCCTGTGAAAACTGTAATCCCGTGACCAAATTGCATGATTTGCCAAGTGATCCAATGTATGTAGCACGCTAAACAACCCGTGTTTCATTAATTACTAGTACAGCAATAGAAATTAAACCCCCCTCCTATTTATCGTTTGTTTTCTCTGCGTATATCTATCACCACCATGACGAAACTACAGTTTGGCCATGATTTACACCAACGACCGTGTACTCTAATATATTATAGTATTGTCATGATCACCACTCATCGTTTTCCTACCTCCCCTCCTATCTATCTATCTATCTATCTATCTATCTATCTATCTATCTATCTATCTATCTATTTTCTCTCTCTCTCTCTCTCTCTCTCTCTCTCTCTCTCTCTCTCATGTTTGTGTGCGCGCGCATGTATGTTTTGTGTATGTGTGCGTGCGTGTGTGTGTAGGTTTAAAGAACCTCTTGTTTAAGAAATTTCTTCTCACGAGTTTTTCTTGTTGATATCGTTTTGCCTACCCTGTTTACTCTCTCTCTCTCTCTCTCTCTCTCTCTCTCTCTCTCTCTCTCTCTCGCGCGCGCGCGCGCGCGCGCTCTCTCGGTGTATCAGAACATTTTTTGAATGTATTTAAATTATTCCTGCAGCACCGTTTCTTGCTTTTGTCAGAAATTGTGGCTGTTTCATTATTTCCTGTTCCGAGCCTGTTGGTATCAACATTTCCAAAGTTTTCAAATTTTTGGTGGTTTGCACTTGCATAAGAGACGTTTTGTTTTGAACCAGTATAAAATGGTTTGGATTAAGATTGTTTTCTTCATTGGTGCCTTGTTTTATGGATTTATGGTGTAAGACTTTTTTTTCTTAACTTAATTTGTATTCCTTGGATGTACTTTGGAGATGGTTCTCTATGTGTTAGTATGATGAATCGTGCTTCCCCATATCCTTTTATTTTACCCTTCTTTTAAAACCTACAGATTGTACTCATTATCTTCGATTTTCTTCCTTTTCATCACACATCATTGAATTGTTTCATTTAATAATTTTGTTGTTGTTGCAAGAACCCGTCTTGTATTCTTTAACTCTCTCCTTACCAGCTATTTTTAGAGTGAGTTATACCCGAAACTTCATACTCAACCAACACAAAGATAGATTTTTCAAGCAGATAGTAACGAGTAGAATAGCTATATTCTTTAATCTGTTCACAAAAAATGGGCTCTGCAACAAAGTGTCGCGTTTTTTTAGCTTAACTATAACAAAAGCAATCAGAATGAGAACACTGTTGGATGCATCGTAACGAATGTAACGATTTTCCTATGGGTGGTAAGGAGAGGGTTGAATACCAAATAAAATCAATATTTTATTCAATGATTTCTCATTGTTTAATCGTTTTTGTCTATTATTTTAATGAAATATATCAAGGAGTAGTAGTTTATCAAATATACAAACAGTAACTTTTTATGTAATGAGAATTTTATTAATATTCAAGGAACAAAGTGGTAATGAGTGTCCACGTTTGAATACAATCCCTAAGGCTTTTTATCTGTATCTATTAAAAAACAAACAAACTTGAGCTTGAGCTTTTATATAGGGCAATATCCACTAAACGTGCTCAAAGCTTTACAAGTGTTCCCTGACCAACAGCAACATGTAACATGAAGAACGAGACATGGCGCCTGTTGGGCGATATTACAATTTTTTTCCGACAGAGACAACGCTGTTAACGGCATGGTACTCATTTTACACCTAAGTACGGCGAGAGAATGTCAGTAAAGAGTCTTTTCCAAGGACTCAACTATACGCCGAGCGAGGCTTCAACCCAGGACCTTCCGATACGAAAGTGAGTGGCATACCACAAGACCACATAGCCGCACTATATTACTGTATTATTACTATATTATTATTATTATGATTTTATTTCTAAATACATTCATTGCTTCAAATAGTGAATTGTTTTCTAACTTGGCTTAACACCAGGCAAGGGTAAAAAGCAAGGGATGCTCCAGTGTTAGATTATGTGGGCTGACCACACGAGGTGGCGCCATTAGGCCTAGTAGAACATTGCGATTTTTTTTGTTGAACCTGAGATTGTCATAGGCTGATCATAGGATTGGTTTTACCCCAATGCACATATTAGCAGGACTGATAGTCGAACGTAATTGTCAGCTGGATGTAACATTGTTGTACGTAGTAATAATGGAATGTACTTCCCATTACAACAATGATGCCGCACCAATATGAGTAATCAGACTTGTAAACTAGTACATGTCGGTATTAGCATTTAAACAATCTTTACTCACAGCAGGAAAATCTTAAACTTTTTAATTACTTAAATAACTTGTCATGAATATATAAGTTTTTTTTTTTAATTGTCAGAAGTTAAAAACCGTCATTGTCCTGAAATAAGCCGCTTTAAGTGTAAAAACTACAAATAAAACAAAATAACCCAAAAAACAACAACAATTCCCCCCCCCCCCAAAAAAAAAAAAACAAAAAAAAAAAAAAAAACCCCACAAAAAACAAAAGAACAACAACAGCAACAAAAAACAAAGATAAATAAAAAAGGAAAAAGAAAAAAAAACTTTATCGAAAAGATTCCGTATAAATGTATGTAATTTATGAATAAAAAAATAGAGCAAAATTGTCGGGGCAATTTTCCTCTTTTAGCCATATCAAATAATAATATTTCACTCTAATATTACTTCTGAATCATAAGGTTCATAATTATACATATTTACAAGTTGACAACATTCGCATTGCCATTGTGTAGAGGTACTGTTTCAGAAACACAAGACTAAAAATTAAATTTGTGTGTTCGAGCCCGCAATTTGTTAACTCGTGGGGAGAAATCTCTTAATTAAGAAAATCAAGGAAAGGTATTTTGTACACATTTTCCTTCGCAAAGACATAGGTTTGAGAGAGTTTTTTGTTTTTTGTTTTGTTTGTTTTGTTTTTATTTTTATTTTTTTGTGTTTTTTTTGTGTGTTTTTTTTTGTTTGTTGCTAAGATGAGGGTCATTATAATCGATCGATATAGAAGAATGAATTTCACGGCCAAAATTTCAAAAACTTGTTTTTTTTCAGTGTACCGCAGTTAAGCGGTCTCTTTCATGCGATTAATCTACCATGTGAAATACGTATTGAGATCTTCTTATTTACACAAGATTGATGATGTAATATAAATCTATCGTTCAAGGACGTTATTTTGATAAATTTGTTGCATAGAAAATACATAAATAATTCATCTGTGATGACATCATTGTCAAAACATTTATCAACCCACACTTTAATCTCTTTTCTTTGTCATAATGTCAGAAAATATAGACGAAGACCAGTTAGTTAATGACTAACTTATGAATATAAATAGACATGCAACTAGATGTAATATAATATACATTAACAAACACAAAGCACAGTGACTTGAGAGTAGTAAATACCCCAATTTTAACTACCACGTCTTCTTCTTTACGTTTGAGTTTGAGGTAAACGTTAGTTAAAAATAAAAGTATAGAACGAATAATATTCTAAATCTTAGCTCTAGTGTCCATCAATTACACAAACGATTTTTTTCTCAATTCCAAACAACTGATTTCCTTACTTACTAATAGCTTGTTAACTGTCCTGTCAGACATTTTCACCATCCAATATCGATTCCATTCAATATTTGTTAATCGTCTCTAATATTTACACGTAAGGAATATAGAACAATCAGCACTTTTGTCTTTGCAATAAATACATTTGAACATTGTGCCTGTTACAGTGTCAGACAAAACATAGGAATAGACCAGAAATCAGGCAAGAGTTTTGTTCATCTCATAAATTATAAAGCACGTGCTTGTCGTCATCCTATGCATCGAAGCTTGTCTGCTGTCATCAATAATGGGCGTAAGCAACGCTTGGTTCTTTTGTAATGCTCACGGCTGACTTTCCAGGACTCCTGTTGAGGGAATACATCAACTAAAAATTATTTTTTAGCTAAAATACTGTGAATTTTAATTTTTAAAAATATCTCCAAAAGCATTCTAAATACATTCTTGTGATACCAAGAATATATTTGTTCTTTATTGACTATACTATAATTTATTCGACAAAGTCAAACACGAACAGTTTAGCCTAACTAATAACAAAAAAAGAATAAAAATAACAAGAAGTAAAACGGAGGGAAGTATGCAATTACATGATTCTAATCAGACAAAGTGTTTTATGCCCAAAAATTCTCTAAACTCTACTAACATTGTAGTCCTGGCCGGTAATGATAATGATGATGATTATATTACTGATAATTGTGAAGAAAGTGGTAGTGGTAGTATTACTTTGCGGCTGATGGTGCTGGTAGTGGTGGTTGGTTTGATGGTGATATTGTAAAGAACAGAAATAAAGTCAAAATATGGTGCATTTATTCATATCTTTGACAGTCAGGCTGCCTTAAAATTGGAAATGTCTTTGAATGGAAAAAGTTGCGACAGAAAATGAAAGGGAGGGGGGGGGGGGGAAGATAAGGGGGAGGTTTGGCGTTTAGGTTTAATTGGATGAAAGAACAGCCTAGATTTATTCAAATATGTCACTCATCGTAAATGGAGTTCTCAGTTAAAATTAATCAGATATAGTATAATTAAATATGCTCACGCTAACATCTCATGTTAAGCGTAAAATTGAAATTCAAAATTAAATCAGTTCCCCCCCGCCCCCGGACGCAATAATGTTTTGACTCGATAGGTCACCTACTAGGTGCACATGTTTTCAGGTATGATCACCGAACATGATTATGGGCTTAATTTAACATTGTTGTAATGGACAACATTTTGTGTTGGTTTGAGAATATTTCCATTACAACAATGAGCCCATAGCAATTTAGGTTATCAGACCTGCAAATAAGTACACGTACGTCACATATAATGAATACATGGGAGGATTAGACTTTTAAAACACGTCAAACGGTTATTTAAAAAAAAAATATAACAGTAATTATAAGGCAGGTTTTAAATGTCTTGTAGAACACTATTGAGACGTTACAGCGAAATCATTGTTCGTAGCTGTCAATTTGAAGCCACCCATCCGACAAATATAGCTGTTTTCTGTGACCTAATCGGCCAGTAATAACCATTCTCTGAGAACTTCGCAAGGAGGCCCGAAAAAATTCAATTCACCAACTTACCCAGTTCATTTTAGACTGCTACGAAAGGTTAAACGTCTAGTAATTTGGGATCGACCAAAGTAAAGTAGGCTATGTCATTTAGCAAGTGCTCTTTCAAATGAGTTATCTTTCCTCTCTTAACAACTACTATAATTTGTTGTAAATATTCTGGGAATTTACTGTGTTGAGAGTTCTTCACACAAATTGTCCCTCGATTAGGGACATACGGTTTTTGACCAAATAAAGAGTGAAATGTTCTCTTAATACTAAAAGGTAAACGTTACAGATACGTTTGAGTAATGGTTACAGTTGTGTGTTTTTACTTTGCTAGCCTTTAATAGAATCGTATTTTATCTATTTAGTATTATTTGTATTTACCATATGGCATCGACGACGTTGATCACAATCAAGAAGGCGTACACCCCACAGCTAGCCACAAAGACGTAGAAAGCCCAGCTGATGTCGTATGTTATCTCTATTGGGAGGGGTGGGGCTACTTGTATATCTTTATTTTCCGCGTATAGTATAATAGCTCCTATCATGCAGCCAACTGAAAATAGAAGAGCGTAATTTGCTGAATACGCTTCAGCTAACAGTCGTAACTGGCTCTAAACTATCGGAACAATGGCGGACGCCCTTATGAAATATTTCTCCGACGAGCATAAAAGCGTATCCAGAGGGAAAAAAACAACATTATAAATCAGATCATGTTTTGACTTTTACACATTCTGATCACAAGACATATGAAAAGTTCTAGCCAGCATGAAGAATAAAAAGAACCACGATGGCCGACGTTGCTGGACGACGTGACATCAGACTATTGAATCCAATTGATAATATTGATAAAAATGTGACTTTGCGATCTTGTGGTATGACACTCGATTTCTGATCTGTAGGTCTCCGATTCGAGTCCCAATCCGGCGGCGCAAAGTTGAGTCCTTGTAAAAGGCTATTCACATTATCTCACCCTATTCAGGTGTAAAATGAGTACCCGGTCGTTAACAGCGTTGTCTCTGTGGGAAAAAAATTGTCATATCTAGTTATACATGTTACATGTTGCTGTTGGTATGACTCTCTTTCGGATCGGAAGGTCTTTTGCTCTAGCCTCGCTCGCCCCGTAGTTGAGTCCTTGGAAAAGGCTCTTTATTCACATTCTCTCACCTTACTCAGGTGTAAAATGAGCACCCGGCCGTTAACAGCGTTGGGAAAAAAAGTTGTCATATCTAGTTATACATGTTACATGTTGCTGTTGGTATGACTCTCTTTCGGATCGGAAGGTCTTTTGCTCTAGCCTCGCTCGCCCCGTAGTTGAGTCCTTGGAAAAGGCTCTTTATTCACATTCTCTCACCTTACTCAGGTGTAAAATGAGCACCCGGCCGTTAACAGCGTTGGGAAAAAAAGTTGTCATATCTAGTTATACATGTTACATGTTGCTGTTGGTCAGGAGCATTTGTAAAGTGTTTTGAGAAGGTTTAGTGGATATTGCGCTATATAAAAGCTCTAGTTAAAAAAAAAAGCCCTGTGTCTCTCAAAAACAATAAATGTAAAATCGCCTAACAGGTGTCATGTCTCGTCCCACATGATGTGTTGCCGTTGACTTGGGACCCCTTGTCAAGTACTTTGAGCACATTTAGTGGATATCGCGTTATTTAAAAACCCAGGTTAGATAAAACAAACTTAGATCGTAAATCGAGAATTCAAAGAAGAAGTGACGAAACAATTAGATCGTGAGTCAAAAGAATCCAAAGAGGAGGTAATGAAACCAAAAAAAAAAAAATATATATCATAAGAATGCTTTTGACTTCATTATATATATTTATATCGACATGTGCAGGTAGCCACTAAAGTGTGCAACCCTCAAAATCAGAATAACCATAAATCTATTAAATGTAAAATCAACAATTATAGAATAAATGAACATTTATCCGCATTGTTTATGGTAAATTTTCATCAAAACATACTAGTTACTTATGGAGAAAGTATTGCATTTGTTTCACTCCAATTTGATAAATACAATTTTTCATGTGTTGAACAAAATATCTGAATACAACTTGACAATGTTAGGTTTCCCTCGAGTTTTGAATACTTTCGAATTTTATACCTCACATATAATATTTTAAGAATAAACGATTATTAAAAAAACAAGCCCCCGAAAAATTAACTAATAGTGCTCAACTTACATGTAGATGGAAAGAAATTGACGTCACTCAGCTATTTATTGTTTTAGCCAGCCATTTTAATGATTAGTTTATCACTAAATTATATTAATCAGAGTATAAACGTTTAAGGTTACACATAGTTTTGTGTATTGTTACGTTATATCCGGTTGGCGAATATTGTGAACATTTTACATAAACGTGCAGCATCAATACAAGAAGCTGTAAATAATACGGGGTAATTAATATCGTCAACTGAAGTACTGTCTTATGCAACCTCGGTCTTCTGATAACATGAACCAGTACTTTAGAAGTTGGAGAAAAATATAGACTTCAATGTTTATAATAGATACATAAAGCCGATTCATCCACAGGGTATTAGGCTTCACTAAACCAAATGTGAAAGTGAGGATTGAATGAGTATGAGATACAAAATTCTATTTTTACTCAAATTGATAAAACAGTTCAATAAAAGTGCCTCTATAATATTGATATTTATATATGGATACTAAGATACATACAGTGCTTAAACAGATGTGTCAAGTAAAAAGACAAAAAACAAAACAACTAAATCCCTGTAAATACACTGTTCTAAAAGAAAAGTACTAAAAGGCGATTTGAAAACAAACCAAAACCCAACCCCCCCAACCCCACCCCCCCCAAAAAAAAAAACACCAAAAAACAAACAAACAAAAAACAACAAAAAAAAAAACCAAAAAAAAAAAACCCAACAAACCCCCCCCCCAAAAAAAAAACAAAAAAAAACAAAAAAAAACAAAACAAAACAAAACAAAAAACAAAACAAACATACAAAAATCAAAACAAAAACGCAGGAACAAAATAAAACAATGATGATAATAATAATAATTAATAATAATAATAATAATAATAATAATAATAATAATAATAATAATAATAATAATAATAATAATAATAATACAAAACAACAACAACCACAATTGCTTGTCAAATCTAACGGATTATCGGGAAGTTCGAAGGATTACGTTTACACTGAGAGGTCACTTGAAGAAAAATATGTGGCAGAGCTGAGAAGATTTTGTACCTACACGCGGTTTAAAAAAAAAAAAAAGAATAATCTTGAGTTTGGAAAGACGACTTCGCAAAATTATTCGTCAAACTAAATGTGCACCGATTACTTCAGACAGTCTTACAGGCTGGGTAAATAAATCACACATTCTTGACTTAACTTTTGTCTTCAATGACATTCCTATTTTCCAAGTTGTTTTTCAAAATGTATTTTGATTGATTTAAGTAGTCTTCTTTACTTGACTTTGACTAAACTTTGACAGAACTATCTAAAAAATATTCGTGCTCATAGCAATCAAGTGTCGGTGAATAGCTTTGGCCATATGCGTTATATACCTTGCACTGCATTGGAGTTTTGAACAGTAAAACAAACAAAACATTTTGTAACTGTACTGTATGGTGGAGATGAAGTGATCTGATTGAGATTCACCTCCTCACAAAATATGACCTGCCGCTTCAGTATGGTAAAATGTCAAGGTGAACCAAGCGCGGAAACGGAGTCAAAAAAAGTCAAAACTATCAAACTGATTAAATCTGGGTTCTTTTCCCAGTTAAAAACACTATTCGCTCTCGACCATAAAAGTATTCTAAAATAACTCAGATTTTATGATTCAAACTTTGAAAATCAATTTTTAGTATGACTTTTCTTGAAATTGTACCAGATGGAAGAAATGGGTCACAAATAACAATGGTGCTCACCAGTTATCATATTCATGAAAACAACAGAAATCCGAAGCTTTTTGCAGCCTTTCAACTTGGATAGAAGCACAGTCAGTGTATTCATCACTAGGGAGATCCCCGAAAGAACGAGGCCAGCAATCGCCAGACCTGCAGAAATCTTTTGCCAATCTTTTGCTGAAAAATACAATAGCAAAACAATACATTAAAAAGCGATGTGATGAAGCAACACCCCTACTCTTCAACGTTCACTGGTTACCAGTGCGTGAGCACATCGACCACAAGGCAGCCACTTGCGTTTACAAATGCCTCAACAATCATACCCCGAATTACCTCCAGGAACTGTGCACAGTTTATAAACCACCTCGGACACTGCGGTCGGCATCAAACGACCTGCTTGAAATACCCAGGACCAAATTAAAGGCTGGAGAAAGATCTTTCTCCCACTTTGCCCCTCTTACTTGGAATGAACTCCCTGCTCCGTTAAGAAAATCCCCATCTCTGAACATTTTAAAAAAATCGGTTAAAAACATATACTACTTTCAAAAAGCCTATGGTTTGTGATCAGCTGTAAATGCTACTTGCGTACCTGTCATGAATGTGTTGTGTTGCAAGTTGAAAACAATTCTCAACAATTATTTTTCTAGCGCTGTCAGAAACGAAATAAAAAACAAAGAACAAAACCAAACCAAAAAGAGACCCCCCCCCAAATAAATAGAATAAACTAGCTACCTTAAATATTAACAACATACACACACTAATACTATATTATACAGTGTAAATACACGCATCCAAACACACAAGTCGTGTTTAACAAAAAAAAAAAAAAAAACAACAAAAAAACAACAAAACAAAAAAAAACAAACAAACAAACAAAACAAAAACAACAACAACACACAAACAAACAAACAAAACTCCAACAAAAACAATATCTAATCAAAATGGCAAAAGGAAAAAAACAACAACTGGGATTCATGGTACGGCTGGCGGCTGACCAAATCTTGTATTCTAAATATTTTTTTTCACCATATCTTTCTTTTGATTTCATCTTTAGTTTTCTGTGCTGCCACACATTTCTTTCCATTATCATTTGTATGCGCTTTTTTCAGTTTTCTATTGCACACAATTTTTATTATCACCAAAACTATTATCCTACAATATTATAGCACCAGAAAGAGTAATTGATTTTCGCGTGGTATTAAAGTGAATGCCAGACGACGTAACTTCATTCTTACCTCCATCTGAACCACAATCGGTCTCCGACTTTGTATTTCCAGGAATCAAGGGTGTCTTCTTTTCACACGACTTTAGAAGTCCCATGTTAGATTCTACACTGAGGTCAAAAACCATTGTGTTATTCTGAATTGTAACTGGAAATACTTGTTTTAAAACAAAGTCTTGCTTCAACCAATTAGGACAGGCAAATCCAATGGCGTAGAGAACAAAAGCAATTATAGAAAATACGAGAATGATCTGGCTGAGGAGTGTTGCCGACATGGTTAAATTTGTTTTGATTTTAATGTAACGATAATAACTATTACACTGTTGTTTTAAATCCTGTTACGAAATATGCTGCTCAGTTTATCCTTTCAACACCTTGAAGAAAACTTGTTGAATTTTTCTTAAGTAATTGCAGCTACATAGTTCGAATCTATGCATAATATACAACTATACCGCTCTAGAGAGTTAATCCTCTGTTTTACGTCACTCCAAGAATTCTAACCTATGAGAGCATTATTTATAAGCTTCAACTGTATCTTCTTATAATCTGAAATAGATATAAAAAAATAAAGACTTAAATCATGGTACAGAAATCGATATTGTGATTTCTTTCACATTGAATTCCATATGGAATCCTACCTAAATGTACTTATTTACAAATTGGACAACCCAAATTGTTATGGTTTCATTGGAAGTACACTCTCAAACAACCGTAAAATAGTGTCCAATACAAATTGTATGATAACAAGCCTATAATTCCGTTCGGTAATCAGACATGTAAATAAATATATTCTTTGACTTCTTCCAGTTGCAATCTGGGTTAGTTCAGCTTTTAACTTTTATATCACGAATCATCATTATTTTTACGCTGACTGGATACATACTTTGTATAATTGATCTTCTGGTTTCAGAGTGATGGCATCTTATTTTCTAGTCTCTGGTCGTCAATAATAAAGGCCATCCATCCTCGCGCTTTTACGTCCCGCAATCCTTAGAACCCACCTATACATCCTGCTAATAAAATTGTTACTCCACCTTATGATTCAATATGTAACCTATTCATTTTTAGTCCTCCGAATGACTGATTACATACACACTTCCAAGGATTTTGGAACCCGAATAGTAGAGGGTGTGACGTCACGTCTCTGCTTTATTCTTATTTTTAAAAATCATGTTGTGTCGGAGTGTCTATATTCACTTATTTATTTAAAATTGTTATGTTTACAGTTTTAAAATTAAAATGTATTCTTTAAAATCAAGACAAATTTTTGTCATTTATACGAATAACAATTAAATAAGCTCAATATTCCATACTGTAATCAGACACGTAATAAAGACATGGCTATGTAAATCATATCATATGAAGATATAAGTTCTCGTTTTTAGTTGCGGTAATTGTTAATGCCAGAATTGAATTTACCATTAATGTTACAAGCAAACCATAATAATAATAGTTTCAAAAATGTAACAAAACTGATTATGAAATATTGTTCATGATAATAATAATATTAATAATAATAATAATAATAATAATAATAATAATAATAATAATAATAATAATAATAATAATAATAATAATAATAATAATAATATTATTAATATTAATAATAATAATAATAATAATAATAATAATAATGATAATAATAATAATAATAATATTAATAATGATAATAATAATAATAATAATAATAATAATAATAATAATAATAATAATAATAATTAATAAATAAATATAATAATAATAATAATAATAATAATAATAATAATAATAATAATGATAATAATAATAATAATAACAACAATAATAACACTATTTATTATTGTTATTATCCAATCATCACCATCATCATTACTGTTAGTTTTACCATGTCGATATAATAATTAAAGACTTTAACAAAACACAAAAACCAACCTACTAACTCGATAAACTAAACTTCCACGTGGTCCGGAATGCTCGAGTTGATTTCAAGATATCAATGACCATTATGAAACTAGATACCAACCATTTATATATATATATATATATATATATATATATATATATATATATATATATATATATATATATATATATATATATATATATATATATATATATATATATACTACTAGTCCTAAATTATAACAGGGGCACTGAGTTATCACAAATTTATAGCGTTCTCTGTCAAAACACATTGTATCATTTTGACCATAAAACTTTGACTTCAAATATCAAAGAGCTCTTAATTTGTCAAGTGTGAGACTTCCGTGAATACTTTATGTTTCGACTTATTGAAATATTGAGGGTTGTTTTAATCTATCGATTTGAATTAAACGTTTTCGAGCTAAAATTATATTTAAAAACATGTTTTGTCAGAGAACTGCACTGCTGTAAAAGCACTCGGTGTCTTTATCTTTCATTTACTGTCCGATTCGCAGTCTCTTACTACAACTATATTATTATTATTATTATTATTATTATTATTATTATTATTATTATGGCCATCCCATCAAAATAATACGATGATTGTGATTGCCAGTATGATTTGACTAGCTGGCATTTTGGGTTGTTCATAGATAAAGGTTAAATTCACAGACTCTTGGATTGTACATATTATGTTCACATTGCCACACATTACCCAACAAAGAGAAAGAGAGAGAGAGAGAGAGAGAGAGAGAGAGAGAGAGAGAGAGAGAGAGAGAGAGAGAGAGAGATTGCCTTTTTTACTTTTATTCATTTATCATTTTAATAAAATACACGGATGTTTTCTTATGAGACATGGCATGGTAATGTTTCCACTAGAAAAGAGTTTGCCCGAACGGTTTCGTGCAATGAAAATTGACAATTTTATTGCAGGTATAATAAATTCACTTGTACTTGTAGCGACCATAAAACTATCAACCTTTATTGGGGTGGATATAATAGAAACCTTGACTTATTTTCTTGTCGAAAAGAAAACGACGAATGATGATAATGATGATGATGTGATAATCACGACGACGACGACGACGATGATGATAATGATGATGATGATGATGATGATGATGATGATGATGATGATGATGATGATTACGATTATTATGATGGTGATGAAGTTGACAAGTTTACTTAAGCATAAGGTCAATACTAAAATGAAAAATGAAAAAGAACCACTCTAATGTTCCCAGTTAAACAATAACTTAAAAATTTTGAAATAATGAAAATGATGAAGATGTCGACGACAGTGCTGTCGTCAGTGTATTAGAAAAAGAGGAGCGAAATAAAGAAATTGAAAAAACGTGCCTTTCCTTAATCAAAGCACTATAATATGTCATCACCACAATTATTACCAGTCTTTTAACGTATTATATATTTAGCGTCATAATCTAGCGGTAAAAACTAATGAGAAAAATTGAGTCAATAGTCTGATGTCACGTCCGCCCAGCAACGAGCAGATTGGCTCTAAACAAAGAAAATCGATTCTTTTTATTCTTCATGCTGGCTAGAATTTTTTCACATGTCATGTGATCAGAATGTATAATAATCAAAACATGATCAGATTTATAATGTTTTCTTCTCTGGATACACTTTAAATGCTCGTCGGAGAAGTATTTCATAAGGGCGTCTGCCATTGTTCCGATAGTTTAGAACCAGTTACTAAGTTACTATGAGCCATTACGAGGGAAGTGACGTCACGACTGTTGAAGCCTATTGGGAACAACAGTGTGATTGCAATGTATTGCTTCCAAGTGTGAAAACATTTCTCCGGAAGACTGAATACATACCTTGTACAACTGATCTTCTGGTTTTATATAGCAATAGCAACTTGTTTCTAATGTTGGTTATCAACAAAGATCATCTATCCGTGCTCTTTTTCCGCCGAGTAACCATAAGAATCTAAGTATACATCTTGCTAATAACATATTTATGTAACCTTATGATTCAATATGTAACCTATTCCTACTGGCTACAAACTTCCAAGGAGTTTTGAACCGGAATAGAGGAAGGAGTGTCGTAGCTTTCGTCAAAAGAAAGTGAGAAATGAGTTGTCGTTAGTTACAATTGGCTTCATTGATGGTACTTTTGAATACAACTTGTTCCTTTTTTTTTTTTTTTTTTTTGGTGGGGTGAGTGTTTTGTGAAATAGGTTTGGGGCAATGTAAGGCTATGGATTTAGGAAGACTAGGCTCTGACGTTGGAATTGTTTTGGTATTATTGTTGTAGTGGGAAATTTCTCAAAGTTCAAATACTCCATAATTCATTGTTCTATTTTACTAACGGCTTTGCACCATCATTCAATTCCTTAAAAATCAAATTCTCAAAACGATACTTCTTCTCACACTTGCGAAATTTGACCAATAAATGCGCATGCGCCTATTAGGTATTATCTCAAGATAAACCACATGAAACGAATGGAGTCCTTTGAAATTAAAAAAAAACAAAAAAATTTTTAAAAAAAACAAAACAAACCAAACAACAAAAAACAAAAACAAAAACAACCTTCATTCTATCTAATGGAAATAATATGGAATTTTATTTGAAAAATCATAATTGAGTTTTAAATCCACTTTTACGGTCAGGGTCACCCCGGCATAATATCGGATTGTGATGGTAGGTCACGAGTTGTAATTCTTATCAGTTGACTCTGGTGAAATAATCTTGAAATTTGCCGCCTTTTTGTTGTCCCCTTTGGTGTTTCCGTCTCAGGCTTCCATACCTTATCTTTACTTCTATTAGACATTTAGGTCATTTTTGAATGCTGTTGATTGTGGCCGTTATAATATGTCGTGTTAAGTAATAAGCACGAGGGTTACTCCAATGTGTATCAAAAATTGCAAGACTGGGAATTTTGATAATGTGGCCTTATCTAGAATAACGAAAATTGGTCAGATGTTGCATCATTTGATTGTCCACGTGGTCTTGGAATGAGGGTATATTTTATTTCTTTCTATAAACCAAATGAGATGCTTATTCTAATCCTTACATACAACAGTTAATGTATTGTTTTCCTGAGTAACTAATTGGATTGTGATGGAATCATCACCTCTGACCGGTAATCAGGAGGTCTAAAGTTCGATCCTCAGTGTATATGAAGATTGGGACACGCAATTGTTCCTCATAAATTGACTAGTCTGAATTTAAACAAGTGGGTGCTTGAATTTCTTACGGAGAGAGCACTGTATGTTCAATTAGGACAAAACGTGTTTTCCTGTATAACTACAAATATTGGTGCTCCTCAAGGTTATGTATTGTCCCCTGTATTATTCACGATAGTCTCTGGTTCAGTCCACAATGGTGCCCTCTCCCAAAGTGCTGGGTTAACTCCTTACTTGTGCCCACCTCCTATAGTCTCTGGTTCATCCCCCACTGGTGCCAACCTCACATTTTTCTGGGTCCACTCCCCATTGATTCCCATCTCCCATAGTCCCTGGCTCAAAACCTATTGTTGCCCGCCTCCCATAGTGTCTGGTTCACTCCCCTCTAGTACCCACCTCCCATGATCTCCAATCAAATCCCCACTGGTGCCATGTTCGCATAGTCTCCGGTTCACTCCCCACTGGTGTCCACCTCACACAGTTCTGGATTGAATCCCCACTGTTGCCCAATTCCCATATTATCTGGTTCTGTCCTCACTGGTGCCCATCTTACACAGTTCTGGGTGCACCCCTTACTGGTACCAACTCCCTTAGCCTCTTGTTCACACCTCAGTGGTGCCCACCTCCCATACTCTCTGGTTTACTCTCCACTGATGCCCACATCCCAGTCTCCGGTTCACTCCCCCACTGTTGCCCAGCTCACAAAGTTCTGGGTTAACTCCCTACTGGTGCCCACTCCCATAGTCTCTGGTTCACTCCCCACTGGTGCCCACCTCACATATTTCTGGGTTTACTCCACATCGCTGTACATCTCCCATAGTCTCTGTTTCCGATGTCTCCTTTGTAGAACCTGCATGGATGGTGGGAAGATTTCTTTCAATTGTATTTAACCTTTGTTTAAAATTAGTCATATGCAACTTACATTTTGCTAAGATAGTAAGATATATTCAGATCCAAGTTATGGGCAATAATTACACTGTTACACTATTATAGCATCTAAGGAGGGATAGGATGGTTCATCGTCTCTGTGGAATGGTGTGGCATTGTGCGGCTATGTGGTCTAGTGGTATGACACTCGCTTTCGGATCGGAAGGTCTATGCTCGGCGCATTGTTTAGTCATTGGAAAAGGCTCTTTACTCACATTATCTCACCTTACTCAGGTGTAAAATGAGTACCTGGCGTTGTCTCTGTCTTCAACAATTGTAATATCGCCTAACAGGCGTCATGTCTCGTCCTACATGTTCAGCGTTGCTGTTGGCTAAGGATCCCCTGTAAAGCGCTTTGAGCACGTTTAGTGGATGATGCGTTATATAAATGCTCTAAATAAACTTGACCGTGACACAGCTTTGTTGTGAGTCAATTATTACGTCATGACTATATTCTTTTGTCGTGCAATGCGCGATACTTGTCACTGGCATGAGAATAAAGTAAACAAACATCATTTTACTTTTGTAATAAATTACGTAGGTATGAATTATGTATGTAGGTATGTATGTGTGTATGTAGGTAGGTATGTAGGTAGGTAGCTAGGCAGGCAGGCAGGTAGGTAGGTGGTAGATAGGCAGGTAGGTAGGTATGTAGGTAGGTAGGCAGGCAGGTAGATAGGTAGGTAGATCTGTAGGTAGGCAGGTAGGTAGGTAGATAGGTAGGTAGATAGGTAGGTAGGCAGGTAGGTAGGCAGGTAGGTAGGTAGGCAGGTAGGTAGGTTTGTAGGTAGGCAGGTAGGTAGGTAGGTAGGCAGGTAGGTATGTTGGTATGTTGGTATGTTGGTATGTTGGTATGTTTGTATGTATGTTGGTATGTTTGTATGTATGTATGTATGTTGGTATGTTGGTATGTATGTATGTTGGTATGTTGATATGTATGTATGTGTGTTGGTATGTGTATTTTTATTGACATGTTTGAGAGAGAGAGAGAGAGAGAGAGAGAGAGAGAGAGAGAGAGAGAGAGAGAGAGAGAGAGAGAGAGAGAGACTAATTTGCGTAGTCATCTTTTAAAATTTTGAAGATCCTTCGATCAATTATAAATCGAAAGGGTTTTGTATAATGTCGTTATCGTTAATATATCTAGATTCACTCAAGGTCACGATTAGTTGTTGACCTTCGGATTTACGTCAAGAGTTTTCTTCATGTGATGAAGGTCATCATAGCATATACTAATCATCTTCAGAATTTGATCTCAATTCGAATGTAATCCCAATACTATTATGTCTATAAATCAAATTGTAAGACACTCACACAATTGTTTCTTTTTGTCTGTTTAACCATCAACATTTTTTCTTGCGTTCTATAACGACACACTCGTTGGACAGGATGATAGTCTATGGAAAAGAACTTTTCGCCAGATCTAAGGGACACACCTATAAACCCACCACAAAGTGGATAAATGGGTAAAAATCTCAATGTATCGATAATTTGCATGTGAGTTGAGCGTTCTACTACATGAATAATCGAGACAGACCCGTAATATCTTATCATCATCATCATCATCATCATCATCATCATCATCATCATCATCATCATCATCATCATCATCATCATCATCCCCACTACCACCTCCACCACCACTACTACCACCACTCTAATTATCCTTATATACCTTACAACAGTTTGAGAGAAGCAAAACTATAATGAATGACTTAACGTCTTAATATCATTTGTCATTGTTTTACCAGCCAAAACTGATGACTGACCCTCATGTTAGCTATTAAAAAATTGGAACTGTCAATATACATTATCTTAGTTTTAATCGCAGTCATACAGTCCAACATCTACCCCCTCCCCTTGTCTATAAACACATCCACATGAGTGCACAAACATACAAGCATATAATATAAGTAATCGATTTTTCTGATATGCGTATTTGCATGCACACAAATATGGATTGGAAAGATTTGTTTCAAGGATTAAAATGAGTCAAGATACACACAAACATTCGATATCCAAACTAAGCACGTTAGACTAGACTTGCTACGATTACAATATATCTCATAATGACAACCTCAATGATCCTTCAAACCGACGATTAGTAAGTAGTCTTGGTATCCAAACCAATCCTTACCTACGTCGCCAGTATCCACTCCCTAACTGGTGATTTTATCAAACCGAAGTTATGTCCCTTGAACGGACAATCGGTGGTCAAGTGGTCAAGTAGACCACAGTAACCTCTCTCATCTCTGATAATGTTTATATCAAAATTGCATGCATGGGCATGGCGATTGATTTGATAGCATGGTGTCCAGGACAATACTCAACAATTATTATGACAAAATAGTAAAAAAAAATAGTGACCTTTTAGAAAGACCAATATTCATCATTGCATCAACTTAGTGCACTTATAGTTCTTTACAATGAGCAATCTGCCAATCTCAATGCTTAATGGCATACCTGCAGTACTCTAGAAAAACACGTATTGAAAAGTTTGGCCAGAAAACTTCAAATATCGATCGATTTAAATGACCCTCATCTTGATAAAAACTCTCAAACCTGGGACTTCACGAAGTATTTTAATTTGAATTGATCAATATCCGAAGGACGAGTTTTCAGGCCAAATTTTTAATTGACCATATTTTATTAAAATCTTTTCCACAGAGACAATAGTACTCCTTTCACACCTGGGTATGGTAAAAATGCGAGTACAAGGACTCGGATCTGAGACCTACAACTTACAAGTCGAGCATCGTATCACTAAAACAAAGTCGTGCAATCCTTTTTTGGCCACAAAACTTTATTTAAAGTCTCAGATCTAAGAGTCTTGTTCATCTTTCTCCTCCTTCCCTCCTCCTCCTCCTCCTCCTCCTCCTTCAACAACAACAACAACAACAACAGCAACAACAACAACAACTACTACTCTTTTTCTCTTTCTTATCCCCATACTCTTCCTTCTCCTCTTCTATCGCCTTCTCCTCCTCCTCCTCCTCCTCCTCCTCCTCCTCCTCCTCCTCCTCCTACTCAGTCTTCTTCTTCTTCTCCTCTTCCTCCTCCTTCATCTTCTACTCATTCTTCTTCTTTTTCTTCTTCTTCTTCCTAAGGAGATAATTCATCTAAATTTAATATGTGATATAACTGTATATATGCATATCAAAACCGGGGCTTTCCTGATATTGCAAGTCGGAGAATGTTCTCATACACACACGTAGGTTGTTCCACAAAAAAAACAAAACTGTTTGGAGTAGGGATGGTTGTCCAACTTGTACTTTTTTCGTTTTGAAAATGAATTTTTAACTTTCCATATTCGTTTTTTTGTTAAATCTTAGAGGCCTCGCGGTTTGAAAAACGACTATTAGGTATACATACCACACATCTTGAGTGCAGACAAAATGCTGCTCTCTATTGATATACCTACATGGTTTGTTAAGGCCTTTCCATGAATATTTGAAAATATTTGAAACTTTATTTTTAGCACACGTATTTTTCTTATTTTAGTTATGGTCCGCTGCATAATGAAAAGGTGCCAAGAACTGTTGATTGTATGTAAGACCGACGTGTACTCAATTACAGGTCTGATAACGGGCAGTGTGTCTCAGCGGTATGGGCTCTGTATCTTACGCGAATGATACCGAGATCGACTACCCACGCGCTGTGTGGCTTTGAGCAAGTCACCTCACCGTAGCTCACTTTGAGGCGTTGCACTGCGGTTGACGACTGGGTTATTCCAGTCTTCCCTTAAACTAGAGCCTAAAGACAAATTTCCCCTTGGAGATGAATAAAGGAAAGATTTTAAAAAAAGCCCAACTTGTTATTGTCTCACTGTTGCAACGAAATACTCTCAAAACAATACAGAATATTGTCCATTACAACATTGATAAATCAAGCTCAGAATTACGTTCGGTTATCAGACATGCTAAAATATATACACATCGGGTAAGGCTCGTAATAATATAGGTCGCCACTGAGAGGGACATAATTCTACGAAACACATTGATAGCAAATTATTTCCTAAATTATGTCCCTTAATTATACTCTTCTAGTTGGAAGTATGCAAAATTATATTTAAAATATTCATTTTCTGAATACAATTAAATAACAAAACCAACACCCCCTAATAAGAACAGCATCAACAAACAAATAAAAATAACAACAACAACGAAGGAAAATGAAGACAGTTAACTCACACCCCCCTCCCCTCTTCCCCGTCTCCCTCCTCTTTGCCTAATTCTTATCGACAGATTCATACACAGACATTGGTGGTTTGTACAAAATCGATCGCTATTTGCATCCATTCTGAACCGTCGCTGAATACAACCGCCTATGAATTACTTCATTTCTTCAGTTTAAGTATTCTTCTTCTTCTTCTTCTTCTTCTTCTTCTTCTTCTTCTTCTTCTTCTTCTTCTTCTTCTTCTTCTTCTTCTTCTTATTATTATTAGAGAACTCGCTTCACAAGCAAACGAACCGAGATCGATCCTGGGTGCAGTCGAGATTTTTTTCTGACCCCCCCCCCTCCCCTTGTCCACCCAGCAGTGTCTGTTAGATTTGGCAGCAGCCTCTTACGGTTTTCACATTACTATGTTATGACGATCGACCCAATGAGCAAAGTCTGGTCCGCATCCGTTCACCGTCGCAAACCCGCCGTGTAACATCATCACAACACACCGTTCGACTAGATGCTCTGCCGTCTCAGGTTCTTGCCCACAGCGGGTACATGTTGGACAGGTAGAAAGACCCCACCGATGAAGCGCACTGGTCGTGAGGCAGCTCCTCGACCGAAGCCGATTCGCAGTCACCCAGTGTCTCCTCTTACTGGTATCAAAGCCTGGCAACTTCTCACCAAGCTTAGAGGAGGTTACGTCCCCGCCGCCACGAGCGATTGAATTCGTCCAAACCGACTTCCATATGTGCAGCTCTAGACGTAGTCAGGGATTCTGCGTACAAGGGTTGCCGGGACTTATTTCGGCTCGAAACGGGGGCGCCGTCCATTATGCGCATCGGAGGGGTATCCCCATTCACTCTCTCTTTGATCTTACTCAGCCAGTTTCCCGTAATCGTCTCCCTCCGGACATCGGGGGGCTGGATCGCTGCCATTATCGGGCTCCATTCTCTAGGTGTTGTTGCTAGCGTTCCTGACACTATGTGCATCGACGTGCGAAGTTTTACATCCACCTTCTCAACGTTTCTGCTTCTACCCCACACTGGAGCGCAATACTCCGCGGTGGAATAGAATAGTGCCAAGGCGGACGTTCTCAGGAGCGCTTGGCTAGCGCCCCAAGTCGATCCCGCCAGCTTCCTCAGAAGACTGTTCCGCTTCTCTATCTTCCAGGCAACCCCTTCGAGATGCACCCGATAGGTAAGGCTGCGATCCAACGTCACCCCTAAATATTTTGGATGCGGCTCATATGGGAGTGGCTGGTCCCCGACAAGGACATTCAGTTTGCGGGTGTGCCAAGCACTGCATAGGTGAAATGCCGTGGCCACGGTTTTTGAAGTGTTCATCTTCATGTACCACTTGTCGAAGTAGGATTTGAGTCCTCGCTGAGTACGCTGTCGAGACTCTGAGTAACCAGTGCGGAAAGTACTTTGCGATAGACTAGTGTCCTATCCAAAGGATAGCAAGCTATTGACCATTTCACCCTATAGAAACCGTGATAAACTCCGACTCCATGTGCCGAATGGCTCTGAAGGACTGCTATATTGTTGTTGTTGTTGTTGTTGTTATTATTATTATTATTATTATTATTATTATTATTATTATTATTATTATTATTATTAATATTATTATTATTATTATTATTATTATTATTATTATTATTATTATTATTATTATTATTATTATTATTATTATTGTTATTATTATAATCATTGCTATTATTATTATTATTATTATTATTATTATTATTATTATTATTATTATTATTATTATTATTATTATTATTAGTATTATTATTCTTATTAAGAAGAAGAAGAAGAAGAAGAAGAAGAAGAAGAAGAAGAAGAAGAAGAAGAAGAAGAAGAAGAAGAAGAAGAAGAAGAAGAAGAAGAAGAAGAAGAAGAAGAATAGAAGAAGAAAGAAGAAGAAGAAGAAGAAGAAGAAGAAGAAGAAGAAGAAGAAGAAGAAGAAGAAGAAGAAGAAGAAGAAGAAGAAGAAGAAGAAGAAGAAGAAGAAGAAGAAGAAGAAGAAGAAGAAGAAGAAGAAGAAGAAGTAGAAGAAGAAGAAACCAAAATCCAACAACAACCAAAAAAAAAACAAACAAACAAAAAACAACAAAACCAACAAAAAACCACCCCCCCCCCCCCCCCCCCCCAATAAAAACAAAGAAAAAAAATAAATTAAAAACCCAACAAATCACGACCCAAAAAAGCTTTAAAACCAGAAATCAAAACAAAACAAAATCTAAAACAAAAAAGAATCAACAACAACAACAAAAATTACAAAACAAAATAAAACAAAAACCCCAACAAACTCTTTTAAGCTGGAAATAATGGAAGAAGAAAGTAATAAAAGGAAAAGATGGAACATAGTAGAAAAAGACATCTCTAGTAATTATCAAGGAATTGAGACAACTGTTTAGCGTGATGAATTGATTATCAAGTGAAAAAAAATAATAAAGTCCTATCGTCTCATTAAAAATCCAGACATATATAGATAGAAAATGCAAATTTTATTCGCGATAATTCTAGGATTCACAGTGTACTAATTTGTCTTATTCCGATTTAATAAGGGCTCAACTGTGTTTCTCTGGATAATGTTGTAGAGTTTACACTTTGGACCTTCATGAGTAAATGAATAAATAACCAACATATTAAAAATGTGTAACTTTTGACGGGAATTAATCTAGTGTTACCAACGTACACATATTTGCAGGTCCGACTTCCGAACCTAATTATGGACTTGATTTAACAATGGCTGTACTGGACAAGATTTAGCGTTTGTTTGAGGGTATTTCCATTGCAACAATGAGCCCATAACAATTTGTTTATCAGACCTGCACATGAGTATACGTCGGATGCAACATTTTGTGGCATCCATCAAAAACCTGAGGAGATAGTATTATAATTTATAAGCCTGTCTACTCCAATCTTTATTTTTATTTTCCTCATTGATCGATAATGTAAATATTGCTGCTCGAAGCTCGAAGAAATAAATAACAATGTAAAATTGAATGTAAGCTTCAATTTAATATAAGAAGAAAATAATAAATATAACAATAATAATAATAATAATAATAATAATAACAATAATAATTAATAATAATAATAATAATAATAATAATAATAATAATATAATAATAATATAATAATAATAATAATAATAATAATAAGAAGAAGAAGAAGAAAAGAAGAAGAAGAAGAAGAAGAAGAAGAAGAAAAGAAGAAGAAGAAGAAGAAGAAGAAGAAGAAGAAGAAGAAGAAGAAGAAGAAGAAGAAGAAGAAGAAGAAGAAGAAGAAGGAAGAAGAAGAAAGAGAAGAAGAAAGAAGAAGAAGAAGAAGAAGAAGAAGAAGAAGAAGAAGAAGAAGAAGAAGAAGAAGAAGAAGAAGAAGAAGAAAGAAGAAGAAGAAGAAGAAGAAGAAGAAAGAAGAAGAAGAAGAAGAAGAAGAAGAAGAAGAAGAAGAAGAAGAAGAAGAAGAAGAAGAAGAAGAAGAAGAAGAAGAAGAAGAAGAAGAAGAAGAAGAAGAAGAAGAAGAAGAAGAAGAAGAAGAAGAAGAAAGAAGAAGAAGAAGAAGAAGAAGAAGAAGAAGAAGAAGAAGAAGAAGAAGAAGAAGAAGAAGAAGAAGAAGAAGAAGAAAAGAAGAAGAAGAAGAAGAAGAAGAAGAAGAAGAAGAAGAAAGAAGAAGAAGAAGAAGAAGAAGAAGAAGAAGAAGAAGAAGAAGAAGAAGAAGAAGAAGAAGAAGAAGAAGAAGAAGAAGAAGAAGAAGAAAGAAGAAGAGAAGAAGAAGAAGAAGAAGAAGAAGAAGAAGAAGAAGAAGAAGAAGAAGAAGAAGAAGAAGAAGAAGAAAGAAGAAGAAGAAGAAGAAGAAGAAGAAGAAGAAGAAGAAGAAGAAGAAGAAGAAGAAGAAGAAGAAGAAGAAGAAGAAGAAGAAGAAGAAGAAGAAGAAGAAGAAATAAACAAACATAAAAAATCCAACATTTTACATTGTCATTCTTTGATCGATAGGGGTTTTTGGTAAATATTGCATTAAAACAACACCAGAGCTCATGAGAATATATCCTTATTCATTGTTACCGACATGTTCTTACCAATGGGGCTAATAACCCAAATTGTTAAGTACTCGTTGTTATTGTAATTGATATAAAGCAACACAAAATAGTCAGTGACGGCAATATTAATTCAAGCCCGTAATTGTGTGTGGGCGTCAGACTTGTAAATGTGTGCACTTTAATTGTTACCCATAAGCCCAAAGAGTTCTCACGTCATTTGTATTTTTCAGAATATGGAGCAAGTTTCATTATAAATTCTTTTAATAATATATTTCGATATTTTAGCGTATGTTACTAAAACAATCAGAGAACGCTAAAAAAAGGACATAAGGCGATTGTTTGATATAAGACTTCAATTTCTTTAGCTTATTTTCGTATTTTAACCAATAAACTGCAATAAAAGGAATTTGGTGTTTGCATTTTTACGATACGTAAACATCCTCAATTTACATTTTGCCCTGACCTCTAAAACCTAAATAAATAAAAATGCGCGATATTATAAATATTTGAATATACAACCTATTAAATTTTTGCTGATTACTTACAACTTGACGATAAACAACTTTTTTAAAATTTCATTTACCAAAGGATTTTATTTCAATTATTTCCACGCCAAATAAAGAACAGAACAGGGCCCTTTTAAAAGCTATTCTACATACAATACCATGATGAATATACAACACAGCGATACGTTTTCCAAATGGATAACCATATTTAGTGGGATGGTTGCCTTTAGTACTACAGGGTTTGCATCATATTGGGGCAACCTCTTCATCTACTTCGAGTCCTACAACCAAAAATATTTTCAAACCGAGTCGGAACATACAACTTCTTGGATTTTGCCAATGTGTCTGGCAGGACGCGCGATTGCACCTTTCCTTGCGGGGCAAATTGTAAGAATAATTGGAAAACGAGCCACGCTTTTCTGCGGGGTTGTTCTGAATAACCTTGGAATAATTATGGTGTATTTTGTCAGTGGAAATTCTACCATTCTTATCATACTTTTTCTTGGGCTTCTACAAGGGATTGGATCTGGATTTTTACAAACCATTTACTCGCAAATTGCTGTTGAATGGGGGAAAAGTAGACCAGGATTTTACATCAGCCTGATCACATCCTCTCAGGTGCTAGGAGCTATTGTAATCAACCATTTCGTGACTTTATACATTAACCCAAACAACCTAACTCCGGATTTGGAAATCGGGTCCCAGGTAGTGTTTTCACAAGCTAGTGTTTTAGAAAATGTTCCCAGTATTTTCTTACTACTTGGAGTGGTTTTCTTTTTTGTTCAGTCACTTTGTCTTTTGTTGACCAAGGAAAAGTCACCAAAAATGTTCACAATCATTGCCAAATTAAATCAACGATCGTATCATTCTATAGAATCCGAACAGACACAGTTGATGGAAGATCAAAATGAAAACAATTTGAAGGATTCGAATTCTTCATGTCACAACATTGACGTTTCTCACGAAGACCCTGGCTTAACACCGAGACAACTTATACGTCGTAGAGAGTTTTATGTCCTATCATTGACATTGGCATTTGCTTGTGTGTCAAGCTTGATCATCAGCAATTACTACAAAGCATACGGGCAAACAGTAATTCACGACGATTATTTCCTGACTATGGTAGGGGATGTTCTTTTGGGAGTGAAGTATATTATAATGTTGATCTGGGGCCTGATGATCGACAAAATTGGAACAAAACTCTCTTTAGTAGCCTACCAAGCTTCCATATCATTATTTAATATATTCTTTTTTTTCTCGCCACTGATCAACAAATGGGTGTACAGCGTTGCAGCAATTTCATTGGGGGCTGTTTGCACCCCTGCAACTTCGATTTATTCATGTTGCACTGCTAAAGCCTTTGGGAAATCGAACTTTATCACAAATTTTGGCTTAATAACAATGCCCTCTGTCGTTATATATCTAGTAATTCCTCTGATACTAAATTCTCTCCTACAACAAATAGGCTGGTTTTCTATATTCTGTCTTGCATCGTCAGTCGGTGCAGCTAGTATGATAGTAATTATTATTGTATATGATGAATAGTTTCAAAATTTATCTTTCATCGCTCTCTCTGCTGTCACCTTCTTGTGGCTCAATCCCCTTATCAAGGAATAGCACTATTTCATGTTGTCTCGAGCCAGTCTTTTATTCTCCGTCAGAAGAAAAGCAGCTAGATGTAAACGCATGCCTCTCTGTAAGAAATTATTTTTTTCTCTCGGACAGTTGTGTTGTTCTTCAATTTTAATCAGTCTTTGATACCGACAGAATACATCACTGTCGGCTAATCAGTTTTGTGTAAGAAAGGGAAGAGTTATGGTTATAAAAGGCCTTGGATTTTTATTTGTCTGTGGTTAATCAATTATAACAAGTCAAGATAATATGAATTCTATGGTATTGCAGTCATTTCTTTATATATTAAGATGTATTATACGTGGACAAAGCGCATTGACATATTCACCACTGGCTGGTGTTATTTAATTCTGGAGTTTTTATCCTAAATTCTGTTTCATGAGCTAAAGATATGTGAAAACTGTATTGCGGTTGGTTAAGACAAGAGAGTTTGATTATTGTGATAACGATAACGTAATCTAAAATGATAAATATTTACTGTTTAATTTACTTTAATTAAGTCTCTTTACGGATAAATGTTAGAAAATATCCTGTTTCAGTCGTTGGATTTGAACGTGTCAACACCGAGAATACATATTGCAATGTCAAGACGTGTATTTATTTGCAGGTCTGATAACCCAAATTGTTTTGGGCTCATTGTTGTAATATACATACTCTCAAACCAACGCAAAATGTTGTCTATTACAACAATGTTAAAACAAGCCCATAATTCCGTTTGGTTATCATACCTGAAAATATGTACACGTCACTATGTTAATAAAAAAAGATCTGAACAATTTGATTCTCAATTTGACATTTTTCAATTAAGAAAAAGAAAAAAAATAAGCAGAACGTAGATGTCGAGCTATCACTTTAAGTTGTTTTTTTTTTTTAAAAAGATTCTCTACCGCTGGTAAGATGATATTAAGTTTATTTGGTAGGTTCGATTTTAATCTAACCTGTCATCATAATTTTACTTTCAATTCCATGCTATCATAACTGAGCGGCGATGTGACTCCTGTACCATTGAAGCGTTATACGCGTCGCTTTCATTGCTCACCTGGTAGAACGGCTTGGTCTGTAGGTATACTTAGATAAGATTGGAGGAGTCTCTGAATTTAGGAATTATTTTCCCCACTGAAGGATTTAAGTGATGAGTTGTTCCGTCATATCGGTCATGCAATTGTTGTCATTCCGTTTGGGCACGTTCGCATCCTATTAACTGCAATTGTCTCAGTTATTTTTTTCTAATTTGCCAATCCCATTATTGTTGACGATCAATTAAGGTCCTCTTCTCATAGCTCAATATCAAAAGGTTGTTTAGAGCAGTAGTATATTCAAACCGACATGTGCATATGTGCAGGTCTGACATCCGAACGCAATTATGGGCCTAGTTTAACATTGTTGTTATGGAGGATTTTCTGCGTCATTTTTTGAGATTTCCATTACAGCAGAGCCGGTAATGAATCGGGTTATGAGACCTGCAAATAAGTGTGCGTCGATTCAAAGCTAAATAAATATATTTTACAATTTAAATTGTTTAATAATATCTTTAACTATAGTTATTCATACAAAAATAAGCCCTTTTGTTTGCTTACTCATCCTTTAGTTAAAACAATCAACCAAAGAACCATTTAGTTTGAAAGATAAGACAGGCAGACGAGACAAATAGATAAACTTTCAATAATAGGTTATCTGTCCAATACTATGTGTAAATTACACATTGGTGAAACAACATCCAAATGGCTCACCATAGTCAGTGGAATGGTAGCCATTTCTACAACCGGGCTTGGATCTTACTGGGGAAATCTTTTCATCTACTTTGACTCCTATATCAAAAAGCATTTTCCAGTCCAATCAGAACTTACGTCTCCTTGGATTTTACCACTATGGCTATCAGGACTCGCAGTTGTGCCTTTCGGTGCTGGGCAGTTAGCAAAAGTTATTGGTAAACGAGCAACGCTTTTCTGCGGGATTGTTCTCCAGAATTTTGGAATCATTATGGTGTATTTTGTAATCGGATATTCTCTGGTCCTTGTCGTCATTTGTCTCGGACTCCTAAACGGTATTGGGGTTGGTTGTGAACAGATCATCTTGTCACAAATTGCAATTGAATGGGCAGGAAATAAATCCGGATTTTACATAGGCCTTACCAAGGCATCAGTTGTTATGGGAGCTGCTGTGATTAACCAATTCGTGACATTATACATTAACCCTGACAACCAAACTCCCGATTTGGAAATCGGATCTCAGATAGTGTTTTCACAAAATAGTGTCGTGGAAAATGTGCCCAGTACGTTCTTACTATTAGGGGGAGTTTTCTTATGCATTCAGTTAATTTGTCTTCTGATGATAAAGGAAAAACCATCAAAAACGGTATCAATCCCAGGCAGTTCAAACAGACAGTTTTATCACTCTGTGGCATCAGATCGGACAATATTGATAGAAGACCAAATTGAAGACAATGCGAAAGATTCAAAACCGTATCGTCACAACATTGACATATCTCGAGAAGACTGTGACATAACCCCGAGACAAATTATTCGTCGCAAGGAGTTTTATGCTCTCTCATTCACAATGGCATGTGCATGCGTGAATTACTTAACAACCAACAACTATTACAAAGCATATGGGCAAACAGTGATTCATGATGACTTTTTTCTGACAACTGTAGGTGATGTTATGCTGGTTATGAAGATTGTGCTAGTATTGGGTTGGGGAATTGTCATCGACAAGTTTGGTGTGAAGCATTCATTAATAGCATACTTAACTTGTGTGTCATTATTCAATTTACTATACTACTTCTCACCACTTATTAACAGGTGGGTATATAGCATTGCGACGATTTTTTTGGTTGGTGGGTGCACTCCTCTCAATATGATATATTCAACTTGTTGTGCCAAAACGTTTGGAAAACAGAATTTCTCCAGTAATTTTGGTTTGGTAACCTTGTTCTGTGTTGCCGTGTATTTGGTAATTCCTCTATTACTACAATACATACTGCAACAATTGGGTTGGTTTTATATATATTGCCTTGCAGCATCTGTTTGCACGATAGCTTTGGTTGTTATTATAATTGTACTTGATGAATAAAAGGCAAACAACAAGAAAAGAAAATAGAAGATTTCAAAGCATTAGCTCTAGCAGTAACAAAGGTAAAAGTGATAGATGTAATAGTCGTAGTAGTAGTAGTAGTAGTAGTAGTAGTAGTAGTAGTAGTAGTAGTAGTAGTAGTAGTAGTAGTGGTGGTGGTAGTAGCAGTAGTAGAGTAGTAGAAGTAGTAGCAGCAGTAGCAGTAGTAGTAGTAGTAGTAGTAGTAGTAGTAGTAGTAGTAGTAGTAGAAGTAGTAGTAGTAGTAGTAGAAGTAGTAGTAGTATTAGTAGTAGTAGTAGTAGTAGTAGTAGTAGTAGTAGTAGTTTTTATTATTATTATTATTATCATCATCATCATCATCATCATTATTATTACTACTACTACTATTACTTCTACTACTACTACTACTACTACTACTACTACTACTACTACTACTACTACTACTACTACTACTACTACTACTACTACTACTATCACTACTACTATTACTACTACTACTACTTCTACCATTACTACTACTACTACTACTACTACTACTACTACTACTACTACTACTACTACTACTACTACTACTACTACTACACTACTATAATAATAATAATAATAATAATAATAATAATAATAATAATAATAATATAATAATAATAATAATAATAATAATAATAATAATAATAATAATAATAATAATAATAATAATAATAATAATAATGATAAAAATAATAGTAATTGTAATACTGATAATAATAATAGTAAAATAATAATAATAATAATAATAATAATAATAATAATAATAATAATAATAATAATAATAATAATAATATAATAATAATAATAATAATAATGATAATAATAATAATAATATAATAATAATATAATAATAATAATAATAATAATAATAATAACAATAATGATAATATATTAATGATTACAATCATAATATAATAATAATAATAATAATAATAATAATAATAATAATAATAATAATAATAATAATAATAATAAAGATGATGGTGGTGATGATGATGATGACGACGACGACGGACGACGACGACGACGACGATGATGATGGTGATGATGATGATATATTTTTTTTGATGATATTATTGATAATTTGAATTTCCTCGAAGTCAGGACACCAAATGCCATCAAATTTTAGAGTATTCACTGAAAAAAATCACTTCTAATTTATTTTATTTTTTATTTGCTGTCCTTCGAAATAAATCTTTGAAATATTCAAATATCGAAACAATAGTTGATTTATAATCATTATAATTATTAATTAAAACTCTTTCTTGTACAAATCTTTGTCGATCAATCAGAACAATTGATGGTTCCTTCGTGGGCTCTCCTTACTATGCCTAGCAAACTATTAGCATGGATGCATTTTTTACTTTCATCTTATAGTTTGAGTCTTGGGTTATTTAATAAAAACACGGTGCCTACACTTTTGAAAATTTCGTCAGTTATGGTACGTTTTATAAAAACTAATTAAATGAGCAGTTCAATGGTTTTATTTTTACTCAAAAATTTGAACAACGTTTTTTTTGTGTGTGTTTTTTTCTTCTCTTGCCCCTGTCATCAACCAGGAACCACTAGAACTACTCTCTTGCCAACAGTAACGCTTAACATGACTTAACGTTAGGCGATACTACATAGAGACGACGCTGTTAACGGCCAGATACTCATTTTACACCCGAGTATGGTGAGATAATGTGAGTAAATAGCTTTTCCAATGACTCAATCATGCGCCGCTCAGAGCTGGACTCGAACCCAGGGCCTTCCAATCCGAAGGCGAGTGTCATTCCACAAGACCGCATAGCCACACTTGGGGAATATCTAGTGCATTATCCACTAAATGTGCTCAAATCGCTTTTCAATGGGTCTTAAACAACCACCAAAATTAACATGTAAGACGAGACATTATCAAAATCATGCGTCCAAAACAAATTGATATCAATTGACGCTTTTGTGTCATCGTTCTACCATTTAACACTTCAACGGCCGGGTCAACTGTCTTTCAAATTATTT
>NC_088360.1:123443046-123463046 GCF_034508935.2 Berghia stephanieae
TTTTAATGAGCTTCTACACTAGATTCTGCAAGCTTTTTGGTATGTAACCTACTTCTCCTGTTTGTTGATGGTGTGTGTTTGACCAAAAAGATCAATGTTGTAAACATGCCACCCGGATATAACGTATCAACACACAAAACTATGTGTAAACTTAACATTTATAGTCTGATTGATACAATGTAGTGAGAACTCCTCATAAAAATGGCAGGCTAAAAACAATATCAAAGACAGGAGTGACGTCAATTTCATTCCATCCATACTGGTTTTCTAGTCTATCCGTCACATGCCTGTAGTTTAAATACATATCTATCACTTATTTATATTCGATGTATTCCAGCTTAAAAAGTATTAGTATAAAATATTCATTTCTGCTGATCCAGTCACTGAGCATACTCAGAATCGCTTGACCTTCATAAACCTGGTGATTTTATAAGATTGTTTCAATATCATATCATGTATAAGGCATTGAAATATATCATTCTAATTAGACTTTTAGAATATAAGATAAGATACACTTTTTAAAATCCAAAATATTGTAGGCTACTTTTATGTATTATTTTGTGGTCAAGGCGTTGTGCAAAATTTGCCAATAGATAGTATGCTTGGCTTGGCTAAGAAGCTCACAACATTGCCATCCGGAAGTATAACGGACCAACACACACACAACTATGTGTAACCATTAACTTTTATAGTCTGGATAATACAGTTAAGTGAGGATTACTCATAAAGGTGGATGGCAAAAAGCAATAACAACGACCTGAGTGACGTCAACTTCGCTCTATCAATAATGTTATAAGTTAAAAATATGATTATTTATGTCTTTGTTCTGATCAGATAGATCATTCTAACCCTAAAAAAAAAAAAAAAAAAAAAAAATTGAAAATCGAGCTTTATATAAGGCAATATCCACTAAATGTGCTCAAAGCGCTTTACAAGGTGTCCCTGACCAACAGCAACATTTAACATGTAGGACGGGACATGACGGCTGTTGGCGTAAATACAATTTTTCGGACAAAGACAATGCTGTTAACGGCCAGGTACTCATTTTACACCTAAGCACGGTGAGAGAATGTGAGTAAAGAGCCTTTTCCTAGGACTCAACTATGCGCCGAGCGCGAGGCTCGAACACAGGACCTTCCGATCCAAAAGCGAGTGTCATACCAATAGACCACATAGCCTAAACTATCTGGGTGAGTGACGGCTAATCTTTACAATTTTGATCGACTTTATTCAATGTTGTAAATATTTTATTATTATCTTCATTTAAATATACAAGTTCCAGCATTTTATTCATTCAAGAATATGCTGAGCTATGGGGTATGGTAGTTTTAGAAACAACATGTAAGCATAGATATTAATAAAGAACGGCTCAGTCCCTACATTAAAAAAAATATACTTATAGAGCGCATTGAGCATAGTAAAATCTTGATAAACGCGCTTTATGAATATTAATATTATTATCATTATTTTTATTACCAGCATCATCATCATCATCATCATCATCATCATCATCATCATCATCATCATCATCATCATCATCATCATCATTAATCATTATTATTATTATTGTTACTATTATTATTATTATTATTATTATTATTATTATTATTATTATTATTATTATTATTATTATTATTAATATTATTATTATTATTATTATTATTATTATTATTATTATTATTATTATTATTATTATTATTATTATTATTATTATTATCATTCATCCGATACATTATGGTAGAACCAACTGCTGAAATATTGGGTTAGACTGAAAATAAATTGTAATGTAAATAATTCTAGACACACACTTGTTTGAGTTCGAGTAGGTTCGGTATTTTCCGATCACCATTATTCTGTATGTTCGAAGTAGCTACGAGCGTTATTTAATGTTTGTCAAGAGCTATAAATTCGGTCGGTGGAATGGGAGCCGGGGTGCACTTAACCTGTGTTGTGTGTGACACTTCGGTTGTTTTTGATCCCCTTTGTTTTGACACAGTAATAAAGGAGAAACACATCAATGTCATGCCCCGTCTCATTTCGATTATGGGTGGCATTAAAACCTTTACGGTTAAAAAGAACGGTGTTTGCAATTTTATTCGGGTTTATTATTTAGGCCTATTATGTTTTCTTATATGAAAGACACGAGAAAAGAGGAAAGAATGAGTCGAATAGGCTATGTAGTCTTGTGGTGTGATACTCACCTTCGGATCGGAAGGTCCTGGGTTCGAGTCCCGCTCTGAGCGGCGCACAGTTGAGTCCTTGGAAAAGGCTATTTACTCACATTCTCTCGCCGTATTCAGGTGTAGAATGATTACTTGGCCCTTAACAGCTTTGTCTGTGTCGAAAAAAAAAGTGTAATATCGCCTTAAAGTCGTCAAGTCAAGTCTCATCCTACATGTTAAATGTTGCTGTTGGCTAGGTGCCCTTGTAAAGTGCTTTGAGCGGGAGAAGGACATTACTTCCGAAAAATAATCTACCTGTACAGCAAGGTACACAGTGCAGTCAAATGGTCACTTGGAATGGAGGTGTGAACCAAAATACCTTTAAATCCGATGCGCGCATGTTTCGTTTCTGAAGGCAGACTTTATAACAAAGAAATGTCAAACAGAATATTCAATTATGCTTAAGTTGTTTGCTTTTTAGTTTGATTTAGAACATTCAAGCCAAAAATATTTTAAAATTCAAATATATAATTTATTTGCCAAATCAGTAGCCGTTTCTCCCCATAATTAAAAAAAAATAATTAAAAGTGCTAATTTAAGAATATAACATATTTCGTTACATACAAGAACATAAGATGTGATATTAGAGGCTAGGAATATTATTGCAGTTTATTTCATTAAAAGAAACATTAAGGCGTTGAATTTATTTTGTTCCCGCCCTAAAAATAAAATATCCCCACCTACTTATTATAGTTATTGAATCTTCTGTCACCAACTATAGGCATTTAAGGGGAGACCTATCCAGAAATATAAAATCATACACGATATTATCATAAGATATCGATATAATGACTTTCAGCGGATTGAAGCAATCTTTAAATGACATGTTGATATAACTTACTGTTCTGTAGTCAATCTCAAAAGTTATATGAATGCAAGTCAAAAGGTTTGTCATATATTGCTTTGTGCGACATGAGATACTATTTATGTCAATTTCTTCTTTTGCTTGTCATGATTATTAGAGAGATATTCCTTACAACCTCTGACAGATTAGACAAAATCAAAATTATCAAGAACTATGCTATATCATAGTCTAATTACTAATCTTGTTATCATTAGCGCAGCTAATTATTTGAAGCAAATTCATTATTGAATACAAAATTACTAATCAAGTAAATCAAACATTGTCGACAAAGAACTATAAAATACGAAAGATTTTTTGTCTTGTTTTGTTTGTTTATTTTGTTGGTTTTCTCAGAGTATATCTTTTTAAATTTTTATTTTCTTTCTTTAAAAAAAATCTTTTGTCCATGCTCATTTCAAATGGTGTTTTGAAAAAAAACATTCAAATTAGGCCACATTACCATCATCCACTGCTCACTTATAATCTCTATTGAAAAGTCTGGTTTGGTCTTTCACATGAGTACGTGGATAACTACTTCCACCCATCAATGTCAAATGGCCACAAGTTGCCGTGGTGGTTCCACTTTGACGTAATCATACGTCATAGCAAACAACGTATGCACCATACCTGTCTCTACGACCGTGAGCAATAAATATGCGCGTATGCGCGCTTCGAAAGTAATGGAGTTCATCGCTTTGAGCACGTTTAGTGGATATTATTGCGCAATGTAAAAAAAGCTCTAAAAGCCCAAAGCTCAAGAATAGGGCAGCGTATGTAAAGAGCTATACTAAAGGCTACTACTATGATGGGACCACGGTTTTGCGAGAATTGATACCAATCCAGTAGGTAACAACACCCAACTTCGCTTGACTCGTAACAAGATAATGTTATGGCATCTCAAGCCACTATGAAATATTGGTTAACTGTAATCCTGGAATCTTGTAATCTTGATATTTATCGGAACTTGACATGTTTTTTCCCAGGATTGGAACGAAGAAGTAATTATCATTCAGACAGTAATAAGACAGCCGGGCTTTATGGCCTCACACAAATTTATCGCCGTTAATCAAGTTCGATCCGTGTAGTAACTGGGTCGAGTTTGCCTCAACTCATGCAGTAAATAAATGGTTGAAGTTTCACTCGTCGCCCACTCACGAACCGAATATTGCACATAGGTACTTAAAATCGATATCGTCTCAGGTTTATAGGTGAAATATTACCGTAGTTGTCGTATCCTATTTTCGGTGATGGAGTGAAGGTGATGTGGGGGCGGGGGGGGGGGGGGGGGGTCAGTCTAAGACAAGAACGCGTATTCACGTAAAATCATAAGATACGGAACACCTACGTCCATCTGAAAGGCTCAGGAATTTCTTCTAATAAAATAGGCAAGCCCAAACTTGGGACCTCGATGTTGGTACCACTATGATATTGTAAGAGGATTCAACAAAAATGAAGAAATATAGCAGTATAAATAAAGGAAAGCGATATTTATAACTTCTCAAAGTCAAATCTTCCTTTGTCTCAAGACAAAAAAAAAAACAAACAAAAAAAAAAACAAAAAAAAAAAAAAAAAAAAAAAAAAAAAAAAAAAAAAAAAAAAAAAAAATGCCTGTTCAATACTATTTTTACTATTTGCTTTTTAGACGTCAATATAAATTTCAACGTCTCATAATGATTGATATAAACCAACGTGAGTGTAAACAACTAAATATATTATAGTTAAAACTTGAATTAAGCACGCTAGACTTCGCATTCAAAAATTTAAACTTACATTGACAGTAGCCTTCTCTGTTAAACTCACTGCTCCCCCCCCCCCCCCCCCCTCCCCAATGAGGTCACAATACAATACGATGATCACCAAAAGAAAGTGAATAGTGAGCGGTGTTTAATACTACAAGCAATAGGATCAAATGTTTCCATGGGCACAATAAACAACAACTGTCCTTTCACTTTTTTTTGGTGATCGTCGCCTTGTATTGTGACGTATTTTCGGGGAAGTGTCGGGCTATGATTTTTGAAGTCTAAGTCTTAGCATGGACCGATTCTTTAATCTACGATTTCTACAAAGATAAGCAGTCACTTCGGACTCAAGCACGCCCAAAATTAGATAAAATTACAGGCTGACGACCTCCCTCACAATGATCAGACGGTGCTATATTGAAGACAGTGCGATTTAAAAAAATACAGAAATGAACCTTTCTGTCCTTACATCTTATTGTGAAAAAAAGTTTTATTTTTTTCTGCCGTGAAAATTAATAGCTATTTGATTTTACACGGTTGACCCTAAATATTTTTCAAACATTCTTTAAAGACTGATTGGAATTAGACATAACTCATTTTTTTAAATTGTTTTCTCGGTTAGGTAACAGCTGATAACATTATCGTTTATAGTCTATTTACAGAAATAAACTCTCCTGTGGTGGTCTAAAAAAAAAATAGCCAAATTAAGTCAGCTTTATTCCTGTCGTATGATAGAAAATAAACGAAACACAAAGATAATAATAGAAAAATAAACAAAATTACACAACAAAAATATGAGATAAACCGACAAGAAGATGTTTGTCCCGATCACTTGTTGCCACGGGAAAAATTGAAGATTTGTGAGAATCTGTGTGTATTAAAGTAAGTCATTTTGACTCCCCTTTAATTTAGTGTAAGGGGTCGGGAATGGTATTTCATGGCCAACACATTTTGACAATTATAATCCAAAGGTAGCTGATTAGAGCTCGAAGAAATAAATAACAATAATGACAGGAAATAGAAGCATCAGTTTAATTTACGAAGACATGATGTGGACTCCTTACACGCCGTCCTCTCATATCTCACTCGTCTTTAATGTCTCATCCATCGTGTTGTGTTGATTAAGGATACTCCAAAACGTCTACACAATATGTCTTTGTAAATACATTTGAAGCTTATATTTCCTTTTATAATTTTTTTTTTATTATTTCGAAATTTAGCACGCTACAATATCATCCAAAGATCGTTCTTGAGTCTGGCGTCGCTTATTCAGTAAAAGAACACTATGCACTCAAGTTCATTTTTGCATTTCTCAAAGATTGATTATTTTCCATTCCATAACCTCTTTTGTGATATTAACGAAAAACAACCAACTTTAAAATCGTTAAGAATGTCAATATGATAAATATTATTGACAGATTCAACTTTACGTCATAAATAAATAGACAAAATGAAGGATACAATTTCACATAGTTCAAACAAAGACTGTTTGTTAAACGTCAGTCTTTGCCTTAATTTACATTTTGATAAAACATGGCTCCTGCAAAGAGAGAAGGCATTAGGTACAATTATATGAATAATCAATGTCAACCTATCATCCAACCACTAAACAAATATTTAAGATTTGTTGAATAAAGAGATTTCAACGTGTTTGTACTTTTTATGGGAAGCGGCGCATTTGTTGGGTTTTTTTCTGTTTTTTTTTTTTTTTGGGGGGGGGGGGGGTCCTTTAAAAAATATTTTAAAACCGAGGAATAGATAAAAGGAAATTGGGTTCGTTGTATACTCTTGCTTTTGGAAATTCAAATTTATTTTTAGTCATAGAGCACTTATGGCAAGGAACAAGATCTGATTTGCAAAAAAAGTAAAAGTACAAGATTATTATTTTATTTTGGTCACTCTCAACAAATGTTAAAGTTTGTTATATCATGTTGAAAACAATTCGTTTTAAAACGTTGACCCTTGTCTTGATTTGCTTGATTTCACCTGACGGTTTCACCTCACACAAAGTTTGTAATACATAAACCAAGTCTATTCGACATCATTCTGCATCGACAGGTCTTAGACATAAATACAACAATGTTGTTTGGCTTTTCTTTAACCAGTGGTAACAACAACAACAACAACAATAATAATAATACTACTACTAATAATAATAATAATAATAATAATAATAATAATAATAATAATAATAATAATAATGATAATGACAATAATGATACTACTACTACTACTACAACAACTACTACTACTACTACTACTACTACTACTACTACTACTACTACTACTACTACTGCTACTACAACTACTACTACTACTACTACTACTACTACTACTACTACTACTACTACTACTACTACTACTACTAATAATAATGATAATAGTAATGGTGGTGATAATAGTAACGACGCCTATGATAATGGCGGGGGTAAAAGTGATTATGACGACGACGACGATGATGATGATGATGATGATGATGATGATTAATGATGATGATGATGATGATGATGATGATGATGATGATGATGATGATGATGATGATGATGATGATCCAAAAGTCTTACCACAAAGTCAGATAAATATAACAAAATCATCCAACGAATCTCTTATAAAATGAATTGAAGCAGCGATCTGATTATCTTAACCAGTCAGCCAGTCGTGGCTAGAGTAGAGAAAAATGTTTCCTGCCCGATAATTTCTCATCAATACCAAGAATCGTATTGGTGCCGGGCTTTAATCCTATCGATTCCCTTTCCAATCGCGTCACGACCATTGACGTATGTTGGAGATGTCCGATTATGTGGTCTTGTATTATGACACTTTCCCACGGACCGGACGGTCCAGGGTTTGAGTCTCGCTCTGAACGGCGCATAGTTGAGTCCTTGGAAAAGTCTCTTTATTCACATTCTCTCATTGTACTCAGGTGTAAAATGAGAACCTGGTCGTTAACAACGTTGTCTTTATGGGAATAAATATAAATATCGCCTTATAGACATCACGTATCATTCTAATGTTAAGTGTTGCTGTTTGCGCGGAACCCTTTTAAAGCGCATTGAGCACGTTTAATGGATATTGCGCTATAAAAATGCTCATTTTAAAAAATGCCCGATTGTGGAATCTTTAGAACTTATTAGAACTGTGGTTATATCAATTAATTGTGAAATTATATCTGCATATTCCTATAGCACAAATTCATAGCTACGTCATGCTTAGTAACTTCGGTGCCTCCACCTTGCCTAATTCATTTCCTCAGCAGGCCATTTTAAACCCAATTTCCATTTCATACAGTTCAAGTTAATTGTAAGGATTCTTTTTTTTGGTTTCTATTCTTGCAATATCCATCAGTGGTTAAAACCAGGTGGGAAATAATTCAGATTTCAGTTGAATGGGGTAATACGTAAAGAATTCCTAATCTTAGTAGCCTTGACCAGGGTTTGAAGTTTATCACTCGTTCGGTCGCTAATCAAGCTCATCATCGGTTAACATTGTACCAACCTCCCCCTCCCAAAAAATAAAACAAAACAAAACAAAAACAAAAAACAACAACAAAAACAACAAAACAACCCGAAAAAATTCCCAACCCAATAAGATAAAAAGAAACAGCATAGATAGGAGGTACAATTTAATACCAATTACAATTTTACCATTGTCTTAAATCAACATCAAATCGCGTACTTTTTTTTGCGAATTCAAGATCGATAGATCTAGACCTGATAATAATGATCAAAAAGAGAATTTAATTTGGAAATAAAGTGGATTATCTCTGGGTGCGGCACTGCGTCAATGGGAAAAGCACATTACACACTTTCCGTTACTCGAATGGATGGGTAACCGGTCATAAGTCAGCCATGTCAGATAATGGAAGAGTGCTTGTACAAAAAGAATGTATAACAGGCAACTTGCACTGATTATAAAAGGAATTTTGGTTCAGGGAATAGTCTAATATTATAAGCAGTATTGTGAAACCCATCATAAAGCATTTTTAGTCCGTAGAAATTCACATTACAAATATCTAAATCTATAATTTATTCACTTTTGCTCAGGAGTTACCTCCACAACAACGGTAAATAGACTGATAATATGTCCCGGGTTGTCAAACCAGGAAATGCGTGTATAAAGAAAGACACACAAATATTGTAAAGCATACGTATTATTAATACCATGCAATTAATCTTGACTTGACTATTCTCACCTGGAGGGGGTCCCAATAGCTCAGTTGGTAGAGCACTCGTTTCACACGCAGAGATTTTTTTTCTGACCCCTCTGTCCACCCAGCAGTGATTGGATAGCTGGGTCTCTTAGAACTGGCGTAAAGTATTTTGAGATAGACTAGCGTCCTATCCAAAGGGGAGCAAGCAAGTATTATTGTCCCTTTCACGTTATAGAAAACGGGATAAACTCCGGTTCCATTGGCCTAATGGCTCAGAAGGACTACTCAAGTAAGTACTTAATTCTCACATGGAATAACAAGAATAATAAAAACTATTTATATATCGCATGAAGCCCAAATCATAATTGCTCCTGACGTATTAATATAGTTGCAGTATTGATTTAGACAACAATAATAAACTAGAACTTCGCCCAAAAAATATTTCTTTTACTTTCCTTGTCTTTATCGTCAAATTGTAAGATACTTAATAATTTATGGAAATAAATAAAATAAATGGCTATAGAAATTTTAAATGTGCTGATTTTTTTAAAAAAGCTCATTCTATTGAAAATTTATGGCGTCACCTAGACTGCCAGATAAATTTTTGCAAATATTGTCAAACAAGTCACAGAAAAATGCCAAATGGTCTGAAAAAAAACACCAAAAAACAAAAACAAAACAAAAACAAAAAAATAAAAAATAAATAATAAAACAAACAAACAAATAAAGAAAAAAACTTCTAATCATTCATTTTTCTTTCAAAATGCACTTAAAGAGGAAATAAATCTTAATTTTCTTATCCCGCTGTTATAAGCTAGTGTCTTGAACTAATAAAAAAAAAGTCCACCTCGCATTGTCAATGGGTATAAATTTGAATATTTTGTGGAACTGGTGTTAATTTGTATAAAGTATAGGTGAAATTTGGTGATATTGTAAGAGTCCCCCTTCCTAAAAAAAAGAAGAAAAAAAAAACGAGAGAGAGAGAGAGAGAGAGAGAGAGAGAGAGAGAGAGAGAGAGAGAGAGAGAGAGAGAGAGAAAGAGAGATAAAGAGAGAGAGAGAGAGAGAGAGAGAGAGAGAGAGAGAGAGAGAGAGAGAGAGAGAGAGAGAGAGAGATAAGAGTGTCGAGACCAATTTTTCCATTCCAAACGTTTTTTAAAACGCCAAACTGGCAATTCTGATTTTCAATCAAAAAGACTGGATTAATTCTAGTTTCGAGATTGATGCTATGCGTTTAGGTAAAATAATCCTAACATCCGCTAGCCGGATATAACGTACCAACGCACAAAACTGTGCGTAACCTTAAACGTTTATAGTCTTATTGATATAATTTAGTTAGTGAGAAGTAATCACGAGATGGCTGTTTCAATATAATAACAAAGAGCTGAGTGACGTCCATTTCGTTCCTTCTATACTCAGCATAGATCCCAGTCATCTAACTTTCATAATGTATGCAAATTTTCTGTGTCCTTGTGTCATGGAGTAAAATCAGCAATAAAGCGCAATACGCAATAACAAATTAAGATTCCAAGATTTCATCTTTAAGATGATTAATACATAATTCGTAACGCACTAACGTGACAAGGCAGATCTGAAGTGTAATAATAATTTTAATATTGTGTACCATGACAGTCAGTTTATCATGCATAGGTCATCAACCCGAAAATGGAGTAAAAGTAAAAGGCTGATGATTTATGTCGTTTTATGATTTTGAACCGTTACCTCTCTTTTATTTTCCTTGTCTTTATTTACATCGTCAAATTGTAATATACTTAATAGTTTATAGAAAGCAATAACATATGTTAAAGTATATCTCTTATATATATATATATATATATATATATATATATATATATATATATATATATATATATACATATATATATATATATATATATATATATATATATATATATATATATATATATGCGGCTATGTGGTCCAGTGGTATGACACTCTCCTTCGAATCATAGGGTCCTGAGCTCGAGTACCGCTCTGAGCGGCGTATTGTTGAGTCCTTGGAAAAGATTCTTCTCTCTTTATTCTCTAACCGTATTCAGGTGTGATTACCTGGATGTCGCTGTCGGAAAAAAAATTTGTAAAATCGCCTAACAAGCAACAGTGTTGCTTTTGGCTAGGGACCCTTTGTAAAGCTCTGTGAGCATATTTAGCGGATATTGCGCTGCATTTAAATGCTAATGTTTTTAATTTAGATGTAATGCTGCCCTGGTGTCTTCTCTATCCACTCATACTATTTTCTCAAATTATAGGAGACCAACGGCTCTTGAGCAACTTTTAAGTAATGTCGCACACAGGAATAGGAAGGTGTTAGGCAACACACAAGACAATAGGTAACAAAAGTGTGATGTCAAAAAAAAAAATGGTTCCAATCTCGATAGAAGCGTAAAGCCACTCTTGGGGAGAACTGAATGATGGCATCTTATTTTCTTGTCTAAATATATTAAGCTGGTCGTCATAAATAATCAATCCTTGCTCTTTTACGTCCTGTAATCCTTAGAATCTGCCCATGCACCCTGCTACTAAAATAGCTATGCCACCTTATGGTCCAATATGCAACCTATTCAGTGATGGATGGTTAGCCTACAGACACACTTCCACGGATTTTGGAACCGGAAAATGAGAAATTTTGACGTCACGACTTATCTTCCCTATGGAATTACGGTCCATCGGGGATTAAAAGACTGTTCAGTGAAAGAAAAGAGTAAAAGAAGGGGAATTGAAGAATTGGAATAGATCCATGCATCAATCCATCCAGACTGGGGCCATCCAAAATCTAAATCTCAAACAGCAACCATACCGAATTTTCAATGAAAAGGGAGACAACTAGATGGATATAATACATAATCACAATTATGTAATTGAAATATTTTTCATAGTAAATCACACACACACAAACACACACACACACAGACACACACACACACACGTTCAAATCTAACTGCTTTTCTCAAGAAAAATTCCAGCCGGGGCCTGAGTGGAGCCGGACTTAACAAGAATTAACGCCAAACACAAAAGCTGGCAATTCTAAAAAGAAAAAAAGAGCAAGCGGCATGCTGGCATATTACCTGATCTGAGTTTTTTTAAAAGAAAAAAAAAGAAAAAGACAAACAAAACCCCACCCCCCCCCCCCAAAAAAAAAACACAAAAAAAACAAAACAAAACAAAACAAAAAACCCAACAAAACAAAAAACCCCAAAACAAACAAACAAAAGAAAACAACAACAACATGAAATAGATAAATATGAATATTTAAATAGCATATTCCGGTGCTCAGTGCGTCTAACAATGCTTTATCCAGTCCCGTAATTGGCCACATATAATCAAAATTTCATTTCATAACGTGTCACCTGTCGGAGGTCTTTTGTTGTGGTACTACTACTCTTACAATCTCCCTCTATCACTACCTTTAATCCAGGTACTCGTTCACACTGGAGTCGAATGAGGTGGTTAGCCTAACTCAAGAATAAAATTAAAACTCGAAGCTAAAGTTTCCTCAATCATTGTCATCATTACGTCCACCACCACGATCATTATCGCTTGACATTTGCTACTATACGAGACATTGTTCCCCAGAGCCCCTGTGCGTCTATGTGGTCTTGTGGTATGACACTCGCCTTCGGATCGGAAGGTCCTGGGCTCTTGGTTCGAGTCCTGCTCTGAGTGGCGCATAGTTGAGTCCTTGAAAAAGGCTCTTTACTCACATTCTCTCACCGTACACTGTAAAATGGATATCTATCCGTTTTCATCGTTGCCTATGTCGGATATAATATCGCATATCGTATTGTCCTACATGCTAATTAAATGTTGTTGTTGGCTACGGACCCCTTGTAAAGCGCTTTGAATATTTAAATTCACCATGGTATGTCAGTCCAAAAACTTGATTTTGTATCACGAGATAATAAATATCTAAAACGTATTCGTCGCTGCAACCCGTCAATAATAAATTTCAAGGCATAATTTGCCAGATGATGTACGAACATGTACCATTAAAAATCACAAAGACCATAAGCAGAACGACACAATTTGCATTTTCCAGTTTTTATGATTGAAGGGCAGATAATTGAACTTGAGGTGAAAAAAAATATTTGCAAACATGAGATTGCACAATTAACTTCAATCTTTGCGTATATTCAAGGTCCAAGGATTGAATCACATATTGCTGCTAATTATATTTTGTAAAAATAAATAACGGCATCTGATTCTGAGTCATTAATATTACTGCATTATGATATTTTGAAAAAATAAATAAAAACTATAAATTGTGAACATTTGACTGCTTCGCTCTCGACCAAGGATTCCGGTAAAGACTTAGGTCAAAAAAGGTAATTATAGACAAGGGTATAAAACCTATTGGAATGTTAAAACATATCAAAAAGGATAGAAAAGATGTGGCCTTCCCGACAAGCCACTCTCCTCACTGACGTGTGAATTAGTGCGCAAAGGCAGTAACGGAAATTATAAGAGTAACATTGCAAAAATAAAAAATAAAAATAAAATAAAGAAAAAAAAGAAAAAAAAAAGAAGAAAGGATGCTTAATAGGCCACTTGTATGAGAGGTAAAATTACTGTTTAGAGAATAATTGAAGATGTGTGAAGCGCATTGAGCACATAGATATTTTGGGAATGCGCAATATTAATGCTTTGCATGCTATACCGAGAGGCTTTATTTAACATCAACAAGAGCACTGATTTGATCTGTCCTGGTTTTTATTTTAAAGGAAGGTGAGCTATTTATAGGAGATCGATAGGATGGTATCGATAACATACGGGATTTATCCTATTGTGACAATAAGCTTCTTACCTCTACGCATTCAGATCAATGCCCCTGTCCTTAACATCCGTCCTCTCTATTTTCGGCTTTGTAGCACTTTGGCTAATTGATATAGAGATAAAAATGACTTCTCATCCACCACAAGATAAAGGGGAGGGGTGTCATCTTCATATTCTTTTTAACACGTTTAGTTGTTGGGAGGCCTTCCTGCATATTTCCATGATGTGAAAGTCAAATTTTAGTTGGTCTATATCAATTCCAAGTAACTTTACCGTGTCTTCACATGGTATTGTTACTGAATCAATATCAAATATCGGGCACTCATTCCGCGTTCTTTTTTTCTTCTACAGCTAGAGCCTGGAACTTATCTGAATTGGCCTTCATTGAATTTATATGGAACCAATTAGTAAGGATCTGGCTCTCTCGTGCTCAAGAACATCAATAAACATTTCAACATCTTAATGGCAGTAAGGTAGTGTATTATCATCGGCATAATTATACAGGACTGAATCTTTTATAAATAAAAATATGCCATTTATAAATATTATTAAAAAGCAAAAGACCTAGAATTGATCCCTGTGGCACCCCTTTTGAAACTTCTTCCCACAGACTCTGAACTTCTCCAATTTTAACTTGTTCTCTTTTTGATAAGGAACTTTTAATTAATATTGTAGATTTTTGTGCCACCCCATATGCCGAAAGTTTGCTTATTGATATTGTCACAGTAAAGATTGTTCACATTAAGTTTTATTTTAGTAAGAACTGAATTCATCTCACTCCAGTTATTTTTCGTTAGGCTTAGAAAAACTTTATCTTCTGATATTAGATAATCTTTCCTTTAATAGCCTTCCCTCGAATTAATTTCAAATTAGTGAATACTTTTCGTCCTACATTCTGTCACGTAGCCACTTATTATAAAAGCTGATAGGTCTAACATTCTACACTCACTTCTCTCTACAATCTATGCCGGACGGCCAGCCGCTCCATTCCTCACATTATATATTTGAATATTTTTATCTTTTGGGACTTTGTGGATACTCTTATCTCTACCATCAAGATGCCGGAGCTTTTGCCTTTGACAGTGCAGTCTTTTACAGATCAAGAATCAAACCTGAGCCCGCCGTCGGAGGAATAGATAATTCAACACTTCTCAACTGCCTGGAAGTGGAGCCTTACAAACCGGATATTATATTATCATAAGTTACGTAATATCTTCACATTTCTATTTGTAACTTAACTGCCATAATCATTATTCATCTCATTTAATTAAATTTCATCTTTCTTTTTATTTCATCTTAAACAAATCGTTAATTTTAGAGTAACTGGTAAATTCTGGGGCTTTATTCTTCATATCTTTGTTTTATGCACAGTCGAGTAGCTCTTTAGTCATTTGAGACCATGGCATTTTGGAGGGGACACCCATGTGGCAAACAATCAAATGCTTTAGACAAGACCATCAGGATTGCCGCCACATATTGTTTATTGTCCAACGTCCTCAATTAGTTTCGAAACTATTGTCTGACACCCATGCCTTTTACCAAATGTACAGAATACCCGTGAAAAATGTTTTCAAAATGATCTGATAATTGTTGAAAGATAATTTTTCCAAATTTTAAAAAATAATTGGTAAAATACTAACAGGTCTATAATTTTTTTTATGTCGAGGGTATCCGTTTTTTTTAAAGGGGAGTAACTTGGGTTAATTTTAGCTTGTCTGGGACAACATCTGTTCTGATTGATTCATGTATTGTATGTATTACATAAAAGTTTGGTTACTACGGGGGCACTGGCTTTGAGAAGTTTTACTGAAATGTTATTTTCACCTGTTGCTTTTTTGTTATCTAGACCAGTGACTATGTTTAAGATTGTTTCTTTGAATTTAAAGAACGGTAAGTTTGGGTAGTTCACTTTAATTGCCGTTATGCTATGATGGTTATGTCATTAAAGACAACATTTCTTCCAATGTCAGTTGCAACGCTGACAAAGACTCTGTTGAATGTTGAGCAAGTTGAATGTTCTGATCATCATTCCATGCCGATCCGTGAGAAAATGTAAGTTTAGCATTCGAGTCAGGTTCTAAAATTAAAAGTTCAGCAGCTCTTGCGACACTTTTTGGTCATTTCAATTTCAACGCTTGGGAAAAGAGTATGGTACATATACATACACATGACACTCAGTATAGATTCTTTTGTTCAGTGATAGCGACACTCTTGGGATCAAAGGCACTAAAGTAAAGGGAAAGTTCACAAAAGATCCCAGCCGTGCCCAGTTGATAATTCAACTGTTGACACGAGCGCCAGCACAATCGGGTTGTTTCTAATACATACTCAATCGAAGATGGAAAATACAATGTCATTTCTAATATGGAAATAGATAATCACGTTCACATCCGACTTTGGGCTTCCTTCAAGAAGCTCACCATCTATTCACTCATGCCAAAATGATGTCAAAATTTGTATATGAAACGGAGGCAACAATTTGAAAATTTATAACATTTACGTTTGGATAATAATGGAGGATGATGACAAGAGATTATTTATACGCCCAAATATCTCGATGCAATTAATGGCTGTGTTTTTTAAATTGTCCCTTCCTTCTGATGAGGTGACAATAAAAAAAGAACATCGTTCTACGGGGCAAAGAATTAAATTGATATTTTAAAGAAACAAAATATAAAGCAATGAAACAAATCTCATAGAATCATTTTAAAAAATCAAAACAAAACCAACCCTCCCCTCTCCCCCATTTTATATTGAAAGTTCAATTTTAAATAGATTGATATTGCAGAAATCTCCCCCGGCAAGGCAAGGGGTAAAATTAATAAAATAAAAATATATATAACAAAACAAAACAAAAAGCAACAATCCCCCCCCCCCCAAAAAAAAATATTTTTTTAAAAAAAAACAAGAAAAACAAAACGTTAAAAAAACCCTCGTCAAAAAAACAAACAAACAAAAACTACAAAAAACAAAACAAAACAAAAACAAAACAAAAAAATCAAAACAAACGAAAATCCATCAAAGAAAGACAAACAAAGAAAAAGACAATTTTTCTAGAATTTTCACATTTCTGTTTATTAGGCACGTCAATTGATGAATTGAATTTGTAAAGCTAAAGAATTAAATAATAAGTTTCGCCCCACTCTCTCCATCCCCTGTTATGAAAAAGGATTTGGGAGCCCATATAATATTATTAATACAAAGAAGAGGTTACAAATTATATGCACATTCACAAAACACTTTTCTTTTAATGTGGCCATACTCTTTTAACTCTAAATGGATAAATTAATCAGAATGAGCATCAGTTTGCCAAAAGCTCTTAAACCCGAGACTTTGAAAAGGTCTCAGGTTTTTTAATTATCAACATCTTATTTGATTTTTTAAGTAAATTAATTCTGGCAAAAAAAATTTAAAAAAACCTATTGATCAGCTTAAGTTCGTATGGTCGCACTACTATATCTAACTGGCCTCTCCGTTAAATAAATGTAAAAACGATGTTTAAACTTTATCTCCAATGCAATTTTGAGCTTTGCTTAACAAGCATAGACGTCCAATACAGACAAATAAGACGTAAGTGTCTTGAGTAGTTGATTGAAATAATATTATACTTTTATGGTTCAAATGTAGTCTTCTTATCTGATTGATACCAAATTGAGTATCATTTCGTTTAATTAATCAATGCCATTTATAACAGTTTATCGGACTAGGAAACCACGTCCAACCTGGGTCTTATCATCGGACTCCAGAGTGAGAGTTGATGTACCAGAGTAATAGCCATTCCCTGCCACCTCCGTTATGACGGCTTTCTGGCCGGCTACGTTTTCGGCATCGCAGACGACTTTGGCCGTGAATTCTGCTTTGGTGACTGCGCTCCTGAAGACTTGTTCCTGTCCCATTTTGATTTGTCCCCGGTGGTACATGAGAGCCACGCGAGCTGATGACCCTGAGCCACATGGAGATCGATCAATCTAGATTGAGAAATGTATTAAAAGAAAAAAAAAAGCCAACAAAGTTAAACTTATTGTTGCTATGCGTTTAGCCACTCCCCCCCCCCAAAAAAAAAAAAAAAAAAAAAAAAAAAAAACAATAAAAAAAAACAAACAAAAACAAAAACTAAAAAAACAACAAACACCCCCCCCCCCCCCAAAAACAAAACAAAAACAACAACAACAACAACAACAACAACAACAACACACACAAAATTCATAAACTCCGTTAGCCGGATATAACGTACCAAAATACAAATCTATGTGTAACATTGACCAATTAGTCTGATTGATAGGAGAATTACTCATGAAAATGGCTGGCTAAAAACAATAACAAAGAGCTGAGTGAGCCAATTTATAGGGAATGAGATTAGCGGAAGAGTAGCGTCCCTTGATTGGACATCACCTTACAGAGAGTACGTCAACAGGGTTTTGCGCATGCGTCTCTCTCGTCCTCGCTTTCGGTGAAGTGTCTCCGGAAGCGAGGACTAGAGACGCATGCGCACAACCAACATGACGTTCTCTCTCTAATAACTTTTCCGCCGATGACGTCCAATCAAGGGACGCTACTCTTCCGCTAATCCCATTCCCTATAGTATATTGTAACTACTTTATTTGTATAGGTTGTAAAAGTGACTATCTATGTCCAAAATAAGAGCTAGTCTTTCACGGATCTCGTGTTTCTATCGAATGTCGTATTATTTGTGAGTTGACCGTAACATTCGGTTTCAGGTCGTATAGTCCAGGTATTTATTTTGACCCTTCTGCCCACCAAGCAATGATTGTACAACTGGGTCTATAAGTTCTGAAGAAATGTAAATTATAAAAAAAACTTTTTAAAAAGGAACAAAAAATTAAATGTTCAACACAACAGGGACAGACAAAAACTGGCCCCATGGGAACATCTGACTTTAGGTTTATTTCACTAACCTCCTCATCAGCAAATTCGATGAGTTGAGTGGCCGGTCCATCAACCTTGTCCACCCGAAAATCAATAAAGATGACACCATACAGGAAGGCCGGTGTTGTGGGGTGGGATAGTGTCACTGATTTATTTGTAGCCTCTGGTAGTTGAGATAAACAATATAGATCCATTAAGCAGAAAAAAATAAAAATAAAAAAATTAAAAAAAAAACAAACAAATTATGCCCTTCCGCCACAACATCATAAGATATCGCCGCCTAGGTATTCCACGAAGGAATATAGATAATTCATCACACAAGATGTCTGATGTCAACAGGAATCACCCATGTTGTCCAATTGAGCAAATTGGGGGTTAATAATCTTGATCAAGGAAAAAAAAGTGCCTGAAGCGGGGCTCGAACACGGGACTTTCCGGGTCACATTGCAATGCCTTAACCACTCGGCCACTTCGCTCCCCACATTAAGCAAAACAGGATAAGAAAATCCTGATAATAATTTTCTAAATTCTGCGTTAATGAGCCGATCACATAGTGGTGAGTCACTAAATAAAAAGTCTATGGGTTCAAATACCGATATTGACCTGATGAAGAGAACATAGCTAGAGGTTGTTAAGAGAAAAATATGGAGGTGGACTGGCCATGTCCTCCGGATGAACCATGATGCTATACCAAGGGTCGTCTTCAGATGGACCCCACGGGGAGCAAGGAAAAGATATGAAAGGCCCAGAAGTGGACGTGGGGCAGATGTCAAAATGGCAGAAAACCGTGATGATTGGAGATCTACTGTATCGACTATACGCATAGTTGAAGCACCAAGCGGATCGGCACCTATGAGGTCTATGTGGTATGATACTCTCTTTCGGGTCGGAAAGTCCTGGGTTGGAGCCTTGCTCAGCACATAGTTGAGTCCTTGGAGAAGGCACTTTGCTCACATTCTCTCACCGTACTCAGGTGTAAAATGAATATCTGGCCGTTAGCAGCGTTGATTCTGACGGAAAAAACAACAACATTGTAATATCGCCTTACATGCGTCAGGTCTTGTTCTACAAGTTTCGTGTTCTTGTTGGTCAGGAATGCTTTGTAAAGCGCTTTGAGTACATTTATTGGATATTGCCCTATATAAAAGCTCGTTTTTTTTTAAATACTTAAAGTGAAGTAATCCCGTTACGTGGGATGTTTCTCGTGTTTCAGAATCAATGCCTACATAATTAAGCATAAGATGTGAAGACGTTACTTATTTTTTATCAAAACTTTCTAGATAAAACCCTCTGCACATTATTTTATCAAGCAGTAATCGAAAGTGTCTTTTCATTTTGTATAACAGATTGGGGAGGCATTTGCTTAC
>NC_088360.1:123470546-123493046 GCF_034508935.2 Berghia stephanieae
AGAATCAATATAGATTACATATTTTATAAGCGTTACCCTATCTACAGCGTAGCGTCCAAGAGAAATGACCCCATGGCCACACATGGTAGAATATCCCTCATTGTGGAGAAACAAGACAGCAATATCAGCATCAGGGTGGTCGGGGTTCACAAGTAGAAAGGCATACATGTCAAAGTGTCCCCTGGGTTCAAATATGACAAACTGACGGAAAGCATCATGGCTGTAAAAATAATAAAATGGCAATGAAGCGTAGTTTGCTCATATTACGGTGTGAATTCTTTCCGAGACTGTTCACAGTAGCTTGAGAGACAATCGCCATGACAAGCTCTCTGATAATATTGCAAAAACGTTTACAACCAATTTTCCCAAACAAGGCTGTTAAACTTATAAACATTAGATTAACAATTTTGTTTTAAAAAATGAGCTTTTTTTAAAATGAGTTTTTATATAGCGCAATATCCACGAAATGTGCTCAAAGCGCTTTACAATGGGCCCGTGGCCAACATCAACATTTAACATATAGGACGGGACATGACGCCTGTTAGGCGATGTTACAATTTTTTCGGACAGAGACAACGCTGTTAACGGCCAGGTACTCATTTAACACCTGAGTACGGGGAGAGAATGTGAGTAAAGAGCCTTCTCCAAGGACAACTATACTACAGAGGTGCGTCCAAAAAAGACGTTCCCTCTAAAACAAGTTTTCTCATTCCATGCCTGCGTCAAATTATTTTCACTGTAATATTATTTTGAAAGAAGATTTATAAAAATATAATAATATATCCATTCAAAATTAAAAGAAAGTCTGATGATTATTTTATACATTTTTATAAATTATCTTATAGGGACTTGAACCCGGGGTTAAGTCATCTCTGGGGGCGAAACACCAATAAAAAATGGAAATTTGATTTCGTTTTTGTTATTGACAGATGTGAAAATGCTGAAACATACTGGAGCACATTAAATATGTTAAAATCGTGGAAATGAGCGTAATAAAAGCATAATAACCAAATTCATTAAAAAAATTTACTGGTAAACACACACACACGCGCGCATATATATATATATATATATATATATATATTATATATATATATATATATATATATATATGGCTTTATACATACCAAAATAAAATTTGCTAGAAAATGGAAGTTCTCAGTGGCATACAGATTTTAAAATGCATTACCAAAACACGGAAATCAAGGTCCACCAAATTATAATTATTATTAAATCCATTAGCAAGTATAATTCAATATAGCAAGACAAATTACTTCTCTTTGAGATCCTTCAATTTGTCCAAGATTGTCTTCCCTTGAGGTATTGGATATCCCGACTCGATGATGCGCACTGCTTCTCCCCCAGTGTGCATTTCCGTCGTCTGTATAACCACATCGAATTTCGTCTGACTCTTCAATGCCATCTCTACTATTTATGCTACTAAAGTGACAATTGTGACAGGATTCAAGTCGGCAAATATCTGTAAATTTAAGAAAATATGTGGGAATTAAGAACAAATAAAATAAATATTCGGATACTGATGGGTTTTTTTGTCTTTATCGTTGAGTAATTTACTTGTTATGTTCAAATTGTATTGCAGTGAGTTTAAATGGGTCTTGCATTATTTACTTGGTACTACATGTCGCGATCAGCGGGAATAATAGCAGGTTGGGAAAGGATAAGAAAGTTAATCCCTTCTGTAGGTGCGCGCAAATGAAACATCTGGCAACAGGACGGCCAGATAGCGACTCCCAACATCAAATGACCGATCATTATGCTGTAGAAGATTTTATAAATCATCATTTGAGTAAACGGATGATAGAATTACCCTTACTTTTTAAAAAGGTTTGCAATTCACTCATATATCAATTTGTAAAAAATAGTATTTATAATATTTCGTTTTTCCAGTAATTCTGACCACTTGGCAAAAGTTTAACATGGGCTATACGGAACAATTTTGACCCCAAACGTATTTTAAAAAAAAAAAAAAAATAGGACTTCAGATGAACAAGAACAGTAATCAAGCTTATTCTAGGAGAGGAAGAGAGAGAGAGAGAGAGAGAGAGAGAGAGAGAGAGAGAGAGAGAGAGAGAGAGAGAGAGAGAGAGAGAAGAGTTGGGAGTGAGTGCAATAATACATAAAGATGGAGGAGGTCAATGACTCCTAATCTCTTTTTATGGTTGGTAAAAATCTTTGTTAAATTTGATATAAAATACATAATAATGATGGTTAGAGCTAAAATAAAATAATAATAATATAATAATAATGTACTGTATTCATCCAAAAGGAAATTTTTGTACAGACGTATAAAATGCCGACAATGATACATACATAAACATAATATACGTAAATATAATGTGGTAAAGTAAAATTTGGTAATAGGTATATATAGTATATAATATTGTAGGCTGTAAGAATAATTACATAGTGTAAAATTAAGGGACATACAGATTATAAAAGTGTAAAGATATAAATATCTAGAAAAGGTATATTGATGTCAACATATAAGAAAAAATAAAGCTCAGTAAAAAGCTAAGAATTAGTTACAGTGTAATACTATTGTAAATTGACTGAGAAAAATTACATAGTATAAATTACATGGCACGTAATGTGGAATAAAAAGGTCAATAGAAAAGTTGTAGTAAGCGATTTTATAAATTGATGTTTAAAATATTGTGGGTATGGAGTAATTTTAAAGAACAAGTTTCAAAGTTAAAACAGACGTAGACCAAAATTTATAAATTATTTTCCTTATTAAAAATTCTGCAACTGTAAGGCAAAAAGGATCGGAGGTGTCTTTCACTTTATGTTCGTATAGACAACAATCGGTCACTAATAATTTCTTCTTTAATTTCTCTTTGTTTCGTCTTTAGTTCATCTTTGGTACCATTTATAAATATATGCTTTTTCTCATTTAAAAGGGATTTCAGTTCTTTTGTTATCCATGGTTTGTTCTTTGGATAACATTTAACTTCTTTTCTTTCACACACTTGTTGCTCACAAAACTTCATATACTCGGACACACAATCATTAAGTTCATTCACACCCTCACACGCGTCAATAAAAACATTCCAATCAGTACACTCGAAGCAGCCACGCAACTCCTCACACACACTTTCGTTCATGACCTGAACACACTTCACTACTGGCTTACATCGTTTGATGACAGGGCGATATATGGGTAATAATAATAACATATTGTGGTCCGATGAACCGAGTGGAGCTCTTTGAAAACATTTATAGGACTTGTCAACATTACAGAAAAATAGGTCGAGGGTTCGATTATAAATTGTCACTCACTTATATACACAAAAAGCCACAGAAACGTACGTCTTTGCCATATATAAGTGAGTGACAATTTCTATTATATATACATATATATATATATATATATATATATATATATATATATATATATATATATATATATATATATATATGTGAGTCAAGCTGAACAAAATGTCCAATGGTTATGCTATATATTTCAAAAGATGTGAGCACTTTTCACTATGGGGGTCACTTTGAGAATATTTTGCAATGTGACCAATGACCTCGAGCATATGGAAAGGTAATATAGTCGTCCTCATTGATAAAAATGAATGGGAGCGATCTTTATTCATGTTTTCGTCCAACAGAGTCATCAATCACGTGATTTGTTGCTGTCCAACGATTGGACATTTCTGAACAAATGTAAACACGCTGCTTTGTATATGAAAGTTGTAAACATACCCATGTGTCAAGCTGAACAAAATGACCGATAATCATAATGTTAGATAGTTCAAAATCTGTGAACATTTTTCACTATGTAGGCCACTTTGAGCACATTTTGCAATGTGACCAATGACCTCGAGCACATGGAAAGTTAATATAGATCATGCCCATTGATTGCACCATTGTAATTTTATTTGCCATAACTAACCCCTGTATGGTTTTGATAGTTTTGTATAAACAAGTAACTTACCTTCATATAATTGTAGTTTGTATTTGTTATATTAGACCGCAGAGCCTATCTGTTTGGCAGAATGAATGGTTTTAATTATATATTATAACTAGAAATCAATTAAATATAACACTGCCATGAACTGTTTTCACATGTACCATTGAATATTATCATTTAGCTACACATTTGACAGGCTACCACAACACACTACATACACACCAGTCACGCATGATACGTGCATTGAAATGAATAAGACGATGGCGGACATCTGTTTCGTTGTTGGAGGCAAAAACCTAGACCTGAGGTTCATTGCTCCTATTTATCAATCAAGATATTATCTCCATCTCCTACTACTACTACCACTACTACTACTACTACTACTACTACTACTACTACTACTACTACTACTACTACTACTACTACGACTACTACTACTACTACTGCTACTACTGATAATAATATTACAACTACTACTACTACAACTACTACTATTACTACTTCTACTACTACTACTATTACTTCTTCTTCAACTACTACTACTACTACTACTACTACTACTACTACTACTACTACTACTACTACTACTACTACTACTACTACTACTACTACTACTACTACTACTACTACTACTAGTAGTAGTAGTAGTAGTAGTAGTAGTAGTACTAGTAGTAGTAGTAGTAGTAGTAGTAGTAGATGTTGTTGTTGTTGTTTTCGTCGTCGTCGTCGTCTTCGTCGTCGTCGTCGTCGTAGTAGTAGTAGTAGTAGTAGTAGTAGTAGTAGTAGTAGTAGTAGTAGTAGTAGTAGTAGGTAGTTGTGATATTATTATTATTATTATTATTATTATTATTATTATTATTATTATTATTATTATTATTATTAGTAGTAGTAGTAGTAGTAGTAGTAGTAGTCGTGATAGTATTTATCAATCAAGATATTATCTCCATCTCCTACTACTACCACTACTATTACTACTACTACTACTACTACTACTACTACTACTACTACTACTACTACTACTACTACTACTACTACTACTACTACTACTAGTAGTAGTAGTAGTAGTAGTAGTAGTAGTAGTGGTAGTAGTAGTAGTAGTAATAGTAGCAGTAGTAGTAGTAGTAGTAGGTAGTTGTGATATTATTATTATTATTATTATTATTATTATTATTATTATCATTATTATCATTAGTCGTAGTAGTAGTAGTAGTAGTAGTAGTAGTAGTAGTAGTAGTAGTAGTAGTAGTGGTGATAGTAACAGGTATCTATAATAATAATAATAATAATAATAATAATAATAATAATAACAATAATAATAATAATAAAAATAATAATAATAATAATAATGATGATGATGATGATAATAATAATAATAATAATAATAATAATAAAAATTATAATAATAATAGTGAAAATAATAATAATAATAATAATAATAATAATAATAATAATAATAATAATAATAATAATAATGATAATAATAATAATAATAATAATAATAATAATAATAATAATAATAATGATGATGATGATGATGATAATATAAATAATAATAATAATAATAATAATAATAATAATAATAATAATAATAATAATAATAATAATAATGATAATATTAATAATAATAATAATAATAATAATAATAATAATAATAATAATAATAATAATAATAATAATAGTGAAAATAATAATAATGATAATAATAATACTAATAATAACAAAAGTAGTAGTGTGGCGTAGTTGCACACAATGTAATGGCTTATGATCGTATAGTGGCTTTTTGATAAACGATATTGATATTCCTTGGCGCTGTGTTGAAGTTGTTAATAACGACGAAAGAGTTCAAGGGCCAATGATGATAATGAATGCACAACATCAAGACATTCAAATAAAAGTCCAGATTCCACGTTTCATTTCTTACAGCTTTATTTCTTGTGTTAAATTCGAAATCCAAATCAAATAGCATGGTCATAATTCAATCAGTTTCATAAATTCCAAATCCGTAAAACCAATCCAAATGTAAAGTCATTTTGCCTAAGTAACCATTTTCAACATACGTAGAATATTTCTAAGTCCGTAAAAGCAAATAAATTATGGTGAGCACAAAATGTTAAAATGTGCAGCTCATCATGAAGTAGTATGCAGAATAATCTAGAATCCCGTTTTGATCAGAAATACTCTGTTTTATCTCCTACTGTAAACTTCCCACAACTCCTTTCCAAACCAAACCTCCTAAAAGTAAAAGCGAATCATGGTCAAGCCGAAACGTTAAATCTCTACATTTTAATGCTCAACCCTGCCTTTTATGATATAATATTACTTTTGGTAAACGTCAGTTTTACGTTCAGTACGCCCAAATAATAAACACCGACTATAATTTGATGCTTTTATCTCAAAAATACCAAGTAACGCCGATCAAAGAAAGTAATTTTCAAGTACTCAATATAATGACCAATCCTTTAACTTTGGAACGTAAAACTGTCCTAGACTACTCAATATAATGACCAAGTTTAACTGATATACAAGCACTGTGAACACATTAAACCCACTTGCTATAAGCTACAGTAGTAGTAGTAGTAGTAGTAGTAGTAGTAGTAGTAGTAGTAGTAGTAGTAGTAGTAGTAGTAGTAGTAGTAGTAGTAGTAGTAGTAGTGTCTATGCTAGTACTAATACTAGTACTACAACTACTAATCTTGGTTTTGTGCTAACCACTCCTTAAGTCTAAAACACCAAATTATCTAGATGGTGTAGACCATTAATTTTTGATTAAATAGACTACAAAGAATGAAAAAGTTCCTCCTATCCAACCACCTTAAAGCAGTCGTCTTTGCTCTTATTCCCTTACGCCTGGACTATTGCAATTCACTTTCGGTGGGCCTTCCTGACAAGAAATTTTATCCGAAAGGTTAGAACAGGGCTGTCAGAATCGTTCTGAGCATTGGTCGACACGAGCAAACAAGCGTGAAAACTGTGCTCTGAACACTGCAAAGGTTGCCCGTTCGAGCCAGGATCGAATACAAAAAGTGCGCTTTTTTTCGTTTGAACTGTATTCACTGTATTCCCGATCTCCAAGCTACATTCAAGAATGTGTCCCCTACTTCAACTTCCCGTTTCGTCAGCTTATGTCATCGGAGGTCCAAAAGCTGTACACGCTAACTGTGCACGTTCTACAAAATTAATTAGATAAATGATATTCGAAAAATGTGAGCTAAAAAAAAAAGATAACAACTAACCAATCAAGCAGTAAACATCTAAGATAAAAATTTCTAGAAAAGGTAAGTTTACAGCTTTTTCTTATTATCCTCGACGCTGCTCGCAAGCCTTACTGATATAATAGGAAGCAAGGTCCAAACGAGGATCCTGATTTATAAAGAAGGAACAAAATTAACGTCACTCAGCTCCTTGCTATTGTTTTTAGCCAGCCATTTTATGAGTAGTTCTCACTAATTTGTATCACACTATAAACGTTCAAGGTTACACAGTTTATATCCGGCTGGCGGATGTTATGAACATTCTGGATAAACGCAAAGCATCAATACAATCTGATATTGTGAGTTGTGTGGGTTTAATCCTTAAAGCGGAAGATACGCGCAAACACATCTCATTCGACCCGACCCGATTGCTATTCATTTTGAGCGAAAGAGATAAGGAAAAAACTCTTTAAAATACAAGAGATAAAAAGAAAGTCTCCAAATAATGAAAAATGTTCATGTGGTAAACGTTTCCAACACGGACCATTCACTGGAATAAGAACATATTATAGTAAGAAATCAGAAGTGTGTTTGTTTTTAAGGGTTTTACGGCGCTTGCAACACATTTAGGTTATATCAGCGCCAGTAAAAAAGGATGAAAATGGAATAGTAAAAAGTTCTAGAATTACAATTAAAGCACCCAAGAAAAAGTAAGACAAAGGGGAACTGGGAACAAATAGAGATTAGATGTAGATTCCAAGAGCATACCACCAATGTACTTAGTTTGAGATCACCTATAGGTCTCATCCGGACACAAGCACAAAATCTAACAAAGAGGAATACACTCAAATGCTTACATTATACATTCAAAATAACAAATATAATAATACATAACAGAGAGATGATTTACAAGGGAAAATAATCATCTCCCAAAACAATAAATATGCATTTGACTGTTTCCCTCCCAGCTAGGACTCCGGCCAGGGCCAGGACAAAGCCAAGTAATCTCATTCCAAGACAAAGACAGAAAGTATGTTGGAAAACAGATATAAGTATATGGGGATAGAAGACACAGTGTGTACCAACCTGCCCACTCACTATGGGAGGTCACGAACCCCACCCAGAAATCAGAAGTTGATGCCTTGACAAATAATAAATGGCTAATAAATACAACGAAATTGACGTTTATCAACGACTAGGCTGGGATCGCAGTCATTTTAATCTTTTGGGGATAGATAAAGTTGGCCCGTTTTATACGATTGTCAGCCATTCGGCCCATGAACACGGATAATAAAACATTAGAGACAACCATACATGGTATCGGACCACTTGACAGATTGAAACAGTAAGGGATCATTTTAATCCTATGATATCAAGTATCCATCAATCTCACCTACGCTTATCGAATCAGATCTATAAATTAAAGAATAGCAGCGGATTTGATCCAAAACTGCTGTGTCATCAAAATGATACCTGTTAACCAAATTGGTATGACGTCATCGATTGGTTGCAAGAGTGCACCGGATGATCGGTGAAAAGTCCCTATAATACTACTAACGTTTATAGACTAATGGGCATGATCTATATTAACTTTCCATGTGCTCGAGGTCATTGGTCACATTGCAAAGTGTGCTCAAAATGACACACTTAGTGAAAAGTGTCCACAACTTTGTAAATAGCTAACACCACGATTGGTCATTTGATTCAGCTTGACACATGGGTATGTTTATTACATTTGTAAACAAAGCAGCGTGTTTACATTTGTTAAGAAATATCCAATCGTTGGACAGCAACAAATAATGTGATTGATGACCTGGTTGATGTTTTTGTTTTTTGTTGTTAAGGGTTTTACGGCGCTTGCAGCACATAAAGGTCATATCAGCGCCAGTAAAAAGGAAGAAAACGGGATAGTAAAAAGTTCTAGAATTACAATTAAAACAACCAAGAACAAGTAAGACATAGGGGAACTGGGAACAAATAGGGATCAGATGTAGATTCCAAGAGCATACCACCAATGCACTTAGTTTGAGATCACCTTTAAGTCTCATCCAGACACAAGCACAAAATCCAACAAAGAGGAATACACTCAAATGTTTGCATTATACATTAAAAATAACAAATATAATAACACATTACAGAGAGATGATTTACAAGGAAAAAAATATCATCTCCCAAAACAATAACTATGCATTTGACTGTTTCCCTCCCAGTCAAGGACTCCGGCCAGGGTCGGGACAAAACCGAGCAATCTCACACCAAGACAAAGACAGAAAGCAAGTTGGAAAACTGATATAAGGGGATAGAAGACACGGTAAGTACCTCCCTGCCCACTGTGGAGTTAGGGAACCCCACCCAGTGACCTGGTTGAACGAAAACATGAATATAGGTCGCTCCCATTGATAGAATTTGGTGTGAAGTAATCATAAAAGTGGCTTACAATGGTGTGTAATGTGTTCAGTAAAATTATTGCATTTTACGGCTGTTTTAAGTGTTATTTCTATATACGACGAATTTTATTTCATATTCAGAGGATTTCTTATGACTTTTTGACGAAATTTCGTGAATTTTAAACAATTAATTTAGCAATATTTTAAAGTTTTGTAAATTTTTGCAAGGAGTTGTTCATCTATTTAGACCATTTATACGTTTTACGATTTTAAGAAAAAACAACAAAACAACAGTGAGCTATTTTAATCTTATTACAATGGTCGACAATGAACATCGAAAATGACAACACCTAATTATTGTTATAACTATTCACACCAACATCTATACGTACAATACGACACACAATTAATAATACACCGACTTTAGAAATAGTGAACATTTTGATATCTTTTGGATTATTCAAGGCATACAGAAAAATAACAAAAAGAGGAAATAAAAGTGGAAGGAAACAAAAACAAAAACCAGAAGCCAAAGAAAACATCAAAAACAACTCAGTCAAATTAAAATGCAATAATTTAAATTTTACAAATAACAATGACGGAAGGCAACGGCAAACCACCATCACTAACTGTTGTGTTGTGATGTAGCTTTGTTCGTGCGCTTCGCTTTGTTCTTATTTCCAACGCTTTGTTCTGCTATGTCTGCTTTATCTGTTTTCGTAACTGTTTGCTTTTCTCCTTGTGTTGCAGATCATCATGCTTCTCGTCGTACCTCTTTTGAATGTTGAATAAAGCCTAGACTTAGGTTTAAACTAAAGACAGGCTCTTTTACACTCACTTCAATTTATTCAACATTTCAAGTTTTCCACCATGGAACGATTCCTTCGACCTGAGAGGTTTAACGCTGACCCTAACGCCCCCGATGCTTCAAAACGATGGAATCACTGGCTACTAACGTTCAATAATGTCCTACCAAAACTACAACTGCAACAAGTAACTGCTATTAATGAACTCAACTTGCTGATAAACTTCATTGATCCCTTCGTATACGAATACATCGCTGATTGCACCACGTTCGATACAGCCGTCGAAGTCCTCAAAAATACTTATGTCAAATCTGGAAACGAAATCTTTGCCCGGCACATCCTAGCTACTGCCAAACAGGAGCCAGGACAGACTATGGATCAGTTCTTGCAAAGATTCTTCGAATCAAATAAGGCAAAGACTCCTTGAAAATAAGACCTTGGATCTCTCTACTGCTTTTGACCAAGCTAGGTCCCTTGAAATGGCGCAGAAACAATCATTAACATACAACAGTGCATCGCCTTTACCTGTGCCATGTGGCAGTGCGACCACTCCTTACATTGACGAAACTGATACACCATCTAGTGATACACTATCTGCAGCAACTAGTACTAAATGCTTCTTCTGTGGATTTCAACGACACCCACGATCTAAATGCCCTGCCCGGGAAGCGACATGCAAAGGCTGCGGGAAGAAGGACCAGCACGTGTGCTTATCAAAAGTAAAACCAAACAACTTTACATCCGCTGCTGAACCCTTCATCAATTCGGCCTTCACTGCTGCAGCCCCTTCAAGTCTTCGTAAAGCTATCATCGGCGTGAAAGTCTGTTGTAATTCCATGAAGGCTCTTATAGACACGGGAAGCTCGGAGAGTTTCATCTCCGCCGAGAAGGCGCGATCTCTAAACCTCCAAACATACAACTCTCGAAAGCAAATATCGATGGCCTCTTCTAATCTCTCCAGTGTGACTAAAGGCCATTTTTTGTCTCTCTGGAATACAATGGCGAGATCTATCAAGGAGTGAAGCTCTCCATTCTACCTGGATTGTGTGCCAACGTGATTCTGGGTCACGATTTCCTTGGCCAACACGAGGGACTGGAGATTAGTTTCAAAGGGTCGAAGCCCACATTCTCGATCTGTGGCTTAACTGCTGCTAAAGTGAAACCTGCCTCTTTATTCAAGAACTTGATCCCGGAATGCAGACCCATAGCAACAAAATCAAGGCGGTTCTCAACACCGGACAAACAATTTATAGATTCTGAGGTCCAAAAACTAATTGCAGAAGATGTGATTGAACCCTCCGATTCTCCGTGGAGAGCGCAAGTCTTGGTGACAACGAATGACAGGCACAATAAGAATGGTGGTGGACTATAGCCAAACTATCAACCGCTTTACTCAGCTGGATACATACCCACTCCCCAGAATCGATGAGATGATCAAGGAAATTTCAAAATATGAAGTATACAGTACAATCGACCTCCGCAGTGCCTACCACCAAATCCCCATAAAGGAGGAAGAAAAACTCTACACTGCCTTCGAAGTCAGCGGGAACCTGTATCAATTGAAACGCATTCCGTTTGGTGTCACTTATGGAGTGGCCTGCTTCCAACGTATTATTGGCAGCATGATAAGAAATGAGAAGCTCAAGGATACTTTTGCATATCTAGATAATGTCACAATCTTCGGAAGAAATCAACAAGAACATGACAAGAACTTCTCTCATTTCATGAAATGTGCCATTGAGTACAACATTACTCATTACTTTCAATGAAGACAAGAGCATCTTTTCCACCAGAGAACTCCTTGGATTCCTGGTTTTCAAAGCAACATCCAACCGGATCTTGACAGGCTGAAACCATTGCGCGATCTTGCTGATCCCCACGATGTAAAATCCCAACGCCGTATAGTAGGCATGTTTGCCTATTACTCATCTTGGATCCCACATTTCTCTGATAAAATACACCTCCTTGTCAGCAATAGTGTATTTCCAATTCCAGCGGAAGTGAAGGAAGCCTTTGAACTGCTGAAGAAGGAGATAGAGAATGCAGCTGCCACTACCGTTGACTAAGATGTTCCCCAAGTGGTCGAAACAGATGCTTCAGACATCGCAATAGCAGCTACGCTAAATCAGAATGGGAGACCAGTTGCCTTCTTTTCCAGAACTCTGAATCAAAGTGAAAGGAGGCATTCCTCTGTAGAGAAAGAGGCATATGCCATTGTGGAGGCTCTCCGTAAATGGAAACAGTCCTTACTAGGGAAGCATTTCAAACGTGTAACTGACCAGAAAAGCGTTGCCTTCATGTACAATAACTCTCAGAAAGGGAAGGTGAAGAATGACAAAATCCAAAGATGGAGAATCGAACTGTTGTGCTACAGCTACGATGTTGTCTACAGACCAGGCAAATACAATCATGCAGCAGACGTTCTTTCCAGAGGCTATTGTTCTACAACTCATTCTGATCCTGAGTCACTTCAAAATCTCCATGACTCACTATCCCATCCTGGGGTTACAAGGATGATGCATTTCGTCAAATCCAAGAACCTGCCTTACTCGCTTGATGAAGTGAAGAAGGTTTGTGCAAACTGTAAAATCTGCTGTGAACTGAAGCCTTCCTTCTACAAACAGTCAAATCCTAATCTGATCAAAGCTACTCAGCCCTTTGAGTGCCTGAGTGTGGACTTCAAGGGTCCTCTGCCCTCTTCTTCAAGAAATAAATACCTTTTAACAATGATTGACGAAAACTCTCGCTTTCTGTTTGCTTTTCCGTGTGCCGATATGAGTGCCGCAACAATCATCAAATGCTTCTGCCAGCTTTTCTCTCTGTTTGGAATGCCGTCTTATGTGCACTCTGATAGTGGGGCCAACTTCATGTCCGCCGAACTCAAGGACTTTTTACATAGGAAGGGTGTAGCTACTAGCCGGACTACTCCGTATAACCCGAGAGGTAACGGACAAGTGGAGCGACTGAACGGAACACTCTGGAAGACAATAACGCTTGCACTGAAGTCTCGTGGTCTGGAGATTCACCAGTGGGAACTCGTTCTTCCCGATTCCCTTCATTCCCTAATGTCTCTTTTGTGCACTTCCACTAACGAAACTCCTCATGAGAGAATATTTCGCTACAACAGGAAATCCACAACCGGTACAACTCTTCCTACTTGGCTCACTACCCCTGGAACGGTGCTCATGAGAAGGAACGTGAGATCTTCAAAGTATGAACCTTTGGTAGATGAAGTCGAACTGTTGGATTGCAATCCACTCTATGCCCATGTCAGACTCCAGGACGGGAGGGAGACAACAGTAGCTTTGCGTAGCACCATCTGGTGGCCTGCCTATGCCTGACTCTTTCGCAAAGGACACTTTTCATCCGCTCACGCACCCCACAATTAATGAGCCAACAAACCAGGCACTGGACGTTCCAGTACCCGTTCTTATTCAGGCGGATGCCCCAAATCAAGTTTCGGAACAAGCGGAATCGGAAGACACTCCTGATCCTGAACCTCAAACCTCATTCTGTGAAGAAAACGGGCCAAACCCCTCTGACCCCGAAACACCTAATGAGAACACTCGTCGTCCCAAACCAAGTCCTTTCATTCGGACCCGGGCTTACAATCTGCGCAATAGAGAAGCCTGAACTTTCCTGACAATCTCTAAGACTAAGACTATACTTGTTGTGTTTTGATTCATAGCATTACGTCCCGCATTCTTATTTGATTATAGACTTTGGGACTTTGCAATCATTGTTCGATGCTTCCAATTAGACTGATGGGGGAAGAATATTGTAATGTAGCTTTGTTCGTGCGCTTCGCTTTGTTATTATTTTCAACGCTTTATTATGCTATGTCTGCTTTATCTGTTTTCGTAACTGTTTGCTTTTTTGCTTGTGTTGCAGATCATCATGCTTCTTGTCGTACCTCTTTTGAATGTTGAATAAAGCCTAGACTTAGGTTTAAACTAAAGACAGACTCTTTTACACTCACTTCACTAACAAACTTTCCTAAGACATCAGCTGTCCCGAACACGTTGAACGTTTCAAACTGGTGCGAAATGAAACAATCACATTGGCCACGTGGAATATACGTACATTAAACCATTTAGAAAAATTTGAAAACTTTATTCAAGAAATGAAAAAGTTCCAAGTTAACACCCTTGGAATCTCAGAAACAAAGTGGAAAGGAGAAGGAGTAGTTAAAGAAGATGATTTTGTATTGTATTATGCAGGTGGAAAACATCATGAGAAAGGAGTTGGAATTCTTTTAGACAAATCAACATCAAAGTGCTATTTAGATAATTTTGCAATCTCAGAAAGAGTTGTTTTAGTAAAGTTGAAAGGAAACCCGTTTAATGTTAATATTATTCCAATATACGCCCCAACATCAGACAGTGACCAAAACACAATTGAAACATTCTATCAAGATATGGAACAGGCATTAAAACAGTGTAAATCTGATGAAATTCGTTTAATAATTGGTGATTTCAATGCAAAGGTTGGTAACGAGCAGTGGCGTGGGGCCATTGGATCGAACGGTGCCAGGCACCGCACCAATCTTTTAAAAATCATTAACAGCATAATGTAATTAAAAATAAAACTGAGAAATTTTTACTCAACTGTCTTTCGCCAACTCGCCAACAACATACTGCCTTTTTAGTCTCCGCTCTATTCAAGATTCCGATTCACGCACTGCGCCGACTCGTGGTGTTGGTGACATCACTGCGCGAATTAGTGACTAAATCAAACACCGTGGTGCAAAGCAATCCAAGCTCCAGTTAATGCTCTATCCATTAGTATCGCTACAGCTGATTGAGCGAGAAACTGGGTCGAATTATACTATCTTCAAATAGCGGAAAACCCCTCGACTTGTGCCAGGATCTGAGAGCTCCACCGTTGGACTGGGGGATGCGCAAATGTTGCACCGTTTACGTCATAATTAGGGTAACATCGGCCATCCAAAATATTACATTAACTGTGAAAAGCACTTGATCATTGTCAAGTTTATTTGTAAGCAGCAAAGAAAAACAACATAAAACTTTAAAATATGACATAACAAATCCCCCCCCCCCAACCTCTTTTTCACGATTATTGAATAAAGTAATTCTTTGCAACGAAGCATTGTGGACGAATTTACCAACATTTTCTTGCTTGTAGTGCCGAGTTGATATTACGTGTGTATGAATGTTTATATGTGTGTGTGTGTGTGTGTGTGTGAGTGTGTGCGTTTGTGTGTGTGTGTATTTGTGTCAGTCAGGGAAAGAAAGCGAAGACTGTCAACAGTTATACTTTGGTGTGTTTGATTTCTTAAGTACTTAGCCCTAAGTGGAGTGATTTTTTCTTTGTGATGCTTTAAGATCTGAATCTACCTTTTATTTGTGCAATCATTAATCGTATTCCACTGATTTCCATTATTTGACATATACTTTGAAGTTTTGTTTTGTTAAACAATGAATTGCAGTGAATCTAGTTGACTCTTTACTTCACCGACCGTTTGGGAGATTGACACTAGATGACAACTTAGAAATAAAAAGACTAGTTCCTCACCAACCAACTGATTTTGAATTAGCACAGGTGTGGAAAACGCTCTTTTTCAGTGACATGGTATGACAGACAAGAATGGCTCACAGTTAGTTTAGAAAAAAAAAAACGTTTCTTTTGTTTTTATTGTCTACTTTTTACAGATACAACAAACACTGACAAATCATGGACATTTATGGGCTATAGTGACCTTAACCACTTCCATCGTATTTCTTGACCTCCTGAACGTTGTTTTAGCACCCTTAAAAAGAGTGAAAAATTTCTTGCGAAATTCAATGAAACAGGAGCGGTTAAATTCGTTGATGACTCTATCAAGTCGCAAAGCTGAAATAGATGACATTCCAGATTTCAATAAACAAATTATAAAAAGATTTGCAGATTTTCTTTACAAGTACTAAAAGTAAGTAATTTCTGTCGTAGGGTTTTTTTTTTCTCTTTTGATTTACAATTATCACATATTGATTGCATTATGTACCAAATCCAATCCTTTAAATGGTGGACAAAGAATAAGTACAAAGACATTTTCACACGGGACTGGTATCTCAGTATTGTGGCTTGTTGTTTTCATGAATTATTTGTTTTTGTGAGCTCTGTCCACTCGTAGAAACCATCGACCCTCCCCCCACCCTTCCAAAAAAGAGAGTTTTTAACATGTGCTCTCTCCCCTTGATCGTGTTCACTGCTTCTAATCATGGCACCACCATATGCCGTCAATACGCCACGCCGCTGGTAACGAGAGAGTTGAAAATATCGTTGGCCCCCACGGACTAGGTACTCAAAATGATAGAGGGGAAAGACTTGTCATCTGGTGCAGATTGGAAAACCTTACTATTGTCAATACATGGTTTAAAAACCACGATAGAAAGAAGTGGACATGGATAAGCCCAGGTGGCCTTTATAAAAATCTGATAGACTTTATTCTTGTCCAACATCGATTCAGAAATATCGTACGCAACGCAACAACTATTCCAAGCGCAGATTGTAATAGTGACCACCGACCTGTCAAGGCCGCGCTAAAAATAAAGCTTAAACAAATGAAGAAAAAGAAAGTGGAACCAAAACTGCAATTAGATCTATTAATTAACCATCAAATAAAAAATGATTACAAAGAATGCGTGAAAGAAAAAAGTGAAAACTTGACCTCAGATATAAACATAGATGAGTACTGGAATCAAGTATCGAACTGCATCACAGAATCTGCAAGAGAAACGATTCCATCTGTGAAAAAACACGAACCGAAACATAAGTGGGTGGATGACAAGATCTTGAAACTGATGAATGAAAGACGAAAACTAGAACGCAACAGCAATGAATATAAAGAAGCTAATAAGATTATAAAACGTGAGTGTAAGAGAGCAAAGGAAGATTATATTGAACATGAATGTCACAGAATTGAAAGACTAAAACAATCTAACACCAAACGATTCTACCAGTCTGTCACAGTAAAGATTATTCACATTTATTTTATTAAAGTTTTATTTTAGTAAGAACTGAATTCATCTCACTCCAGTTATATTTCGGCAGGCTTAGAAAAACGTTACCTTCTAATATTAGATCATCTTTCCGTTAATAGCCTTCCCTCGAATTAATTTCAAATTAGTGAATACATTTCGTTCTACCTTCTGTCACGTAGCCACTTATTATAAAAGCTGACCGATCTTATCTTCCTCACTCAGTTCTCTCTATAATTTATGCCCAGACGGCCAGCCATTCCATCCCTCACATTATATATATTTATATATTTAAAGATTTTTATCTTTTGGGACTTTGTGGATATTTTGATGAATTTTGATTTCCACCATAAAGACGCCGGAGCTTTTGCCTTTACCAATTCAGCCACTGAAGGATCAAGGATCAAACATGAGCCCGCCGTCGGAGGAATAATACAACCCTTCTCAACTAGAAATGGAATCCCACAAGCCTACCCGTCTGATATTATATTGTCATAAGTTACGTAATATCTCAATATTTCTATTTGTAACTGTCATAATCATTATTCATCTCATTTAATTAAATTTCATCTTTCTTTTTATATCATTTTAAACAAATCGTTAATTGTTCTTAATTTTAAAGTAACTAGTAATTGTAAATTCCGGGGGCCTTATTCTTCACATCTTTATTTTATGCATAGTCGAGTAGCTCTCTTTACTCATTTGAGACAATGGCACAGTCAATACAAGATCTAAGTGGAAAACGACCAGCCATGGCAAGAAAATGCGTTAAAGACGCAAACGGTAATATCGACAACAACGAAATTTTGGAACGTTGGGCAGTATACATAAAAAATCTATACCCGGATGACAAAAGAGGGACGAGATTAGATAAAGAAATCTCTACTGTGAACACGGGTCCCCAGATTATGCGAGAAGAAGTAGAAGCTGCTTGCAAAGAGATGAAAAAGGGGAAAGCGGTAGGCCAAGATAGTTTCTCAATAGAATTGATTGACGCCCTCGACGATCTGGGATTAGCCATTCTGACAAAAGCCTTTAATGCCATATTACGAAAAGGGTGAATTGCCTAATGTCTTAAGGCAATCGGTATTCATTACCATACCCAAAAAAAAACAAACAAGGAACTATTGACTGTGATCAACACAGAACAATCGCCATAATGAGCCAGGCCACAAAAATTAAATTAAGAATACTTATGAAAAGAATGAGGAACAAGATTTCTCCAGAGATAAGTGACAAGCAGTTTAGTTTTGTTAAAGAAAGGGGTACGGTAAATGCAATCTTTACATTGAAAACATTAATGCGATGGTCAATCGAAAAACAAAAATCGCTTTATCTATGCTTCATTGATTATTCCAAAGCTTTTGATTCAGTACAGCACGAAACGCTATTGAAAATCTTAGAAAAGATCGGTGTAGACAGTAAAGACCTTCGACTTGTGAAAAACTTATATTGGAATCAAACAGTGTGTGTCAAACTGGATAATGAAACATCGGACTTCTTTAAATCGAGAAGGGAGTAAGACAAGGTTGCGTCTTATCACATCTTTAACATATATAGTGAAATAATATTCAAAGAAATTGAAGATATGAAAGGCGTAGTCGTTGGAGGGCAGAATATGAATAGCATAAGATAAGCAGACGATGGTACTCTGATGGCATACTCTCCAGAACACGTGCAGAAAATTTTAGATGTACTGGTGTGCAAAAGTGAAGAGATGGGCCTGAAACTAAATGTTAAGAAAACCGAATGCATGGTGGTCTCAAAGAATTACAACAACACGATCGTCCACTTGTCAAGCAAAGGAGAGACCATCAAACAAGTAAAGAAATTTATATATATCTAGGCACTATCATTATCCATGACGCACGTGACATAGAGGATATAAAACAAAGAATAGCAGTAGCAAAAAACATGTTCCATAAAATGCGACCAGTTGTGTCAAACAACCTAAACTTGAAGACCAGAATGAAAGTGGTAGAAACATAATATGTTATAAGTACCCTTTTATACGGTTGTGAAACGTGGATGCTTGACAAAGAATGTGCGAGGAGGTTAGAGGCATTTGACATGTGGGTGTATAGAAGAATGTTGAGGCTATCATGGACAGACAGGTATACGAACGAGGAAGTGTTGAAGAAAGTGAGAAAGGGAAGAATACTGATCGATACCATCAGAAAGAGGCAGTTACGGTTTCTGAGACATGTGTGGAGAAGAGACGGAATAGAAAGGTTGGTAACATCTGGGATGATCGAAGGAAAGAGAGCTAGAGGAAGACAAAGAATGACTTATCTAAATAACCTAAGAATGGCCAAATGTGACAAAAAGCAACACATATTTCATACGCACCGCATAGGATCGTGATTCGTGGAGACAGCTGACCGGCAACGTGCTCAAGAGCATAAGCCACGATGGATGATGATACGGACAATGATGACCGAGCTCATTTATAATCAAACACATTGATAACACAAAAGCCACTACTGCGAGATAAGCAGCCTGTCAACATACTATTTGGGCTTAGATAGCCTACTTGTCATTAAAACCGACTTCAGACTCAGCGTTTAACTCACTCAACCCTAATACAGACTATATCCGTAGTCTACCCGGTTACTTTTACCCCATGCCTTTTTATTACATTTTTCTGAGACAAATTATAGGATTAATATCAAAGCTAATGTTTTTAGTTTTTACATGTTAATGGTAGTTGAATAAAACTATCTATACACATGCTTATTTTTAATACAGTTTTTCCAATTTTGAAAAGTAGCAAAAATCTCTAGGATTGAGTGAGTTAACGATATTCATTCCAGTAAGATTTGTGGCTAAAGCCGACATCTTATATCGGTCCTTTGAACCAGGGCTGGCGGAGTCGGTTATTTTTAAACCGACTCCGACTCCAGCCTTGAAACCGACTCCGACTCCTCAAGCATAGTATTAATAGGTAATAATATGCAACCAACACTCGCAGCTACTTTTAGCTTTTCCCCAGTATATGTATTATAACAATACAAGCCGCTTCATATTTGATATTGCATCATTAAAAGTACAAGCTCTTCATCATTTTTTGGCTACAGACTGATTAGCTCATTTCGAAAAAACACATTAATATTGATTAATGATCATCAAATTTAAAAGATAAAACACATCCCCTTTTCCCATGAAAACAAACTAAAATAAAGTCACTTCTTATGGTCTTATGGTTATCCCACTTTCTAATAACCTAACTTTAACATTGAAGAGTCAGCATCCCCACCCCTCCCTCTAGTCAGGTACGGGGTGATTGGCATTGATGCCAACTTAAATGTACAGCACGAGAGCATGAAGGTTGGGTAGGAAAGGGGGTTTTGGAAGCATAGTTCACCTTTAGCTAATACCAATGTAATTTTTTTCAAATTCTATAGGCCTGGATACTATCTATATCTAGTATCTAAAATATTACACATTGAATGATATAAAAATGCAATGTCTGAAAGTGGTAAGGAGTCGGAGTCGGGACTTCTAAAACCGACTCCGACTCCACCCTCAAACAACCGACTCCCACTCAGACTCGCCAGCCCTGCTTTGAACATCGATTTTGATTTATCTCCGAGGAACATATCAATCTGTATTTTATGCAGAGTCAGCTGTCATCTGTATCTCGAAGAAAGTAATCACGAAAAGACTAAAACATATTATCTATCCATGTCTCATAATATTATCAAGCCATGTCATAATCAATATCTTTAAAAATTAGGTATTTAGCACATCCAACAGACTGCAGTCAGGATCTTACAATCATAAACACATGTTCGACTCGACTTTTGAATATTGCAGATAATGAACGCCTTGTCTTTTCTTTCAAAGCCGACGTGCTCTTATTTGGTTTTTTAAAAGCGTCAATTCAAGCCAAAAATTGGATCCCATTTAAAAATAAATCTTTCAAAATTACACATCGTTTTTTTTTTTTTTTTTTAATGTTGGAACGATTAAAAGATCACATAGACGTCTAGTATAACTTCGCGATCTTTCAAGATGGAAATTAAAACTACATGCGATAATATAGTTACTGCACACTACGCACCAGCTTATTATGGAACTATTATTTTTAACCCCTTTTACAATAAGACGTTCTTTTGAAACTTACCCGATAAGTGGTAGGTGTTACATAGCTGCTATAATTCTTCGGTTTGAGTCAATAAAAGAGTCTGTAGATCTTGGAGGATATTGACAGAAGTAATCATTTCAAAATAGAAACGAAAATATGGTAGTCATTCTGATTTGATGTTTAAAGTAGAGCTGTGGCGGGACACCGAACAACTCGCTGTCCGCGAGACCTCTGCGGCAAAACGATTCATCGAGTATTGAATCGGAACTCAGAACTGTATCACTTTCAAACCAATGGGAGCGATCTATATATTAACTTTCCATGTGCTCGAGGTCATTGGTCACATTGCAAAATATGCTAAAAGTGACCCACATAGTGAAAAGTGCTCACAGCTTTCGAAATATCTAACATCACGATAGGTCATTTTGTTCTGTTTAACACATGTGTATGTTTACAACTTTCATAAATAAACAAAGCAGCGTGTTTACATTTTAAAAGAAATATCCAATCGTTGGACAGCAACAAATCATGTGATTGATGACTTGGTTGGACGAAAACCTGAATATAGATCGCTCCCATTCACATCCAAAGCGACCGAGGCGACCAAAAGAGATACTATTTTTAGAAGGCCCTGAAAGCGACCCGATGTCTTGGTTTTAATTGGACGAAAGAGTTCCGGTTTAGTTTACCGTAAGATTGGAGGGATAAGGGGTGAAGGGAGGGGGAAGATGAAAGAGATAAGAGTCGCCCGATGATGTAGTACGTGGGAGTGTCATAGATGCTTGACGTGCATGTCTTTTAACCATTAGGCTTTTAACGAAATCGGGTCGAACGCCGAACCCGAACGGATATAGCCTTCTCACGTGACCATGAACGAGATCTGGATAGTGAAGACTCTCAAGCGGTATGCAGCATCGGATCTAAGGTCACATGATAGAGGATAGCTTGGGTTGCTGTTGGCTTGTGTTAGGGGAGGGGCAAGGTCAGTGTCATTCAATAGTATATAATTGTGCATGTGGCGCTCTATACAGAGAGAAAATTATCAATTGATTACGGGGGAAGGTGGGGGGAGGGGGGGGGTGGGTTGACCCACAAACGATCGAGGTGTTGGG